>NC_059268.1:9591683-9641683 GCF_017591435.1 Portunus trituberculatus | reverse complement strand
TAATCAAGCCTAACAACGTCTCTTAGAGGGAAAAAAAGAAAAAACACTGCTTACACCACCACCACCACCGCCACCATCACCGCCGCCGCCGCCGCCGCCGCCGCCACCTCCACAACCACCCCCACCAACACCGCTACCGCCGCGCAGGACACAAATAGACATCAAAGTTACTCCATCGCAGTAAAGTATAAGCCTCGCCCTTACATTAGAGGCTTAATTCCTAAGATAACTCGCAGCGGGTATTAGGCCAAAAAAATATAGGACATGAATAAAGAAAAACCCTCCACTCTTATTGGCGGTAATTTTCAGCGATATTAAGATTATCGAGTGGGGGGAAGGGGGGGTTTCAATAATGGTATAATAAGCATTATTAATTAACCCTATTATTATTATTCCTTTCTTTTTTTTCTCAGACGTGTATTGGAAAAGATACAAAAAGCAGCAAAGGCGGTGTTCATTAGAGTAAAAATTAAGGGATTCGAGTTATTGAAGATGCCTCGACTAACAGGAACACGGGAACAAGTCCCTGGCAACCCGACCGGCCGCCGCGCTCCAGTGCTCACACCAGCAGCCTTGTAGTGTGCGTGACGCGGCCCGTGATGCTGCATTTAGCCGGTTGTGGGGAAGGGGGGTGTTGGGGAGGGAAAGGTAACGTCCATCGTGTTACGTAAATAGCATATGTCACGCGATATACACCGGTAACATGCAAAACACATCGCTAACACGGATAACACACGGATAACACGGAAAACAATTTCGTAACATGCAAAACACACCGATAACTCGCAACGGTAACATGCAAAACTCACGACTAACACGCAAAACACACGGAAAGCACGCAAAACACAGAGCTAACAGGCAAAACACACTGGTAACACGCAACATACACGGCAAACACGCAAAACCTACTCGTAACACATGAAACACACTATCAAACACACCACTAATGCGCAAAACACACCGATATGTTGCGGCACGTGATTGTGAGTGCGTGTGAAGGAGAGCCACACCAAAAGATTCACGAGCTGAGCATCTGACATATCTCCTAACCTTCCCCAACCATCCGGAACTTTACTTTATTTATTCTTTCACCCTACAAGTCTTTCTTCTCCGTCCATGTTATATTCCAATTTGGTAAGTATTTTGTGATCGGAGCTTGCATTCCTTCCCTTATCGTCCATTTTGAGCATGAGTAAGGTTGGTCATCGCATCCTCTTCAGAAACCGCCTTCTTAATGATCATTTGAAAACTCTATGCCAGTGGAAGACTCCAAACAACTTACTCGAACCCTTATTGAATATTGCAAAAGTCTGGTAAGGGATGGATTTCTCCTCTGCTCAGAATGATACACATGTTACTGATTATTTCTGCAACGCTAATCATTCGCTCACACGTGTCCCGAGATATCCATTTTTAGCAGTCAGGTTTCTGCAATATACAATAACCATCTTCCGCATCGTGGCCAAGACTAGACACACACACACACACACACACACACACACACACACACACACACACACACGTAAATACCCTTTCTTTCTCTCTAAAGATCATGAATAACGCCAATATTTTTTTCGGCATTAATTTTCCTTCTTCGTCGTCGAGATCTGGACGTGTTTTTCATCGGTGAATTCTAATTAGTTGTCAGCAGGAATGTCCTCTCAGATACTTCAGAAATTATCGACTTTTTCTTTCTTTCTGACAATTTCTTTTGTCTTCACCATTTTTGTCGACGATTCTCTCTCTCTCTCTCTCTCTCTCTCTCTCTCTCTCTCTCTCTCTCTCTCTCTCTCTCTCTCTCTCACACACACACACACACACACACACACACACACACACACACACACACACACACACACACACCAGGGATCCATTTAGTAAAGTGGTTTCGTTACATTTCGTTCGTTGTGATTTGCTTTTGCTAAATGTATTTTATTTTATTCATTCATTTATTTATTTATAATTTATTTACTTATTTATTTATTTATTTATTTGTTTTATTTATTTCATTTGTTTATTTATTTATTTATTTATTTTGTTACTTCTTTATCAAGTCACTTGTCCTATACTGAAATAATTATTAGTGCGGAAGCAGAAAGCTTCAGCAGAGTCAGCAAACTAAGTTTAGCAGCAGCAGCAACGTCAGCAATTTTGGTGCCATTGTTCTCTCGTAACGACTGTTTTCCAAGGCGACATAAATGATAACCCGGGTTCTCCTAATATGGAAATCTTGTTAGTGTGTCACTAGAACACCAAAAAAAAAAAAAAATCTTGAAAACCTTGTAACTTCAACTACAGACGTTTGAAGATAGTGGAGGTTCTGTGTAGAAGTGTTTCAAAACATGCTCACAGGTCACACACAAGCTCGTAGAGCGTCTCAAGAAGGCTCGAGCGTCACGAGGCATCCAGTGCAGAGTACGCTCATTTATCTCATCTTTTCCCAATAAGGGGCCAAGATTAATCGGGGCAGCTGAGCCTTCCCGTGTTACACCTCCCCAGCCCCGCTCAGGAACTAATGCGGTCGTATAGAGCAGCGCCGCGTCCATTTCCCGGCACGAAAGAATGGGACCGCAGTTTGTGAATAGTGTTCCCAGGAGTTACTTTCAGACAAACTAATTGGCGGGAGGGTGCTTGAGTCGTGATGGGGACCCACTTTCTGTCTGTCTGTCTGTCTGTCTCTCTCTCTCTCTCTCTCTCTCTCTCTCTCTCTCTCTCTCTCTCTCTCTCTCTCTCTCTCTCTCTCTCTCTCTCTCTCTCTCTCTCTCTCTCTCCCTCTCTCTCGAGTTTGGTCAAGTTAGGCTAAAAAAAAGAGATATGAAGAAGCTGGTTATGAAAGAGAGTGGTAGATGAATGGCTTCGTAGCATACTCAATAACTAGCAGGTTGTTAGTTTTGAATAGATACGGAGCCTAAAAAGAAGATTACGTAAATTTATGTATGAAAATGATGAGAAAAAGATAGGCACGTATGTTTTATATAGGGACTATCAAGTATAGGCCTGATAGTTTCTTGCGATTTGCTCTATTTTCTTACACTTTATGCTTTCAGATTTTCAGCAATTTATCCTTTCACCCCAAAAAAAGTAAGAGTATCACTTAGCTTTGTGATTCACCAGCAAGTCACCAAGTTACTTTAGGATGTGATCTCCGCCGCAAAGGGAGGGAAGGTAAGCCGCCCGCCATCAAGTTATTCGGGGAAACGTTTCAGTGTCAGGCGGGAACAGGAGCCAAACGTAGGTGCCTGTTAGTCGCGGTCCGGCCAGTCGATGGGTTGCGTCAGGGAGCCTTGGGGGCGCTAATTGACCGGCCGTCACTCAGGGCCAGGTGTGTGTGTGTGTGTGTGTGTGTGTGAGAGAGAGAGAGAGAGAGAGAGAGAGAGAGAGAGAGAGAGAGAGAGAGAGAGAGCCAACACACACACACACACACACACACACACACACACACACACACACACACACACACACACACACAGCTATATCCAATGTCCGCCCAACCAACAAGGAATGCCTAAAAAAATCCACACACGAGTAAGTTTGTCCTCTACCACGATCCAATAAGACTTTTTCTCCCTCTCCTCTTCTGATATTATCCATTTGCCGGCACGATTTCCGGCCGCTTGAGAGAGGTTTGGCCTGTCCGAGTGTTGGTTTCTTTCCCTGACTAGAATGTGGGGGAAAAAAGTCACGTGTCCACCACCGCCCTTGACAGTCTGACGCGGAGAGGAAACCTGGTCCGTGTAACTCGTGGCAGCCAGTCAGTCAGCCGCGCCTGTCTCGTGCCCTCGTGACTCCAGCGCCAGTGGAAGATATTGACGCACTGCATAGTTTTTGAAAAACAAGAAAAGCAAAACTAAAAGAGTGACATGTAACGAAAGTCAGTAAATTATAACGGAGGAATAGGAAGCCTAAAGGAACATAGCACAAAGAAAGTTGCAAGAAACCATTAAATCTACACGCGGAACTGAAGTACGTAGATATTTTATTTGAGGTATTTCCGAATGATCCAAGAAATTCCTCTATTCTTCTTACCAACTCTCTCTTCGACATTTACTCAGGGCAGCTCTCAGGTGCGACATTAGTCTCTGCAAAGGAGTCGTGTCTACGCAACCATGGGCGGCGCCATTCCTAAACCACCAAAAATATACAAGAAAGAATCATTATCTAAAGTTCCATTCCTAAACCACCAAAAATATACAAGAAAGAATCCTTATCTAAACTTCCCCCCCAAAAATAGTTGCTCTCATAGCCCAAGAACATCGAAAGTGAATGGAATATACAAATAGATACGTGGAAAAATAGAAAAATGAATGCAAAAATAAAGGTGAGGAAGACACATATTGCAGGAAGAAAGGGAAGAAAACAAAAAGAACATGGATATGAGAGAACACACACATAATATAGAAGCAAAAACAAGCCATTCCATGTAGCACAGCGCATTGCTCACACACGCTGAGTTACTTCACTTTTTTTTCCTATCCTTGCATGTCTGACCTCACGCCCACCCCTCACGGCGCGCCTCAATCACTTCCCTTCTGCAGTCCCCGAGTAGTGAGTGAGGGGGCTCATAGGGCATAAAACCCCCTTGGTTAGGAAAATTATGGAACCAACACAACCTTGGCTTGGGAAGTTATGAAGCCAACACCACCTGCAGGAAAGTTTATGGAGCGAAAACCGCCATGGAAGGAGGCAACAGCCGAGGCGCGGAGTGGGCGAGGGGCGAGGGGCGAGCACCACGGGAGGAAGGGAGCTCGTAGGGCTGACCTCATCGCCGCGAAAACACGAGTAATGATGCAGGGAAGCGGCTTCATTCGGCGCATATTGAAGAAGTCTTACGGCGTGAGCACAGATGAACTATTTCTGTCCCCGTCTTCCCCTGTGCTGCGAATCGTTAGGATATGGGTGTTTTCTCGTTATTCATCTATCCATCTATTCATGTATTCATTTACTCAATTACTACTGCTGCTACTGATGTTACTACTACTACGACGACTACTACTACTACTACTACTACTACTACTACTACTACTAGAGAGAGAGAGAGAGAGAGAGAGAGAGAGAGAGAGAGAGAGAGAGAGAGAGAGAGAGAGAGAGAGAGAGAGAGAGAGAGAGAGAGAGAGAGAGAGAAAACTTGTCTTTTGAATATAATTAAGAAGATAATTAAAATAACAGAATTACAAAATATTTCAAAGCGCAGAGTGAAAGAGGTAATTTCTCTCTCTCTCTCTCTCTCTCTCTCTCTCTCTCTCTCTCTCTCTCACCCATCAAAATTCAAGCCCTTACATTTCTGTGTCTACAGGAAGGAGCCAAAGACGGAAGGGGGTGGGAGGGGGACGGGGAGGGGGAGGAGAGGGACACACAACCAAGGGAAAGACGAAGGAAGGAAGGAAGGAAGTTCATGCGTCGCTCAAAGATTTTCGTCAATTCCTGAACCTTCTACACCAGAGAGCCAATCAAAAGAACTTCCGCCGCTATGGACAAGGTAGTGGTGGTGGTGGTGGTGGTGGTAGTGGTGGTGGTGTGTTGATGGTAGTAATGGTGGTGGTGGTGGTGGTGATGGTAATGTGTGTGTGTGTGTGTGTGTGTGTGTGTGTGTGTGTGTGTGTGTGTGTGTGTGTGTGTGTGTGTGTGCTTTTTTTATCTCAGTGAGCAAAACACATTTCAATAAATAATCTAAAGGTCAACATTAACACCGAAACGAAAAGGGAAAAAAGCAAAATCATAATTAGAAAAAATATGGAGATTATAAAAGATTTTGAAAAACCAGAGTTATGAAGTAAACAGGAATATTTTCTTGTAGAGGTCTGGTGGTGCCTTTGATCGCATCAGAGAGAGAGAGAGAGAGAGAGAGAGAGAGAGAGAGAGAGAGAGAGAGAGAGAGAGAGAGAGAAACACTTTAAACTCAACTTATTAGCCAATGATAAGCAGCGTGGGACTTTTTTTCTCCTCTTTTTTCTTTCTCAACGTAGGCGTCCCTCTTATCACTCTTCAACGGGAGGTGATTTTTTACTTACTCCCTTGCGAGGCTTACGACCTTATTGCGATGTACCTCTCGTTGCTGATTAGGTATGTGGGCGGCTGGCGGTACCTTTCCCCCATCCCTGCCCACCTACCAACTTCCTCCCAGTCTCCCTCTAACCAAGCACGTCCATCCTCCCACACACCTGCCTCCGCCAATGAGTGCAGTCTTCAATGTCACGAGGATGCAAGTCTGACTGATATTTCGGAGTCTTTCAGCTTATCTCTTTTTCATCTTCGTTCTTATTTACGTTTCTCTCTCTTTCGCCATCCTTTTTTCCCCCCACAGCTCAAGGTTACTTGGTTTCTATTTACTGGTGTGCGCGACTAGAGGACTTTTTTTTATTTTCCGTCTTTTTTCCTTGCCATGTCCGTTGCTTCACTTCGCCTTGACCTACTACTCGACTTCTAACCACGACTACACTCATGAACTTCTACTCAGGCTCTACTGAAAGACCCAGCGCTCTCACCACTACTATTTCCAAAGGTTACTGAAATGATAAACCGGATTCTCAAGAGTGTTTCTACTGTTACTGATATAGAAATAATATTAATCTGTCATTACAAACATTAAAATACCCCTAAAAACAACGTTTCTTCAACTAGACCCTTTGGAATATAATGAGAGTGTGACATAGAGGTGTTTTAAAATATGGTACCAAGAGGATGTTTAGTGCTAAGGGCGGAGGCTGCTACAGCACTGCCTTCGACGCAAAGCCACATAATGAAGGCTGCGGCTAATGGCTAATACGCACAGAAGTATAAACAACTTGGGCTGGCGTGGCGTGGGTGAGAGGTACGGATTCCAACACGCTTCCCAGGGCTCAGAAGGATCAACCTCTAACACAACACGCCTCCGCCTCCCCATGTAGCGCCACATCCCGTAGATTTATTTGAGTACCCCTTCACGCCACGTCAACAGACGCAAAATCCGTAGAAAATGAGATCATATTTGGCAAAAGCTCACTTCTTATTTTATTTTCTTTCTCTCTCTCTCTCTCTCTCTCTCTCTCTCTCTCTCTCTCTCTCTCTCTCTCTCTCTCTCTTTCTCTCTATCATTTTTTTTCGACACCATCAGACATTTTACCCGGGAAGATCACTGAGTTTTGAATTCTGGAAGGGAGAGAAACACGTCTGATCGCTTCTCCTTCGAGGCGCGTCAATAGTGCCCTTGCTGCCTGACAGGGCGGGACACTCCTGGCTAGCCGACCGCGACCTCACCACGCTCCAGGATTTTCACACACGTGCATGGAAATTCATCCTCAATATTTTCACGTTAATATGACATGGAAATTCCTAAGCTTACTAGCTTCTTTATTTCTTTACTTATTTTCCAGCTTGTTGAATATACTCTTCGTAAACTATGGTGATATATTCTACTCCCAACGAGAAGAATTTGAGAGTTTAAATTTACATTCTTTACAGAAGCATTACTTAGGAGGGGGATATGATAGAGGTATTCAAGTGACAGAAAGGAGGAAAAGGCGAGGGAATACACCAGACCGATACAACTGATTGGAACATCGTCAGAAATATCACCGAGTTTGTGTTGCGGTGGAGGGTTGGTGTCAAGGGGAAAAATTCAGGAAGTGTCTGATTCTCTCTGTTCTGATGCGAGAGAGCGCGACTTGTTTGCTGCGGGGCGAGATGAAACACGCTGAGGGAGTTGCTTTTGTTGCCTTTACCGATGTTGTTGCTTGGGTTAGATCTCGCGGAAGTGACTGGTTCATAGCTTATACAAGTCTTATCGCGGAGACACCTGGACCCATAACCTTGATTCTACACAAATTTATCCTAAAATTATTACTCTTGGTGCTTTAGGATTGCGTCGGACATTTGCGCATTTTAGCTGTTTAGAAAGATACTGTTTTTTTTGTCTTTATTTTGTCGTAAGAAAGTTAACATATGTGCGGTTAGGTAAGGTTTGGTTGGTCAGGTTAAGTTAGTCAGCCTCCCCATGGTGTTTTGTATATTCTTCCTTTCACCGGTCGACACGCCAACCAATTGTCGACTAGCCACTGATCACCTTGGATGTGAGCACGCCTCCCTCTCATCTCTCACCTTCTTTGTTGACATTTTAATATATTATTATAATACTCGTAGGACAGGACTAGCATTGCCCCACGCAGCATCACAACACATACATCACGATACCAAGTTGTGAGGAGAGGCTGCTTTCACATACGAAATGGCATGTAGGTCGGCGCTATCGATGGAAGGGTAGCCAGCGGGCCCTGCATTTCTCAATTACGCCCCACGCGGCTGTCATCACACAGGCCACGGCGAGGAGACTGCAAGTGGGTGCATTTCGGGTACGTCAATCATCTGCAGGCGATGGAGGCAGCGTGCCAGTCTCTATGGAGCTACAGGAGGGGAGTTTCACGCACGACTGACACCTCCTGCCAGTCCCCGCTGACCTCACGGCCATAACCTTCTAATGGTCCCTCCTCCCCGCGCCAGGCGATCCTTCTTGGTAATTTATTGGAGAGAAGGTAGACAGAAGTGAAGAGATTTCAACATTAACGTCAGTCTGGAAGGGAGCCCAAGTATATTTGCCGTGAGAGAGAGAGAGAGAGAGAGAGAGAGAGAGAGAGAGAGACCACGTATTCTCAAACATTTCGGCGTCTATCTAAACTACTTTCAACAGGCTCGAGTGGAAGTTATTGAGTTTCCAAGAGGGTTGACATGATTCTGGTGATAGAATAACCAGGATTCTCTACCATTCAGGCAGAAAAAACACACACGGAGACACGACCAATAATCTTTGTGGCTTTGAAAATTATCTGTGTGGGAGAACAAAGCGTTTAAGAATGCTAGTCAGAGAGAGAGAGAGAGAGAGAGAGAGAGAGAGAGAGAGAGAGAGAGAGAGAGAGAAAGTGTTCCCTCCTGCAATAGAGAACACAACTTTATTCGCTGCAATTAGAACAAAGGTGCAAGAAGCTTCGTGGAATCCCTGGAGGAGGGAGCAAGACGCAGGGCCAAGGAAGTGTTAATCGTTATGAGGTCACGCGTTGTCACCCTCACAGCGGCAAACGAGAATCAATAACTCACCAGCCAAGCACACCACAGGAAAAGAAAAACAAGTCTGCTACATAGAAACATTTCACCATTCTTTCTAAACTGTTGATTTTCTTCATTCCATTGTTGTGTTTGATGTGCTGATGAACTAACGTAAATAAAGGTAGCTACAAGACGCCATTAATCCCACACAAAGCAGTCATTGTGTATATCATGTCTCTCTATATCCACCTCTCATGTTTTGCATATAAATAATCTTTTTAAGGCTCACTGATTACTGAGTCTATTTCCGTTATCTACCAGTCTCTTAGTAAACCAATTTCTTTCTATTTTTTTTCTTCTCAACACTTACATACAAGTCTGCTACATATAAACATTTCACCATCTTTTGTAAACTGTTATTTTTCCTCACTCCTCTGTTTTTGATGTGCGTAAGACACCCAGAAATATAAAGGAATGTAGCTACAAGACGTCAGTAGTTCCACATGAAGCTGTCCTTGTGTCTCTACTGTATATATCCACCTCTGATCTTTGTCTATAAATTCTCTTTTTTAAGGCTCCCTGATTACTGAGTGCTTCCGTTATCTACAAGTCTATTAGTAAATCTATTTCTTTCTATTTATCTTTTCTTCTGAACTCTAATATACTTTTCGCAATTTGTGGGCTGGAGTTGGCGTAGCGGGTGTGGTAGTAGGCGCAGACATGATTGTATTGGTTATCAGTGGTGTTCCTCCTGGTTTCTGTGTTGAGTCCTTGTTAAGTTATCACTAAAACCATGAAAACACCCTTGAAGACCCCAATAATTTTCGGTGGATCCTGTTAAAAGTAGCCCAAATAAGACGCAGAAACGTTCAAGAATGTGAGGGAAAGACTCCGTTGCTGGTAGGAAGTGGCTGACACCGAGCTGGCGTAAAGTGTAAAACAGTTTCCACCCAGGAGAAAAAGTAAAGGCTCGCTTCTTGGCGCTGGAGAAACGGCCCAACCATAGAAGTTTCTTTCACGCCCAAGTAACCTTTTCTTTAATATAATTATGGAGGTGGTAATGGGCACTCCAGCACGGGGAGCGAGTTCAGGCAGAGCTCCCCGCCCGCTAGTCTTTCCGGCTTGACTCTTGCCCCGCTGCTGGGAATTCTGCGTCCAACATTTTTGCAAAATACTGGCAAGGAAAAAAAAAAGAAAATGTTTCGAAATGTTTTATTGTTTGTTTAAGACTAATGTGAAATAGACAGATAGATGGATGGATAAATAAACAGATAGGTAGATAGATAGATAAATAGATAGACAAGTAGATACAAATAGGTACGTAGATAGTGAGAAAGAAAAAAAGAAAAATAGATAAATAAATAGACAAGTAGATACAAATAATATTTTTTCCTTCTATTTCCTTACATCTCTCATCTTTGTCTGCTTTGCCTTCTATTTTTCTGTCTCTACCTCTCATTTTCTCGCCTTTCTTCCCACTCTTTCTCGCTCTTCTCTCCCGCTTTATCCGTAGCAGGGATACAGAAGAAACCCAACACAATATCACCCAGGTGTTTGAATCACTCGTGGCTGGGGCTCTGTACACCTCCACGTAGGAAAGTCGATCTTGCCGGACGGGAATGTATTGAGGTGTCGATGGTAGGGCTGAGTGGCGTGAGAAAAGTGTGCCAAGACTTTCCCCACATACTTTACCGATTCTTTCTTCTTCTGTGTAAGGGAATGCCTCAGGTGCGTCTGTTTCCTCTCTCTTTGACTTACTTGCTTTTTTTTCATTTTTTTATGTCCTGGCCTATAGCGCCTGTAGGTAAATTCAAGAGAATTGGAAGACCTGTTAAGCTTCCACCCATTACTGGCGTAGGCAATTTTATTTATAGTGGTACCCATATTAGGGCCCATATCACCACCCAAACGCATCTTTGGCGTAACAACTTAGAGCTTGGGTATCATGGTGACATGTAGATAACTTTAAACCACTCGACAGATGGTAAAGTTTCAAGGTGGTGTGTGGTGGGATTACAACCTACGCGTGGACGTCTGCCCGATCCCACGCTCACCACCTTATCACTACGCCACCACCTGCTTGTGCTGAGAAAGGTGGTGATGATGATAATAATGATGAGGATTGTAATACGTTGTCTTACACTTTCTACACAAAACATATATATATATATATATATATATATATATATATATATATATATATATATATATATATATATATATATATATATATATATATATATATATATATATATATATATATATATATATATATATATATATATATATATATATATATATATATATATATATATATATATATATATATACACACACACACACACACACACACACACACACACACACACACACACACACAAGCATGAAGGAAAAAAAACACATCTCACACTCCTTGACACGAATAAAATGAATACACAAATACAGGCACCTAAATGAATGGTACGCACGCTTCATAATAACAGAAGACCCATCGTATGAGAGCCTACACTAATTACATAACCCAGGTGGCGACAATCCCCATGGCCAGGTAGAAAGAGGAGGGACTAAAACAACACCCAAACAATCATACAAGACTGAGCAGAATGCAAATATCCGCACGTGAGTCGAGATGCGTGCGTAGTATGTAGTATTTCTAAAACACTTATTCCGGCGCTTGTCTGTTAAAGTACCCTTGTTGATGAGAAGCGAGACGAGAGGAGGTAAGAGGAGACAGGGGGCGAGAGAGAGAAGGTAAAGACACAAAACGAGAAAGAGAAGGAGGGTGGAGGCGCACGGGCAAAAGACGAAAGGAAAAGGATGTGCAGTAAATCTGAGCAAGAAAACTCTCATATAAGAGTGTTAGATAAATTAATTACATCATGGACAGTTGACACATGAGAGGAGGCGGCCAAAAGAGGAGGAGGAGGAGGAGGAGGAGGAGGAGGAAAGGAGGAGCAAGAGGAGGTAAGATTGATAAGAGTGGGAGGACTTTGAGCATTACAGAACCGATGGACCCCAAAGAAGAGAGATAAACCACGGCGGGTGTTCAAGGATGCGTCGGAAATGAGGGTGAGTGGAAGAGAGAGAGAGGGAGAGAAGCAGTCAATGAAAGAATTAGTAATGTGTGCCTCGGTGCGCGGCTGAAGGGAGGCAGAAAGGAAGGAAAAAGCGATATTTGGTTACCAGTGAGGGAAAGAGGAAGCCAAGAAAACCGTGAAGGGGAGATATATATGTAAAATTTAACTTGAGGCAGCAAACTGAGGTGAAAAAAATGTGTTTGAAGGTAAGATCAAAGCGCCTATCTGTACCACGCTGCCGCATCACGTAGGGAACTCAAAAAGCCTCCTCTCACTCCTCCTTCACTCCTTCTTCACTCCTCCTTCGTTCCTTCTTCCCTCTTACCGAACTCCCTCTATAGACAAAAGCGCTGCATGTTATTTAAGTTACGGTAGGTTAATTCAGTCCAAGGATACATAACATACTGAAGGTTAGCATACAGAATATACAATACTCGTTTCCCACTTTGTCCTCTTATCTGCTGACAATGTCCCAGTCAAAAGTTAGTATCTTGCAAGAGGACTGCCAACAGATGAGAGACTTAAGAAAGGAGAATGACACAAACCAGTAATAATGAATGCAGGATTTTACAAGAGTTCTCATCACTGTGCTTTTTTTCCTTTTCTTGCAAGGAGACTGTCGGCAAATCAAAGGTGTTTATTTCTTTCCTGCTGCACTCATCATCATCATTATATCCTGTCCTCCTTCAGTGCAGCCTGAAACATTCTCTTTGGTCTTCTCCTTCAACACACTAGAAAAACATCTCAGCAATACGTAAGTGTCACTGCTTCGGGTATTATTCCTCGGGAGTTGGCGTTACTATACGCAGAAGAAGTTACGAGAGTTTGCAAGGAAGTATTCTGGTGAGGCATCTATATTGTACGCTCTCCTGAAGGTTTGCCCGTTACTGTAATGCATAGAAATGAGAAGGAAGGAACTAATGGTGTATGTAAAGGATAGATAAACACGTAGATATAGATGATATGAGAGACATAGAGAGGTAAATAATGAGAGAGAAAGCCAACCAGCTAACCAGAAATTCAGACAGCTAGACAGCCAGACAGACAGGCATTCAACTAGACAGCCAGACAACTAGACAGCCAGACAACTAGACAGCCATACAACCAGACAGCAAGACACCTAACTAGATAGCTAGACAACCGGACAACCAGCCAGTCAGCTAGAAAGCCAGATAGACAACTAGACAGACAGATATACATACAGATAGACATTCACCCAGCTAGAGAGACAAGGGACCAAGAAAACTCCCGAAAGGAACCGAACAAAAATAAAAAAATAATTGAAAAGAAAAGAGAAGAAATCGTTTGACAGAAACAAAAGCAGAGGCAGGCATGAAGCACAAAGAATGAATGCAGAGCGACACAACGAGAGGCAGACCAGAAAGATAACAAAGGAGGGGAGACAGCGGAGAGCAGGAGGAGGCGCAGGAGGAAGCGGAGGAAGATATGGAAAATAAAAAAAAAGATAGAAGATGGAAGTAGAAAAAGATGAAAGAAGATGGAAGTAGAAAAAGATGAAAGAAGATGGAAGTAGAAAAAGATGAAAGAATATAGAAAAATAAGAAAAAGAAAAATGATAATAATAATAATAATAATAATAATAATAATAATAATAATAATAATAATAATAATAATAATAACAATAAAGATAATAACAACAATGATAGTAATAATAATAATAGTAATAATAATAATAATAATACCTAATCATAATAACAATAATGATAATAATAATGATAATAATAATAATAATGATAATAATAATAATAATAATAATAATAATAATAATAATAATAATAATAATAATAATAATAATAATATTATTATTATTATTATTATTATTATTAATGATAATTGTAATTATGATAATTGTTACGTCCGGTTCCCCTATTATATTAGGGCTAGGACGGTGCCTCCTGACAGAGGAGTCAGGAGGACTTCAGTTTTGGCATTTGGGAACCGTTAATGGATGCCCTTCCTAACCTCGGACCGTGGCCAGGATTCGAACCCGTGCGCTTGAGAACCCTGGGGCTCATAATAATCCCACTGCACCACATAATTATGATAATTGTAATAATAATAATAATAATAATAATAATAATAATAATAATAATAATAATAATAATAATAATAATAATAATAATAATTGATAATAATAGTTATAATAATAATAATAATAATAATAATAATAATAATAATAATAATAATAATAATAATAATAATAATAATAATAATAATAATAATGATAATGATAATGATAATAATTAGAAGAAGAAGAAGAAGAAGAAGAAGAAGAAGAAGAAGAAAAAAGAAGAAATACAACTAGAATAACAACAACAACACTACCACCAACACTATCATAAACAACAGCAACAACAAGACTATAAAACACTGAAGGAGGAGGAGGAGGAGGAAAGGAGGAGAACAGGAGAAAGGAATGAAGGATATAATGGAAAGAAGGATACTCGCGAAAACTCTCATGACTAATCGATTACATTAGATGAGGGAAACTAACATCAAGAAAAACTCAAAGTAATGTGGAGTCACGTGGCACAGGTTGTTAATAAGTGCATCTGCTCAAGCTCCTCATTACTTTACTCATATCTAGGCTAAAGCAAATTATGTTATGTATCTCCAGTGACATAAGATACATAGCTAACATCTTTACAATGGAAACTCTCTTGAATGAGTTCACTAAATTTACTAAACTTAGATATTATTTTCACGGACTGAGGTTCCCTACGAATAGACATGAGAAGTGCTACGCTATACTGTCAGTGAGATGGGATTGCGAAAAACAGCGTTAGTGAAGCAAATGGTAGCGAGCGCCCTCCTCCAGTAGCCCTGAAACATCCAGCTCGCCTTAAAGCTGACTCACGTTTTAATTTTTTTCTTAAAAATCCCAAAATTTCAACCAAACTTCTAAATTGGACAGCAAGGAGCTCACTACCTTCTACTGGGTGCTGCCGCCTGGGGTCGCCACACTGAGTCACTTGTCTCCTCACCACTCTGTCTTCTTCATCTTCCTGTCACACCGTCATCTGCATTAGTACATCTATATACATTTTTTATTATTTTCCTTTCTTCCTCTTGCTTGAAACACTTCTTTCTCTTATCAGTACAATTGAAAAAATATAAATAACAAATCGAATTCTCAGAGTTGTCCATCCTACCAACAGTTTGCTGAACCATCACTGGAAACATGAAAGCCCCCTTGAATACCCACACCCATTCCACTACAGCCTGCTAAAAGTGGTAGAGTGAAACAAGACGCCGAAATATTGAAGAGTACGGACCTTTGAGGCACAGAGCGACGTGAGAGAAGCTGGTCAAGCACTGAGGGGACAAAGGCAAGTCTTCAAGATGACCTCCCCTTAGCTGTCTGTAACTTCACGTTCATCGCCTCCGTGTATAGTTGAATGAAATGATGAAACAAACGGGATTTGACAAAGATTAAGAAAGCAAATCATAACATCTGCAGAGACAGGCAGAGACACGGACACACAAATAGATGTGAAAAAAGACACAGATCGTTAAGACAAGAAATCAATAGGTAAATGTAAATCGGAGTAGACTCATTCAATTTATCTATCAATGGACGGAATACAGCATTTATACAGATAGGCGAATGGAAATAGGTACAGATAGACAAATATACACAGGATGGCGAGGTTAAAGGCAGATAGACTGATAGATTGCTGGCAGAAATAGCGATGGTGCCGAAAGACGCAAACTTCACTTAATATTTTGAAAGAAAAATCAAGGAACAAGAAGGATTAAGTGATTTACATAGCAATAATACAGATCAGGAACTATTATCAACGGTGATCTGCTAATTAACAACAACAGTCTCGGTGTTAACAATAAAGGCAGTTATTTACCCGTTTTAAAGAGACATGGGAGGAAGGGAGACCACACCCACTCTCCCTGCGACATCAGTGCACTGGAGTCGGACCACAGCAAGTCTATGCAGTGCTTGGGCTTCCTTAAGGCGTCACCACAACGGATCAACCCTTTCCAGCGCCCTTGGCTTTCTGCACCTCCATCAGTCACATCCGTTACAAATATATTTTCCTTCACAGCATCCACAAACATTCTCTTAAGCCTTCCTCTCTTTCTCCTGCCGAGTAGATCCTTCTCCAGCATTCTCCTTTCCACGTACTTTCCGCCTCTCTTTCTGACGGACGGTAGTAGATGCAGATGGCCACGGACTTCTATTCTTAAAGACCGACGCCAATTTGTTCACTTATAGTCTTGGCTGAGGTCTGGCGGCTTTTGTTATGGAAATGCCTCATTAACCTACTTCCTGAGGCGAGACTGGGGACGATGAGCAACTTCGGAAATTCAAATGCTCCCCATAAAAATTATACCCTTCATATATGCACCGAAAAGTAATCACTTGAAACCTTAATGTCTGTGTGTCTTCTTAAATTTTGAAAACAAAAATCACACACAGGAACTGCAATCTATGGAAATGACTGCTTTTTACCACTTCCTCTTCTAGTTGACATTTTCGATAATAACTAACCATTCTGAGACATTATATTGAATAGAAATTACAGATTCTACTCTTTTATTTATTTTTTTTCTCTCGTCAAACTTAGCAAGAATTTCACTGCTGCTGGTGCTGTGAATTATCGCAGTGAAAGGGTTAAAGCTTTCCTATATTATCTTCACTTACACCGATAGATACAGGAGGAGGCAAAGCAGCTGTTTATTTGAGCAACGCCAACACTAAACAAGACAAAACGACTCAAGCTCACTGAACCTCCGAGACAAATTCATGACAGAACTTAACGTGGCGAGCACACAAGGTCAGCCGGAGCGCTCATAATTAAAATATAAAGGACCTTGAGAGTTTGAGAAAACATTCACACTCCAAGACGGCTGCCAAGAACACCCATACTTTTAAATCTCACACTAACTTGCCAGCATGAGCACTTCTATCCTATCGTGCCTTCCCCTACTGCACCCTTCCGTACCGTCCCGCTATCCATACATCCTTCTCCCAAGTAGCAGAATCAGGAGGACGGAAGACTCGCGCGAGAAACGTACCGGAAGGAAACTGTATAGCCGTCATCTAAGTATCACGCGCGGAAGGAAGGAGGATTTAGGTGAGGTCTCCTAGACGAAGCGGAAGGAGCATTGTTGGCTGCGTGTGCCGAGGTGGTGGCGGGGAGAGAGAGGGAGAGAGAGGGAGAGAGTCGCTGCATCCCTCCCAACATCAGGCCGTGAATCGTGACGCCACTCCACTATCCGATAACCTCCCTTCTTCCCTCCCTCCCTTCCTCTCTCTCTCCTCCCTTACCCCGCCACACGTATCTTACCGTGTTTCTGCCTCGCTGCCTCATATTTCAACTAAGAGAACCCAGGATACTTGCCGCCTCGCTGAGATACTCCTACCTGCGCCTAGTAATGGCAGGGTGCGCCACTCACACGACGCGCACTGAGAAAATTAGGATACAAGGGATGAGAAAATGAAAAAGGGTGTCTAGAGCAGTCCCGGGTTCTCCTTCAGCGACCCAAGAGAGTGCTAGCATTGCGCCGCACAGAATTGGTGATTGTAATGCAGTAAAGTAGCACCTCTCGTTGTTTTGTCTGTCTCTGCCTGTGTGTGTCATCGTGAGGGTCATGTTAGTTTGTCTGGCTGTCTGTCTCTCTGGCTGGCTGTCTGACTGTCTGACTGTCTGGTTGGTTGTCTGATTGTCTGGTTGGTTGCCTGGTTGTCTTGTCTGTCTGGGTATTTGGATGTATGTCTGGCTGTCTGCTCTCTCTCTCTCTCTCTCTCTCTCTCTCTCTCTCTCTCTCTCTCTCTCTCTCTCTCTCTCTGTCTGTCTGTCTGTCTGTCTGTCTGTCTGTCTCTCTCTCTCTCTCTCTCTCTCTCTCTCTCTCTCTCTCTCTCTCTCTCTCTCTCTCTCTCTCTCTCTCTCTCTCTCTCTCTCTCTCTCTCTCTGTCTGTCTGTCTGTCTGTCTGTCTGTCTGTCTGTCTGTCTGTCTGTCTGTCTCTCTCTCTCTCTCTCTCTCTCTCTCTCTCTCTCTCTCTCTCTCTCTCTCTCTCTCTCTCTCTCTCTCTCTCTCTCTCTCTCTCTCTCTCTCTCTCTCTAATAACAAAGGAAGCCAAATCGGTACAACAAAGCGAAGCAAATCCTGTGATTGGATAGAAATGAAAAATAAATGAAAAATAAAACTCTCTCTCTCTCTCTCTCTCTCTCTCTCTCTCTCTCTCTCTCTCTCTCTCTCTCTCTCTCTCTCTCTCTCTCTCTATGTGACCAACCTCAACATCAAGTACAGTCACCGTGGCCTGGCAAAGACACGGCGGAACACCATCTTATCCAAGCGAGACAGGCCAGGCAAGGAAAGCTTAAAGGTTTATGGGTAGCGGCACCACCACCGCCACCACCACCACCACCACCATCACCACCACCACCTCGTCACCTTAACACACCGAAACAAGGAAGGCCAAGGTGCTGCAGCCTTTCGTTTCCTCTCCTCATGGTCACTTATCTTCCTGCCTCTCTCTTTCTTCTTCCTTCTCGGCCTCTTTCCTCCTTTTCGTTCTCCTTGAATTTTTGTCCTTTTTCCTTCCTTCTGGTGGCTCGTGCTGCGTTGCGTGCATGGGAGCAATGTGAGGACAAAACAACTCTGGCGGCAGTAAGAGAGGGACGAAAAAAAGGGAATAGCGACATAACGTAAGAGCGAGGACTTAAGGAACACAGACACACACACACACACACACACACACACACACACACGCATCTTTATTTAGCTTGCCAACGTATCTAACAATTGCAGGGACGAAGAAAGAAAATAAACGTAGTAATGTTCATAAGGAGAATACGAAAGGTCATCAAATCTACAAGTCTGTGTAAAAGCTATCATGTTGGATTTTTAGAGTTTCATTACTATACATATCTCAGTCATCTGCTGTGTATTGTCTATTCATCTTTAGCATTTCGGTTTTATCAAGCTTAAATTACGTCTAGTCCTATCTAATTCTCGCTAAGTGTCTTGTTTTTATTATTTTTTTTTATACCATGTGGGGTTTTCACGGGAATTTATGGGCTAAAGGGGGTACTTTTTTGGGGGTACCTCCTATCTTATCTCAAAGCTCACCCGCTAGGAAACCGTTGCCCCGAGTGAGAGAGCCCAACCTACACTCGGACCGTGGACAGGACTCGAACCCTTGTGCTTGGATATGATTCGGACCCCAAGGCACGCATGGTTCCACTGCACCACGGCCTTAGAGAAGAATAAATTAGGAAGTCAAAAGAGGAGGAGATTTGAGCATCCACGGCAGTTAATCAGGGGAAGAAAAGGAAAATACACGTCATAACGACCCATAGATAAAAAAAAAAGGAGGAAAGAGACAAAAAAAAAAGCCCCATTCATTAATCAGGTCGAGATAGTATAGTGGTCACAGGTAAAAGGATTCCAATTTTTTTTTTCATAATCATCAAAGAGTCGCGATGGCCGTGACAAAATTGATAGAATGATATAAAATGACTGATATGATTGTGACGAAAAAATAAATGCATATTCACATAGTTATTTGGTTTCTACAACAGCACGTGCATGTGTGTGTGTGTGTGTGTGTGTGTGTGTGTGTGTGTGTGTGTGTGTGTGTGTGTGTGTCATTGCACATCTTTTCTATTCACTGAAAGACATGAAGAAGCGGAAAGAGAAAAAAATAGAGTAAGAAGAGTCCTTTCATCAGAGAGAGAGAGAGAGAGAGAGAGAGAGAGAGAGAGAGAGAACCCACGTATATCTTTAGGAAGGACGGGAAGGAAGGATGCAATGAGTGGACAGCAGCAAATGCCAGAGGGCGTAAAAAGAGAGATAGAAAAGAGAGATAGAAAAGAGAGATAGACGCTCCTTATCCCCCGCCCTTTTATCACTCTGACACGTAATTCACGACATTTCTTCCACCATTTCACCTCCATCTCTCCATCTTTCAATAATTCACTCTCTCTCTCTCTCTCTCTCTCTCTCTCTCTCTCTCTCTCTCTCTCTCTTGAGCATCCACCTCTCTGTTTGTCTGTCCGTCTATCTGTCTGTTTGTATGTATGTTTGTTTCCCCATTATTGTTGTTGTTTTGTTGTTGTAATCGTTTTTTTTTCTTCTACTATTTCATGAACTCAGTAGTGTAATTCTCTCTCTCTCTCTCTCTCTCTCTCTCTCTCTCTCTCTCTCTCTCTCTCTCTCTCTCTCTCTCTCTGTGTTGTGTGTGTGTGTGTGTGTATGCGTGCGTTCGTTCCCGGCTCTAGATCTGTCTCCTTCCATTCATCTTCCCTGTATTGCCTCACAAGACCTGGCGTGGCTGGGGAGGCGAGATAGACGCACGCCAGCTCTACCACGTCTTTCAGCTTTCCAGTCCACGATACTACAACAATTTCCTCCCAATAATGCACACCCAACCTTCTATCTATTTTCTCGTTTCCTCTCTATGGCTGCTGGTAATAAGGGGGACTGACGCGCCACCAGCAGAGGGGATGATGGTGACAAGGATGTGAGGGAATGGGCGAGTGTTATTGTTGTGCCCTGATTCAAGGTCGGGTTTTAAAAGATAGGGAGATGGATCGTGTGGTTTGTAATGGATGGTTACGGTATTCCAGTAAGGGAGAAAGGTTGGGGGAGAGAGAGAGAGAGAGAGAGAGAGAGAGAGAGAGAGAGAGAGAGAGAGAGAGAGAGAGAGAGAGAGAGAGAGAGAGAGAGAGAGAGAGAGAGAGAGAGAGAGAGAGAGAGAGAGAGAGAGAGAGAGAGAGAGAGAGAGAGAGTTTAGAAATGTAGTAGTAGTATGTCGATGAAATAGTAGTAGAAGAAGGAAATGAACAACAGCAGCAACATCAGCAATCAAAATAACTATCAACAACAACAACAACAGCAAAGACTACGAAAAAAAGACGTGAAAACTCATAATTAAGAAAAAAAAAAAAAAAGATAGATGAGAAGAAATATCGCAGGGAGCTGAAAATTAAACCACCACTACCACCACCACCACCACCACCACTACCACCACCACCACCACCACCACCACCAGTACAAAGAACAAAGAGCAAACAGAGGAGGTGTTGCGCTCTAAATGAGATGCGAATAATAATATTGACACATTATTTCAAACACCTGCTCCCCGTGAGGCTTCCTGGCGTTCTTCACTGATGGGACGCGTGCGCACCACTCGTGTACCTGGTAAACTCTTGAACTTCCTGTCTGTTTCTGCATCTCTTCCTTCCTATGACTTGAACTCTTTATTGGGGGAAGGTTTCAAGATTGTCTCCTTTCATCATGGGCTGGCGTTCTTGGTTTTTTTATTCACTTTTTGTTGTTTTTAGCCAGTGTCCATCTCACACACAAAAAAAAAAAAGAAAAACGAACTGCCTAAGAACATAAGATCATAAAAGAAGAGGGAATCTGCAAGAGGTTGTCGGTCCTACACGTGGCAGTCTCTATATGAGCAAAGCCACCTAATTCCATCTATCATCCCCATCCAAGAGCGAAAATAAAAAAAATAGGATCTGATAAAGGCATTTCAGTCTCCAAAGGGATACAATACAGGAGATATAGATAATAATAAGTGCCATAGGAAATATAACACTTGCAACATAAACAAAATCCTCAGGGCCAGTTATCAAGACAAGACAGGAAACAATTAGGTCTAAGGGTGATAAAGTTAGATTTGAAAATGAGACTAGAAGACCTGCTTGTCAAATAGTGTTAGTTCAATGGAACATACACAAAATAATCATGTTGTTTATCAATAGGAAGCTTTAACCCCTTCAATACTGAGACACATTTTAACCTTGATTTTTGTGGTATGATAAGTTGATTTTATTCACATTAGAAAGAGTCTATGGAGGTCAAAAAGATTAATGGCTGAAGTCTTTACTATTCTAACCATAACATAATTTTCCTGAAGCTGTAGAAAATCACTAAATTGTAAACAGAATGAATATGGAAACGCGTCATGGTACTCAAGTGGTTAAAGGACTTGATAAAAAGAAATAGAGATACCAGGCAGAGAAAGGTAGGTATGTTTCATTCATATATAGGGACTGCCATGTGTACGCGTGTTGGCTTCTTGCAGCTTCCCTTATATTTCGAGACGCAGTTCAAGAACCCTGTTATGAGAGAGAGCAAGGCGCAGGAGAAGAGGGCAGGGCAGCAGTGTCGTGTCAGAAATGTGTTCCCAGAGATCAGGGGTCGCGTAAGTTTGAATGAGTGTCGGTAAAGTTGATGGTGGTTTCTGTAATGTTTTGATCGTGTCAGGACCGCTGAGTTACACCCCTGGGAGGAAAAGTGAGAGGGGAGAACAAGAAAAAGAAGTCCTCCTCCTCCTCCTCCTCCTCCTTCTCCTTCTCCTTCTCCTTTTCCTTCTCCTCCTCCACTTTCTTTTCTCCTCCTCCTCTTCCTTCTTCTCTTGTCTTCCAAGTTTCCGACATGACGTCAAGAAGGTCAACGTCTCTCTTCCTTTGCTTCTCTGGCGGGTTCATTGCTACCGCTTGCGTGTTTCCTCTTTGTCAGTCTGTCTGTGTCATTCTACTTCTGCTGGTTCATTTGTATCCTCCTATCTGCTTCTGTCTTTCCCTTTCTCCTTTTCAAGCTTCCGTACCCTATCAACCTCTGAAATAGAAAAAGAGAAGAAACAAAATAGATAGGTAACTCCAACGCGTCATTTCAAGCACCACATTCTGTATCAGCTTCGTTTCTTTTCCTCCGACCACCTGCTCTACTCCCACCGCCCACCGCCACCGCCAGGACACCAATGACGTTCTCCTCTCAGCATCTACGTCCCTGCTATAATACAGAATCAGACTGCACCCAACAAGTACACACGAGTTAGCAAGCGGTGGGTCGAGGCTTGAGGTTAGGTTTGGCTAGGTGTGTGGTAGAGAGACGGTTGGGTGGGTATTATTGGTGTTTGAATGTGGTTAGATTGTTGTATGTTTGTTAAGAATGTGTGTTGTGTATTTCTGTATTGTTGTTTAGGTTTGTTGGCTTGTCTTTCTTTTTTTTTTTTTTTATCTCCTTTGGGACACTTGCTCATGTTTTTTTTTTGTCTATTTTTGTTTGCTTTGTTGTTGGTGTTTCTCCTTTTTTCCTTCTTTTCCTTTTTCTCCGGCTCCTTCTTCTACTTTTATTTTTCCTCCCCTTACACTTCCTCCTCCTCCTTTTCTCTCTCTCTCTCTCTCTCTCTCTCTCTCTCTCTCTCTCTCTCTCTCTCTCTCTCTCTCTCTCTCTGCTTTTCTTCTTCCTTCTCATCGTCTCTCTCTTCTGCTCCTCCTTTTCCTCCTGCTTCTCTTCCTCCTCTCCTTCATCTTTCTCCTCTACCTTCCTTTCCATCTCCTGTAATTCACCACGGTCGCCTGCTGGCCACCCAGCCAGTCTTCCCCATTACGGAGCGAGTTCAGAGCTCATAGACCGATCTTCGGACTCGAACCCAGTCCCTCTCGATTGTGAGTCGAGCGTGTTAACCACTACACTAGGTGAACAGGGCTACGCCCATTTACCTGTGTGGACTCGAACCCAGTGTGTGTGTGTGTGTGTGTGTGTGTGTGTGTAATTCACCTCGGTCGTCTGCTGGTCATCCAGCCAGTCTTCCCCATTACGGAGCGAGCTCAGAGCTCATAGACCGATCTTCGGGTGGGACTGAGACCACAAAACACTCCACACACCGGGAAAGCGAGGCCACAACCCCTCGAGTTACATCCCGTACCTATTTACTGCTAGGTGAACAGGGGCCACACATTAAGAGGATTGCCCATTTGCCTCGCCGCCCCGGGACTCGAACCCTGCCCTCTCGATTGTGCTAACCACTACACTACGCGGTGTGTGTGTGTGTGTGTGTGTGTGTGTGTGTGTGTGTGTGTGTGTGTGTGTTTTGTTAACCCACAAAACATTTTCCCTCACAACACTTTCCACGTGGCATTATTAACATTATAAACACGCTCAATCCTTTCTTCTTTCCTTCCTTCCTCCATTCCAGTGCAACGTCCGTCTCGTACCGCAACATCCTTCCCTCTCTGTGCTCTACTCCACTCTCTCTCTCATTTGTTGCCCTTTCTCCTTTCTTATCCATTTTCCTTCCTTCTACAAACACCTCTTTCTCTTTCTCTCTCTATCCTTTCTAGCCTCCCACGTTTCGCCTCCCAGCTTGCAGTATTCCTAAATTATTCTTTCCCCGCTTGCTTGCTCCCTCCCTCGCTCCCTCGCTCGTTAGCATCAGCCACGTTACAAACGACTCGCCGTGAAGCACCGCAAAAGACCCCGAGACTCACCTCAGAAACAGGCCAGGTGGAGTTTTAGGAAAATTAATCCCTCACTCAGGTAACGTCCCGCGGAGTGGCTGGAGGAGTCACGCCACCGCCAAATGATGTACGGAATTATGAGGAAGCCTGAGGAGGACAAGGAGGAGAAGGTGGTGGATGTGGAAAATGAGGAGGAGCACAAGGGAATGCAAAGGAATGGACCAAGAGACGAGAGAGACGTAGAAGGAAGAGAAGCGCAACAGAACACAAGAAGAACGGACACAAAGTTGTTAGTTCTTGCGTGATGTTTGTGGTCACTATCATAGACTGAAGGAGTAGAATAGAGAAAAAAGAGGTGAATGAGGAGAAAATGGGAGATGAGTAGAAAAAAAACGAAGAAAGACTGAGATTTGGTGAAGGAAGAGAAGAACGGAGAGAATTCAGAATATACTGGTGAATATTAAACACAAAGACAAATGAAAAGGCAAATATGAATACGAGATGGAGGGAGAAAAACAATGAGAAATTTCTTATTATGCGCCGCCACAACATGGCCAAGTGGCGCTGCATACTAATGGCCTTGGAAACAAAACATGATTAAAATGTGAAATGAAAGGACCAGGAGGCTAAAAATAGGATTATAATTGAAAAGATGTAAAGAAAGAAAGAAAAAAAAACAATATTCTCGTCATTTGCAGAGAAGGATACAGAAAGGTTAAGTAAACATTGCTCCTTGTGGCATAGAGAGAGAAGATATTGTAACTTATGCATGATGCGATAGATTAAGATTACGAGTTTTTATTTCCTTACGTGTTAAAGTGATTGAATAAAGGTGAACAAGAACATAAAGGGGAAAAAGAAACCCGTCCCTCAAAAATAGTTACAAAAAAAAGACGAATAAGAAGACAGGCTATTTAATTCTCCTCTTCCGAAGTAGATCATGGCTAGAATATGAGTTTTTTTTTTTTATGTCAGGGAGACTAGATAAAGGTGAAAAAATGAAACACAAAACAAAAATCTCTTCCCATGAGAAATTGAAGAGGAGAGAGAGAAAAAAAGCTAACAAATATAGTTTCAGAAGAGAAAAAGACGATGAAGAAGAGCACAGAACAAAAATAATAAAAGACCCACAGACACACACACACACACACAAATGGTAGCAAAACGAATCAACACAGAAAACACAAAACCAAACACGATAGCAACGCCACAAACTTGAGTCAGCGAGCGCTTGGAGGAGAAAGGTTAGTAATGAGGGCAATGAAATAGAAATAACAAAAAAAAAAGAGATATTCTGGTTTGCTTGCCAAGGGAAGGGGAAAGAGAAGGGGGCCAGATATTTAAAGAAGGGAGTTTTAAGCCGATGCATTAGCAATTTTGAGATTAAAAGAAAGGAAGTGAAGGGTAAGAAGAAGAAACGAGGCCGATAAAGCGTGTACCAAGAGAAAATGCAACTAAACTTATGATAGCGAGGGATAGGGTTGTAAAAACTTGTGATAAAGAAGAGAGAGAGAGAGAGAGAGAGAGAGAGAGAGAGAGAGAGAGAGAGAGAGAGAGAGAGAGAGAGAAAGTGAGATACACAGATACCTGCACGTGTGAGAGAAAAAAAATCAGACGCAAATAATACATAAGAGTGAGAGAAAAAGTGAGAGCCAAAAATAGCCACAGCGGAGCAAGGCAGAGCCAGGAGGAGCGGCGGGACAATGCCCTTTATATGAGGGGACAAAAAGGGAGGAAAAATAGACACTCACGCACGCACGCACACACTCACACCCTGACGCACCTGCAGGCACCTGTGTAAGTACCCACCGATCCACCCAAAAATCCACACACACACACACACACACACACACACACACACACACACACACACACACACACACACACACACACACACACACACACACACAGTACCTAAGACCGTGTTCAGAAACTTGATCCTCTCTCACCACGACTATTTTAAAATGCTACAGAATTGATCAACTAGACTCTCAAGACTGTTTCGCTTAGTAATGCAAATATCTTGTCAATCTGTCACTGGAGAAGTAGAAACATTTTTAGAAACCCGTGTGCCTTCAAAGTCTCTGGAAAGTAGTGGAGGAGTGATGCAGAAGTGTTTATGAATATGGCCCTCAATCTAACCTAACCTAACTTAACCTAACCATACCTAACCTAACCTCACCTCACCTCACCTAACCTAACCTAACCTAACCTAACCTAATTAATCTAACCTAACCTAACCTAACCTAACCTAACCACACCTAACCTAACCTCACCTCACCTCACCTAACCTAACCTAACCTAACCTAATGAATCTAACCTAACCTAACCTAACCTAACCTCACCTCACCTCACCTAACTTAACCTAACCTAAGCTCACCTCACCTAACCTAACCTAACCTAACCTCACCTCACGTCACCTAACCTAACCTAACTTCACCTAACCTAACCTAACCTAACCTAACCACACCTAACCTAACCTAATCAATCTAACCTAACCTAACCTCATCTCACCTCACCTCACCTAACCTAACCTCACCTCACCTCACCTCACCTAACCTAACCTAACCTAACCTAACCTAACCTAACCTAACCTAACCTAACCTAACCTCACCTCACCTAACCTCACCTAACCTAACCTAACCTAACCTAACCTAACCTAACCTAACCTAACCTCACCTCACCTCACCTCACCTAACTTAGCGTAATCTAACTTAACCGAACCTAAAATTTATAAAAGTGGTGAGCGATTATGAATTAAGCTTTTTAGTAATGGAAGATCTAAGTGTCCTCTTCTTCCTCCTCTTTCTCTTCCTCCTTCTCCTCCTCCTCCTCCTCCTTCAAGATAAATGGAAATCGAAACTTCACTTCCTACATATGTCCCAAATAAAAATCACCAAGGGAACAACAAAATCTGCTGCTGTTTGTTTTCCTTATGCATTCTTTTGTAGCGTCATGTGCGGCCAACATTACTATACTAGCCAGCCAGATTCATTTGTATCTCTTCTCTTTGTTCCTGGAGTCTTTTGATAAGCGCATCTCCTCTGGATGTCTGTCATTATTGGGTATTGTTATCAGAGTTATTTGTTTTGTCCTTAGATGTACGTAGGTGTATTGGTAGTGGTGGTGGTGGTGGTGATGGTGGTAGTGGTGGTGGTGGTGTTGGTGTTGGTAGTAGTAGTAGTAGTAGTAGTAGTAGTAGTAGTAGTAGTAGTAGTAGTAGATATAATTAGTTTTGCTAACACCGTAATTTTTTTCTGGAAGTGAAAAAGAAGAAGAAGAAGAAGTACAACAACAACAACAACAACAACAACAACAACAACAACAACAACAACAACAACAACAACATGATGATAATGAAGAAGAAGAAGAAGAAGAAGAAGAAGAAGAAGAAGAAGAAGAAGAAGAAGAAGAAGAAGAAGAAGAAGAAGAAGAAGAAGAAGAAAAAGAAAGAAAGAAAGAAAAAAAGAAAGAAGGAAAGAAAGAAAGAGGAAAATAAAAAGAAACATAATAACGGCAAAAAGAAAAATCGAGAAGAGAAAACGTTAAAAAGAAGGCAATATTACCTAGACACATCTCAGAAGCCCTCACGTGACCAACACCAGGGAACAGAGACGAAAAAGAATCAAAACTAGTCCATTAGCAAAGTTCACATCCATACAGAAGGTTAATGAACTGTTAGTGTGCTGCATTGTACCCTCAGACGGACATAAAGATGAGAAGTTTCCTAATCATTGCAATAGCCATTCCTCGGCTCAATATGAGAATGATTGTAAAAACATGTTGCGTTGTTGGTTGGTAATTAACACTGGACATTCACCTTCTTGTGCAATTAATTTTTTTTTTACCATGAGTTTTGGGTACGAGATAATTTTACTCATATTAGGAGGGATCAATGGAGGTCAGAAAATTAATGGCAGGAGTCTTCACTATTTTAATTCCCTCATAAGTTTCTGAAGTTGTATAAAATCACCAAAATAATAAACAGAATGATTATGAAAAAGCGTCACAGTTTTGAAGGGGTTAAAACCTAAGATCCAGTCCCTACTGAAGGAAATGGGACGAAATGACGATATGAGAGTGAAGGAAATTAGGCAGACAGACAGGCAAATATAGATGAACCTAAACAGAGACAGCAACAGGACGAAAGAGATAGAGGGAGGGAGCGGACGTGCAAAGCATCAGCCTACAGCAGAAGATTCAGATGATGGGAGGAGGGACACGAGGAGAGGAGGCTGGCGGCAGTCACATCTCCTTTGAGGCGGAGACTCTGGTGAAGGCGCCACTCGTGCAGAATGAATGCTTGACGGCGTGAGGCGGTGATGACGAGGAGGAGGAGGAGGAGGAGGAGGAGGAGGAGGAAAAGGAGGAGCTGAAGGACGAAGATGACGAGGCGCAAAAGGGCGACGAAGAGGAAGACGAGAAAGAGCAGGAGAAGGAAGATAACGACTACAAGGAGGACAAAGAAGAAGATGAAGAGAAGGAGCCACAGAAGAACAAGTTAAAAAATGGAGAAAAGGAAGAGCAGCGACGAGAAGAAGAGAAAAAAAAAGGAAAGAAACTGTGGTACCTTCTTCAAGTGAGGAGGAGGAGGAGGAGGAGGAGGAGGAGGAGGAGGAGAAGGAGGAAGGAAAGGAGTTTGAAGAAACGCAGACGAACAGGTTGAAGGTGAAGATGAAGAAGAGTAAGAGGAAGAGAGTTGGAGAAAGAGGACAAAAAGATGATGGATGGTAATGCTTGTGGGGAAAAGAGAGAGAGAGAGAGAGAGAGAGAGAGAGAGAGAGAGAGAGAGAGAGAGAGAGAGAGAGAGAGAGAGAGAGAGAGAGAGAGAGAGAGAGAGAGAGAGAGAGAGAGAGAGAGAGAGAGATAAAATACCCTCTTTCTTTTTTTTTTTCTTCAAGTGCTGTCAAAATTATGAAACGAAATTTGTACGAGTACTTATGCTGTCTGACTTAACTTACTACTTCATTCGAGGAGGAGGAGGAGGAGGAGGAGGAGGAGGAGGAGGAGGAGGAGGAGGAGGAGGAGGAGGAGGAGGAGGATTACACGAACAAGAAGGAAAACAATTAAACTAGAAAAAAAAACAAGAAAATAAAAACGAACAAGGATTTACAATAAGACCAAACACAAACAAAAACAAAAGAAAACAAACAATATTTAAAACTCTACCCAACTAGCACCACCACCACCACCACCACCACCTGCCCCTACATTTACAAGATCCCAGCAGGAGTAAAGGTCCCATGCAGGTCTTCCCGGCAGCTAGGGGGCGGGTCAGTCAGTATTTACAAGGGAACTGGAGGGAGTGAGTGGCGGGAAGGGCTGGCTACCCATAACAAGAATGATTCACAGGTTGCAGCTCTGAAATATGACTTGCCCCGACATGGAAGCACCTGAGACCAGCAAAGAGAGAGAGAGAGAGAGAGAGAGAGAGAGAGAGAGAGAGAGAGAGAGAGAGAGAGAGAGAGAGAGAGAGAGAGAGAGAGAGAGAGAGAGAGACAGCGCCACCTGCAGCTCCATTTCTTTCTCTCTCTCTCTCTCTCTCTCTCTCCTTTCGTCGCCCCCTTCCTTCCTTCCTTCCTTCCTACCAAGCACAGTGGAAGGCGTGTGAAAGAGGTGATCTATATCTCGCTTGCAAGGACTTGGGAAAGGAAAGGCAGGCAAGCAGGCAGGCAGGCAGGCAGGCAGGCAGGCAGGCAGCGGGAAGGAAGGAAGGAAGGCAGGTAGGTGGGTAGGTGGGTAGGTGGGGAGGAACAGATGGAAAAGAAAAGGGAATGGAGAAAAATAAGATGGAGCAAGTTAGCAAAAAGTTAGGATAAGTGCGTGTGCGTGTGTGCGTGTCAGAGAGAGAGAGAGAGAGAGAGAGAGAGAGAGAGAGAGAGAGAGAGAGAGAGACTGCTTTGATTGACTGAAGATCTAATTTCCCCCCGTGATTCAGGAAGCCTATAAGGAAACATTACTGCGATCCTTGAAGCGCATTTCTGGAGGATAATAACACATGATGAATGAATGGCGGCGCTCGCTTCTTGTTCCCTCAGCTGTGACGGGCGGCAGGGCAGTGCTGGCGGCCTGCGAGCGATATGGAGGGGAAGAAGAGGAGGCAGAGGAGAATAACTAAAAGAAAAAAAGGGCCGGGGGAGAAAGGTTCTTATTCTAAAATGCCTCAGCGTCTTACCGCGGATAGTTTTATAAGTGTGGTGGAACTTTGGAGAGTTTTCAAATACTTTCTTTTTCATACGCATTTGTAACGGTGGTTTACTAATGACTCGACATCAGTCATAAAAAAGAGAAAACATACAAGACAACGAGACTTCCCATCTCTGCGGCCTTTGTAAACACTCCTTGCCAGGAAAGAAAGCGTTCAGGATCAAGATGAGATTTTTATGTCAATCTTATTTCACTAACAGGTTTCTAATATTGAAAGTCTACAAGACGTGCATAACAATTAAAGGAGAAACACACACAAAAAAAAAATGGAGATACGTCAACTACTTCAGTACTGGAACGCATTTTTACCTTAAATTTTGGGTAAGATTAGACGATTTTATTGACATTAGAAAGGGTCTAGGCAGATCAGGAGATTAATGGCCACAGTCTTCACTATTTCAATCCCTACATGTCTTTCCGAAGCTGTACAAAATCACCAAATAGTCACCAGAATGAATAAAAAAATGCGTCATGGTACTGAAGGGGGTTAAAGACTACGGGATCTTAGAACATAAACAACAATCTAAATTAGAAAAAAAAAGGCCGATACGCGCATCTTCTATACTGTACAGGCATAAAACTGACATAATAAGTAGAGGAGAAGCACTAGAGAGACGGAGATAATTTAGTAAAGGCTACTGGAACTTGGGGTACATAAAACACAGTCTAAGTAAGGGAACGACTGCCAGGCTCCGAGGAACAGTGGATGCAAGGCGGCGGAAGGAGGCGAGGCGGAATGCTGGTTGGCTGGTGGGTGATCGGTGGGTGGCGGGCGGCTGTGACTTGCTTGTGGATGGATCGACAGTCAATAACACGCAGGCGGGTGAACACGCACGCACGCACACACACACACACACACACACACACACACACACACACACACACACACACGTACAGAACGAACACAAACATAAAGAATCAAGTAAATAACGACCGACCCGACCGAACGAACGAACAAATAAACGTACACGAACATAAACAAGGAACGTGGAGCACACACACACACACACACACACACACACACACACACACACACACACACACACACACACACACACACACACACACACACACACACACACACACACACACACAAAAAAAAAAACAGCCTCAAAAGAGTTAGCCAAAATATAGGGATAAATGTCTTGAAACCACCCTCTTAAATGAGTTCAGGTCATGCGTAGATGGAAATACAGAAGCAAATAGGAATTCCAGATTTTGCTAGAGAAAGAGATGAATAACTGAGAATAATGGATAACTCTTGGATTAGATAGGTGGACAGAATAGGGTTGAGAGAAAGAAGAAATTTCGTGTGCAGCGAGGCCGCAGGAGGAGGAGAGGCATGCAGTTAGCAAGATCAGAAGAGCAGTTGACATGAAAATAGCGGCAGATGATGGCAAGAGATGCAAAATTGCGGTGGTAAGAAAAGGCTGAAGACACTCCAGTCAGAGGAAAGGAATTGATGAGACGAAAAACGTTCGATTCCACCCTTTCTAATAAAACAGTGTGAGTGGAACCCCGCATACATGAGAAGAGTAATCCGTAGAAAACAGGATAAGGCTTTTTGTACAGAGTTAGAAGCTGGACGGGGATGAAAAAAACTGACGGAGACGACTCAGAAAGCCTAAATTCATAGAAAGTGATTTAGCAAGAGAAGAAATGTGAAGTTTCAAGCTTAGATAATAGGTAAAGGACAGACGGAGAATATTCAGCGTAGAAGAACAGTCACACCCTGGAATATTTATTGTCCCCACTCCAGACGGAAACTCAGACGCTGGTGTAGGAGTCGCCATATCAATTTTGAAATTTAAGAAGGGTATGTGTGTGTTGTTAGGTGCATGTAGTTCTGTGTGAAGGAGGAGAGTTGTCTTTAGAGAACAGGCTGTGACTGCCCCCTTGAGTTGTGAGACACAAAGGGAAATGTTCAGCGAGGTCACAGCTACCTTTAACAATAAGTTCACTGCACCCTGAACCAGTGCCATTAGACCTCGCTTGGAGTAAGTCATCATTTCGGAAGGTGTCTACTGTCTCCTCCGTGCAATACTTTCTTTATGCTCGAGAGACAAAAGACAAAATAATAGATAAACTAATAAGGAAATTCAGGAAAAACGGTGCATAATTATTGTGAAAATGCCTCGCCATCATATACATATATCCATGCATACATGCATACATATATATACACTATAATTTCAACTTTAAACCCTTAAATTCATCACTCTGAAGCACAGACAGCTGTTCATCCTTGTTCCAACACTACATAAAGAAAAACGCTCCTATTCAGAAACGCTTTGGTCTCTCACCGTGGATTATTTTCCAAGGCCAAAGATAATTAACCAGATTCTTAGAAGTGTTTTCGTTGTAATAATGCAGAACATGTGTTAATCTGTCACTAGAGACGTGAAAAACGGAGAGAGAGAGAGAGAGAGAGAGAGAGAGAGAGAGAGAGAGAGAGAGAGAGAGAGAGAGAGAGAGAGAGAGAGAGAGAGAGAGAGAGAGAGAGATACACACTGCAGGCGACATCCCGCTAGTGAACTCGGCAGCTCCTCCTGACGCAGCGCAACATTTACATAAGTGGAGAGCCGTCCCTTCCTCGCCACCTTCCCGGTCAGCATTGCTCGCCTCTCTCTCAAGATGCTTGCTGAATAAATCCTCCATCTCTCTCTCTCTCTCTCTCTCTCTCTCTCTCTCTCTCTCTCACCACTTGCATTTTCTTGAAACTAATATTTGACTTCTGTGGCTGGATATGGAATTTTCATGGAAACCTACATAAGAGCATAAGAGAAGCTGCAAGAAGCCACGTGGCCTATAGGTGGGCGTTCCCTTACCAAATATGCTTCCCTGTATCCACCTATTACTCTTGCCCAAAAGATTATTATGTAGTCTTTTAAAGCTCTCTATTGACTCAGCTACTTAACAACCTCGCTACAAACTCTTAACAATCTCATTACGGAGTCTTTTTCAACTATTTATTCTACAAGTGAGCTAATTCATCTACCATTTCTTATATCTATTTTTCTTTCCATGAACACGCTCTTGGTGGTCTTACCCTCATCACTGGCACCAAGTAGTTTGTTAATATCACCAATACTATATCCTTATTCTATCTTGTCACATCATTATTCACCAGACAAAGAGAAGATATAAAGTAAGATATGAAAATGAGGCATGAGAAACCCATCGGAATAAGAGGAGGAGGAGGAGGAGGAGGCTGGAAGTGAGCTTTAAAAGATGAAGGAGAAGGGAAAGGAGGAGGCAAGGTGGTCAGTAAGAAGGTAGGAAGATGTATGAAAGATGGAGGAGGAGGAGGAGGAGGAGGAGGAGGAGGAGAAAGAAGGGAAGGAGGATGAGAAAGAGAGGGAGGAGAAGAAAGAGGAGGAGGAGGAGGAGGGAAAAGGAAGAGAAGGAGAACATAAGCAAATGAGAAAAAGAAAATAAAAGTAAGAATATTGTGCAAGAGAGGAAAAAATAAGGATTGGAAAAATATTTGAAAAAGATAGCTGGAGAAAAGGCCAAAAGGAAGAGGGAAGAGGAGGAAAGAAGGAAAGAAAAAGAAGGTAAACTAGAAAGAAGGAAAGGAAAGAGGACAGAAAAAAACAAGAGGAGATCATAAGAAAAGAAAAATAAAAAGAGAAAAAAAAGGAAGGAAAGGAAAAGAAAAAGAACGAAAAAGAAAAATAATAAAAACGAAGGAAAAAAAAAACATCAGTAAAATTGGAGAGAGGAATGAAACAAAATAAGAAGACAAAAAAAAAAAGAGGAAGAAAGGAAAATAAGAACATTTAAAAAGAAAGAAAAGAAGAAAGCATGAATGAAGAAAAAAAAAGAAGGAAAACAGGAACGGTGGAAAGAAGATAGGGAGGTAGACAGGAATTAAGAAAGGAAGGAAATAATGAAAAAAAAAACAAGAATACAATGAAGGAAGAGAAGAAGGAAGGAAAAGAAGCAAAATGAAAACAGAGAATAAACGACAAGAAGAAAAACAAGAGGAAAAACGAAGAAAATGAAGAAAAAAATATGAAAACAAAACCCAGAGAGAAAACTAAACATTGAAGAAAAACAAAGATAACAAGAAAATATTAAAAAAAAGGAAGAAAGAAGAAAGATTATGACAAAAAAATAATACAAGGAACTAAACAAAGACAACAAGGAAGGGAAGAAACGAAGGAAGGGAGAAATAGACTAAGAACATTTAAAAGCACTGTGGAGTTGTTTACATAGCAAGCAAATGGCATCTATTTGTTGAGAAGGAAGGCTGCTCTCTCCCAGCGCTATGTTCGCTAAGACCCGCCACTCCCTTTCTATACGCGGGGCGGAGACGACGACCACGCAGAAGAGCGGTCCAATTACCCTGATGATTAGCCGAAGGAGGAGCAGAAGAAGGAAGAAGAGGAAGAAGAGGAGGAAGAGGAGGTGAGGTACAAAGAAGCACAAAGGATAAAAAAAAAAAAGGAGATTTGGAATGAACGCTGGAGGAGGAGGAGGAGGAGGAGGAGGAGAAAGGGAGAATGAGGGACCCAAAGAATCACAAAGGAAGAAAAGGAACAAATTTAACATAACAGTAATTGAAATAAATGAGATAGACGACGACGAGGGATAGGAAAAGAAGTAGGAGAAGGAAGAGGAGGAGGAGCAAGAGGAGGAGGAGGAGGAGGAGGAGGAGGAGGAGGAGGATGGAACAAAGATGGAACGAGAGACAGCAGAATTAATTTATAGTAGGTGAAATGGATAAAACAGGCGAGGAAGAGAAAGAATAAGAAAGAGGAGGAGGAGAAGGAGAAGGAAGAGAAGGAGAAAGACGAGGAAAACCTATACGAAGAGAAACCAAGACAAAACTACAAAGGGAATAACGAACATGAAAAAAAAACAAGTCCCTCCTTGCTAATTGTGATTCCAAAAACACACGAAAAAGTTGGCATTCTTAAGAGTAAGCAAGAGTAACTCGCAGGGTAAAGAACATATCTAATGAGTACTCTGGGAGGCGAGTGCGTGGGAAAGTGTGTAGAGAGAGAGTGAGAGTGGAGTGGGAGAGGGTACATTAGGAGGTGTAGGGAGGTTGAGATGGTGCACGATGAAGGGAGAGAGAGAGAGAGGAGGAGAGGGAAAGGGAGAGGTGCGAGTCTTCTTCGTGTGTGTCCAAGCGTCCCTAAACAGATTAGAGCGAGGTAATGACTGAGAAGAATATTTGGGGGAGGGAAGGAGGGAAGGAAGGGAAGAGAGGAAAGGAAAGGCAAGAAAAGAGAGGAAAAGAGAGATGAAAATAAGATCAAATGAGTTAAGATTACGATAGAATAGACTCAGTTTTCATAGTGCTGATGCAGATTTGATGAAAAATTTTAAAAAAAGGTCAGATAAAAAATAATATAGACGATAATTATAATGATGTATGTATGTCAGTGTGAGCTTTATATAGGAACTGCCACGTGTAGACTAAATTCTTACAACTTCCCTATTTTCCTACGTCTAGACACTTCAGACTATTCCCAGGCGACTTTTTCCTTATTATCTACATAAGTATTGAAGGGGGGATGATATATGGATGCAGGTATATACGAGTGCCATTTGGACAGGATTCCCATATCAAGACCAACTAGATTCTTGCACCTTCCCTATGTTCTTACGTCTCAACACTTCAGAAGACCCCGAGGCAATTTTTCCTTATTAGATCCGTAAATATTGATTAGAGATGAGTGAGATTTAAACCGGGATTGCTGCGTGTAGAGAACTGGCGTCTTGCAGCTTCCCTTTTGCTCTTACACCCTTACCACATTTCCAGACGCTCAAGCCAATGCTCCCTTATTTCAGGCAGCGAGCAGCAGGGATGGTGTGTCGCCCTCTCCCCTCCTGGTGGATGCTAACACGGGCCAGGTAACGACGAAGGTGTTTCATGGACGTGTTCCTGGTGTTACTCTGCACCGCCGAGCAGGGGTCTAATTGCACTCGCCCACCCTGCCGCCTAGGGAAGGGGTATTTAAAGGCACTGAGCTCTTCCTGATGGCGACGCAGTTTCGTACACCAGATAAGTTCTCGTGTGCTGCTTGGTGCCACAAAGGAAGGCTATAACGTAAAGTTAGCACACAAATCAGCTGTCCTGTGTCTCTACATTCATTTTCATCTCATTGACATTACGATCTGTGTTTGGTGATAAGCTTTACCAGTAGTCAGAGGAGAAAGATAAGGAGAGCTACACAAAAAGCCATTAGACCAACGTGTAACAATCCCTTTAGCAGCCAATTCCTTTTGTATTTATGTTTCCCATTGTATATCTGAGAAAATTCAAGTTTACAGCTGGTGATATCCAGGTAATCGTAGAGAAAATCCTACATTCCTTTCGTGAAGTCCATGGTCTTGAAATGTAATGTTAATGTCTCAGGTCTCGCATGAAAGATGGTGAGATTATAAGTGGGAAGCGCTGTTCAGCTTCCTCCAATCAGTGGCGCAGGCAGTTTTATTTATATTGGTACCCATATTAGGGCCCATATCACAACCCAAGTGCATCTTTGGTGTAACCACCTAGAACCTGGGTATCATGGTGACATGTAGGTAACTTTAAACCACTCGACAAATGACATAGCTTCAAAGAAGTATGTGGTGGGATTCGAACCTACGCATGGACGTCTGCTCGATCCCACGCTCACCACCTTATCCACTTAAAATTGCAAACGAGTTTCAATAACAGGTACTCTTAGACAAAGTTAAGAAAAGCGGCCTGTAGTGAAAATTAACCGGATTTCTAAGGGCTTGATTACTCTGCATCAGTAACGGGAATACAGATCGTGAGAAACTATCTGGTAACCTTTGTGGCCTTTGGAAATAGTGCTAATGAAAGCTTAAGTCGTTTTATGGGCCAAGGAGCGATGTTTTCCGCCATCATAATGTTGACTAATCATGCTCCCGTATTTCTGAAGTCCTTTTAACTCATATTAGTATCATCCTTGCCAAATCATCACTAAAATAATTAAAATATCTTAAAAGCTTTCAATAACTTTCACTGAGGGTGTTGCAACATGTCCATACAAGAAGACAAAATGTTTCAGAATACAATCTTTAGTATGTTTCTGCTTTTCCTCTAACATCTGAAGCATATCCCATCAGTGTTTATTTCTTGAAAACTAATATGTCTCTGGGAACCCTCTTCCTCTTCCCTGACTCTTTTAAGCTTCCAGGCGGCAAGTTTTACCTCTCAGCATTTGCTCGTTCCCGCTACTGCCTGACTTTTATCGGTGTTCCCTGCCCGCCGCCTCGCTTCCCTGTAGCCTCGCCAGTCCCCTCCGCGCCTCTCCTGACTTGACCCTCCGATCCCTCCATCCCCGCGGCCCTGCTTCCCAAGGGTTCGTTTGCCCCAACCATTCCTCACGCCACCACTGCCGCCACCACTACCACCACCACCACTACCGTCACCGCAACCACCACCATTACCTTACCCATTATGATCACTACTACCACTCAGAGACTTATCAGCCTAGAACATACTGACTTCAGACACACACACACACACACACACACACATACAAACTATGATAATTTTACACAAACATGAACGCCTAGCTAGTTATATAATAAGGAGAGATGTCTCAGAATGATTGGAAATTAGGAAAAGGTGTTATCACGTGACAGCTAAAGGGTTAATTTCTACAAAAGCCTGTTGAAAGTAATGGAAGGAAGGAAGGAAGGAAGACACCTATATGTTTAAGAATACAGTCCCAAGGTGAAGCACAGGGTAGCTGGCTAGAAAATGACAGATGCTGGTGATTAAAGTTGCATATCTCTTTAAAAATATATGGATGTAATTGGGTGAAACTTCTAACGGCCTCGTGGAGAAAGTTTGTTGATAAATGGTGCCGTAAGTTCATGCAGAATGTCTCTTTTCAAACCACACGTTGCAGTTTTTTAATTAAAGATGATATCAATTTATATTTATCAACAGATGGGTGTCAGTAAATATCGTGGAGAGAGAGAGAGAGAGAGAGAGAGAGAGAGAGAGAGAGAGAGAGAGAGAGAGAGAGAGAGAGAGAGAGAGAGAGAGAGAGAGAGAGAGAGAGAGAGAGAGAGAGAGAGAGAGAGAGAGAGAGAGAGAGAGAGAGAGAGAGAGAGAGAGAGAGAGAGAGAGAGAGAGAGAGAGAGAGAGAGAAATTACAAATATTACTATAACCTCTACTACGACAGACAAAATATATACAACCTTTACAGACAAACAGAGACAGACAAACACAGACATAAACAAACGAGCATATAGACAGAGAGACAAACAAAAAATAGACGCAGAAACAAACACAGGAAGAGGCTGCCTACCTAGACGACTGACTGACTGAATGAGTGAGTGAGATAGAAGAAAAAAACCTGCGCTTCACAAGGAGTCACATAATTGAGCTCTGGTGCCAACTATGATATATGCAAAGGAGGCATAAAAGTGCACTGCAGAGGAACAAGCCGCGGATACGACCAATAGAAGACTTCCACCCGAGCATACTTGTGGTGATGGAGGGACTCTTGGCAAGCTAAGGCATCCAAACCCTGAGACAATGAGGCCCACATTTTGAACTCATCATGGCCTCAATATGATATTTTTTTTTATAAGGCTCCAGACGTGATTAGCCGAGTTATCATGAGTGTTTTTTCCCTTTGACGGTGCAGAGTCCTTGAGTAACTTGTAATGTGTCAAACTAGAGCCTTTTATGACATAACTTGTCTTTAAAAACACAATACCCTCCACTAGAGCCCGTTAAACTCTCTTTAGAATGAAAATAAGCTTAGAAACCTTAAAAACCCTCACTAAAAAACTGCTAAACTATAATCAGAATGAAAGGACTCTTGGAAATCTCATTAAATTCAACGAGAGTACTGTAGTCTGAAAAACACTTGGAAATATTAGAACGCCAAGTCCACAAAGAGTATATATAGCCTGTTTAAACTAGATGTTAGAGACGAGACGAAGAAATGCTTGCGAGTGAGATTCTGAGAGTCACACACAAGGAAGGAATAGAATGAAACAAGCAGACCCTGAGTAAGTCAACTTCACACAACCTTTCTAACACGTCATTCATTATACACAAGAAATAATAATGACTCTAACTCGACTACAACCCAGAAAATGACTGATATACACCTAACCACCATCTACCAATCCATTCCATGAGTATTAAAACCCACACACATTCCTTTTCCTCAGCAACGTGTACAACCTTCCTTCCTTCCTCCTCGCAACACCACCACCACCACCACCACCACTCCGTACCGCCGTCCCTCTCCGCCAATAAAGCGAGGCGTGGGAATTATGAAAGCCGTCTAGCGAGGGCGATGAAGAGAGAGAGAGAGAGAGAGAGAGAGAGAGAGAGAGAGAGAGAGAGAGAGAGAGAGAGAGAGAGAGAGAGAGAGAGAGAGAGAGAGAGAGAGAGAGAGAGAGAGAGAGAGAGAGAGAGAGAGAGAGAGAGTAGCGAAAAAGACCATTCCATAAATTGCTATAAATCCTTACCAGACCGTGTCGACGCCGCGAATAAAACTGTATAATAAGGAAAGTAACAAGAGATTCCTGACTTGTACCACTGGCAGAGAATTTACTGAGAAGGGTAGCGAGTGACGTGGCAGGGGAAAATGGAAGTGATGTGGAAAGGGTAGATGAGGCCTGAAAGTGATGTGGAAGGGATGAAAGTGAAGTGGAAATGACGTGCCAGGGGTTAAAAAGCCCTAGAAGTAGTGTGACAGAGGAGGAGTAGAAGTGACGTGGCAGGGGGAGGAGGAGGCCTTGAAGTGATGTGACAAGGGAGAAACGAGTTGAGATAAGACAAAGAAAAAAGATAACTACTAGAAGGAAAGAAAAAGAACTATCGCCATCGTTGTCGTGTCGTTGCATCACAAACTCAAAATCAAAGAGACGTTACTTCCTTGTCTATCTTCCCCAGTCTAAAGGTAAAATATTGAAGGGTTCACTGCCTGGCTACTGGACGTCCTTGGCTTGGCACCGTCCAGTCTCAGTGATAGGCATGAAATTATGGAAGCAAGACATCTCCATTAGAGCGATGCGCAACGATGAGTTGGGCGAAAAAGGGAGGAGGGAAAATCTCGTCTGCTGGACGTCCTGAGGGTTTACGAAGCAGATCCAGTGGTGGTGATGAGGATATGTCGCGTCCTTAAGCCTTGTCCTTAAAGAGAGAGAGAGAGTAAGCGCCGCTGTCTACAATACGAATACTTCCAGTTGTAGAATGGACGTGGAGGATTTTTCTTCTTGTTTTCCTTCTCCTCTTTCTTCTTTTCTTCTTTTCTTCCTCCTTTTCGCTTCCTTCTCTTCGTTTAGCTTCAATCACGTTCATTTCTTCCATTCATGTGCCGTAGTTGGCTTCCTGCTGCTTCATTTACGTCCTTGTGGCTTCATGTTGACAAAGACCTAGCACCTTCATCACTATCTGGAGAGTCAGCACCACACAAATACACGCACCTGGCAAAATAGGTTCGGACGACAGCCCGGCAAGGCTCTCGAAAAGTTATGCCCCCGAATGAACAATATTCATGAGCAACGTAAAACTGATAGAATACTGCAACCTGTTTGCCACGAACCAATATTGTCTCGGCGCTCCAAAACCCCCTTCCCACACCCTCCTCCTCATGCCTGGCCGGAAAGGGGGTGCTGAAGGAGGAGGGGATGTGGTACAGGGCTGGACGGGACTGGTGGAAGGGGGCATGTGGTGTGTGGTTCGGGTGGAACTGAAGGAGGAGGGGGGATGTGGTGTGTGGTTGGGATGGGACTGGAAGAGGAAGGGGGCTGTGGGGGCTGGGTTGGGATGGGACTGGCCTTGCATGGAGTGGAGGTAGTGGAGGTGGGGATGAGGATAGGAGGTTGGGAGGGATTGGGGGGGTGTTGTGGCCAGCCTGGCGGTAACGAAACGTTTTAATACACACTAAACTCGTGCTTGTGTGTGTCTATAGGGCTTTATGTTATGGTTTAGGAGCGCTGGTGCTGCCCGGGATGCGAGGCCCGCCTAACAAACGACACTATTTCTTCCTGAGCTTCTGCTAGGTCTCTTTTTCACCCGCCAGCAAGTAGGCAAGAGGGGATCTGGTGGAGGTACTCAAGTGTTATGAAAAATATGACTAAAGTGATATTCTTTGGCAAGATTCTTCGGTTTAGTTATGAAGATAGGACCACAAGTATTGGGTTCAAATTTGATATAGTTAAATAAAAAATGAGAATGTATGTGTGCGTCTTGTCGTCATAAGCAATGGAGCGTGTATAGAAAACTTGTTTTGTATAACCTACAACAACAACAAAAATAGCAACAACAATTTCTAGAAAACTGTTACTGCTGCTATTGCTACTACTACTACTACTACTACTACTACTACTACTACTACTACTACTAATAATAATAATAATAATAATAATAATAATGATAATAATAACAATAATAATAATTATGATAATACTGCTACTACTACTACTTCTTCTACTACTACTACTACTACTACTACTATCACTACTACTACAACTACCACTACTACTGGTGCTACTAGTCGTTCCCAATCCTCTACTGGGTCAAGGGTTCTTCCGGACGCCTCAGTAGAGTGCCTGATCCCTACACATGATTATTGACACACTGCAGCTTAATTTTCTCCTTCCCTTTGTCCTCAAAACTCTAAAAACTCCCTTGTACTTCCAGTCATATGTATCTAAATCCCTGCATATGTTTGTGCATGTATGTGTGAGTGTGCGTGTGTGTGTGCATCCATATCTCTCATTAACAAACTATCTCCTATTGTCTTCACCGGCAGACGAAGTAAACACACATCTACTTTTCTCCTCTTTACGGTAGTCTAATGAGCAGCTTGCACCTGTCCTTCACTATAACACTATCAGACGCACCCCGCCTTCCCGCCTTCCCCTGCGCCCTTAGTACAGCCGCGTGGGGCAGGTTTCTGGGGATGCAGATAATGTCAGCGGCGTCAGAAGCATCAGGCCTTGGGGAGAGGGATAAGAGGCGCCCTGTCTCCCCGTCTGGTGTTGATTTGGTTCTTAATCAGTCTCAGGGGGAAGTGGAGGCAGAGTCGTGTGCCAGTGTCAGTCTGCTCGCCGTGGAGTAACTGTATTTATATCAGAGGTTGGTTCAGAAATTGGGGTTCTGTATGAATGGAGAGAGAGAGAGAGAGAGAGAGAGAGAGAGAGAGAGAGAGAGAGAGAGAGAGAGAGAGAGAGAGAGAGAGAGACTTAGCAATAGTGCGTCAAGGTAATGTTATAATGCCTTCAGCTGTGTACCATTAAAGATGTATAGTAAGTGGTAAGTGATGGTGTAATGGTGCTGGTTTGGTAACAATTAAAAAGACAGCAACAACAACAGCAACAACAGCAAAAACAGCAACAACAACAACAACAACAACAACAGCAAAAAACAGCAACAACAACAACAACAACAAGAACAGCAAAAAACAGCAACAACAACAACAACAACAACAACAGCAAAAACAGCAACAACAACAACAAGAACAAAGGTTATCATACTTGACTTTTAAGAGAACGGAGAAAAAAAAGATAGAAATATATGAACTAACAATTTTTCATACGCACACGTTTACTCTGACGTGTGTTTCGTAAAAATGTTCAGCTTTAAGTCGGTAAATACACATAATATACATAAAATAATACAAAAAAAAGGATTCTGAAACGTTTTGCTCTCTCTCTCTCTCTCTCTCTCTCTCTCTCTCTCTCTCTCTCTCTCTCTCTCTCTCTCTCTCTCTCTCTCTCTCTCATAAGAACGATTTTCAAAGGTCATGGGCATTATTTGTTGGATTCATGTTATTTCCTTTTTTAGTTACTTTTCCTTGAATTTTAAACTGCCATTGGTATCATGGAAAAATCTTGTAAAACGTCATTAAAATAGCCCACGATAATCACCTTTAAAATCACACTAACTGCGCTAAAGCCTCAGAGTATCACTGGAATCATAACAAAAATACCCTTGAAAACCACAGTAATTTCATCCTTTAAACTATCACTAGCAGAGTCACACGAAAAACATACTTGAAAACCACACTAACTTCCCCTAGAGCCTGTTAAATTACTAACCATGAAAAAGCGACTTTGAAAACCACACTAAATTCAACTAAAACTTATCAAACTATAACTAGAACAGAAAAGAAAACCTTGAAAACCCCAAGTAACTTGCCACTAGTCTACAAATTAGTGGAGATGCCACGCTGAAATGTTGAGGACCACAGCTGCAGGTCATTCCCTAGGCAGTGGCAGCAGGGGACACAGGGCTCAACGCGGCGAAGAATTGCCTAAAATACGCCATTAGTAAATTACAAGATCAAAGCGGCTGTTGCTCCACAAAAAAATTGACTGACACAAAATTGTAAACAAAACAATAGTGCTCCCGGCAATGAGTTTTCAGCCAGCGGGCACACGGTAATGTGAGGCTTCCAAAACTGTGTGGGTTTTCATATCTGTTTACGTGAGCGTGTGAGAGCGAGGGTGAAGTGACAGGGGAATGAAAAAAAAAATATGAAGAATATGTGGAGAGCGTAATGGAAACGGTGAAGGATGCACGCAATTTCTTCTTGGCTATCTTCATATTCTTGAAATTTATAAATGAGGTGTATCTTATACGTAGTGAAATGCATGCAAATTTGTTGGTTTGCTGAAGGTCGTAAGTTAAAGCCGCCAGCCATTAATTCAGGAAAGGTCGCATATGATCCATGTTAGACTTTACATACACCACCACTGAGCTGCCTTATCTAGTCTCATGTATTCCTTTTTGCTCTCAAGTTAGTGGGGTAATTTACTTCATTATACTCATGTTAAATGAGAAGTGAAAGATGAGATTTGACCATGAGGAAAAGACGAGGAGCCTATCGGTGATGGGAGAGAATGATACAGAGACAAAACTCCAAGTGAAATGATAGAGGATAAGGAAGACAGAAGACACAAGGCAGAGAAACAACAAGACGGGACTGACAGAGCCAGCGAATCCATGACAATACGGAGGCATCGCTGGAAAAGACACTTATGTAGTATGGCAGACACCACCAGCACGCTGGACAGTGACCCCCGCTTCTATCGAGGTAATACTGCGCTGAAAGAAATGCCTCGCAGCACGCCTAACCTAACGCACACACCACTACGTCAGGGAAATAAAGTGCCTGCCACCACCACCACTATCTGCACCGATTAGAGTCAAATACTCATTCACTAGTAGGCGGTAAATTTTCACAGATGGAAAAATCAATGACGATGAAGACATCACTGTAGTCCGTAAGGAGAAGGAATGGGCTTTTATAAGACTTCTACTTGTTTTCCTTCGGGGCAGTGGACGCAGTGGACGCTGGGAGATTCTTATTGATGACATGGGTACTAGAAATGCGAGTATTGTAAGTCAGTTGGATGTTGAAACCAGTGATAATCTAAGAATTCTATGTCTGACTCTTTGTGGACTGGCACTTTAGTGAGCCTTTGTTTCCTTTTGTTTGTTGCCCTTGGCTGGTGCAACTCCTACTTAGAAATATGAAAATAGAAAAGATAGAAAGAAAATCACTAGAGCCTGATAAATAATTTCTGTGACCTTTTAGAACAACGGAACAACAATGGCAAAACAAAATTAAGGATAAGGATTTTATTTGTAGCTTGAGAGGCACTCTGCTTCATTACAGAGAGAGAGAGAGAGAGAGAGAGAGAGAGAGAGAGAGAGAGAGAGAGAGAGAGAGAGAGAGAGAGAGAGAGAGAGAGAGAGAGAGAGAGAGAGAGAGAGAGAAATGACAAGAAAATATCCCCCAGAAAACTTAATTGATGCTTTTAAACCTTGAAAACAGTGAGAAGGGAGAACAAAACACTCAAGATGACAAAGCTGAGTTAACAATCCCAACTAACCAAACTAACCGGACCGACTGACCCAAGCTCTCGTCACCAATCCCCTGGCAGATCCTCAGTAACCGCTCCCACCAACTCGGGCCAAACTAAAACCAGAAAAGATCAGGGAGTCTTCCGCTGACCCCAAGGAAAGCCTGCGTCTCGACATCACAAACAAAAAGGTGACATTATTATTCCCATCCCATGTAGGTGAAGTTGAGGGAGGGAAGTTTGTTGACGCGCTCACAGTCCCCAGGGAAGCTGTGGGATAAAGGCTGATTTCATAGATGAGTTTGGAATAGCAAGTAAATCTCGTCCCGGGAACAACGGTATGTCCTCCACTTCAGACGTCACTGGAGAGAGAGAGAGAGAGAGAGAGAGAGAGAGAGAGAGAGAGAGAGAGAGAAGGGAAGTCAAACATATGGACAGACAAACAGATAAGCAGTTAGACGGAGAAGATGAGGAGTTAGCAGCACACACACACACACACACACACACACACAACACGCAGCGTAGTGTAGTGGTTAGCACACTCGGTTTACAACCGAGAAGGCCTGGATTCGAGCTCCGTGCGCGATGAGGAAAATGCGCAAACCTCTTAATATGGAGCCCCTGTTTCACCTAACAGCAAGTAGGTACGGGATATAATTCGAGGGGCTGCGACTTCGCTGTTCCGGTGTGTGGAGTGTGGTGTAGTCTCAGTCCTACCCGAAGATCAGTCTGTCAGCTCTGAGCTCGCTCCGTAATGGGAAGGCTGGCTAGGTGACCAGCAGACAACCGTGAACACACACACACACACACACACACACACACACACACACACACACATACATAAATTGATTGATTAGCAGAACAGAATATGAGGAGACACACAGAATAAAGTAAAATAACGATAGTGATAAACAGACAGGCGGACAGACCGGCAGAGAGACAGAAACAATTAACAGATAGAGAAAAAACAAAACAGACACACTGACAGATAAACAAACAGACAAACCGATTGATATACATTAGCAGAGAGAGAGAGAGAGAGAGAGAGAGAGAGAGAGAGAGAGAGAGAGAGACTCGGGGGCACAGATAATAGACGAGAAGATTCGCACAGAGACAGACAGCCACAGACAATCAGTGAAGGACCGACGCACAGGAGGAAGCGGAGGAAACATGACCGATGGGAAGGAAGGCGACACCAGTGCACACGACTGAGAGAAAAATAAAATATGAAAACCCTTCGAGAGGAAAACACAAAAAAAAAATATATATCACAGCCGAAGGCAACGAAATAAATTGAAAGAAGAAATCAAAAGCAGACTTGAGCAAGAGCGAGAGAAAGAGAGAGAGAGAGAGAGAGAGAGAGAGAGAGAGAGAGAGAGAGAGAGAGAGAGAGAGAGAGAGAGAGAGAGAGAGAGAGGAAATAACTATAGAAAGATGAGGCGCTAGATAACAAAAAGGAAGGAGAAAAAAGGAAAAATGATGATGATGATGATGAGAAGGAGAAGGAAGAGGAGGAGAAGGCGGAGGAGGAGAAGGAGGCTTACTGCACTCTACCCACTCCACTTGACGCCACTCCACTGCCCTCCTCTGGTCCACTCCTTGCAAATAAATCAAAGAACTGTCAGCTGATGAGGTTGGCACCATCACTCACTCACTCCTGAAGAGCATGAAGAGTGGAGAGCGGTGGCCTTAGAAGGGAAAGCAGCAGGAAGAAGAGGAAGAGGAGCGGGAGAACCAGTAGAAGCAGGAAGGAGGAGAACTGAATAGCAGGAAATAGGTTAGAGACTTTAATGATGTGAAAAGGGAAAAAAGGAGTGTAGATGGAGTACAGAGGTTGGAGGTGGCTAAGAACACAAAGGTACAGTTAAGGTTAGGAAGGGTAAAGGGAAACTTGCCAACAACGGTAAATTTTTCTACAGAGCTCTCCTTGTTTCCTTTCCTTTTAGACTTCATTCGTCTCTCACATTTTTCCTTGCGTTTTTAATCAGGACTTTCTTTTCTTGGGTTTCTTTTTGCACTTTTATAGATTCTCTCTCTCTCTCTCTCTCTCTCTCTCTCTCTCTCTCTCTCTCTCTCTCTCTCTCTCTCTCTCTCTCTCTCTCTCTCTCTCTCTCTCTCTCTCTCTCTCTTCACTCTCGCAACTCCTCTCTTAGCACATGACCACACCAGCTCAGTCTTGCCTCTACGCTTAGCCCCAAACTGACGTGCCCTGACAAATACGCGCCATTATCAAACTGGATCTCTCTCTCTCTCTCTCTCTCTCTCTCTCTTAAAGAAAGGTTAACTATTGTGAAAACAGAAAACTAAGATAAATGGAGAGAGAAAGACAGATGGATAGATAGCTAGATAGATAGATAGATAGATAGATAGAGAGAGAGAGAGAGAGAGAGAGAGAGAGAGAGAGAGAGAGAGAGAGAGAGAGAGAGAGAGAGAGAGAGAGAGAGAGAGAGAGTTGATGGAGGGAGGAGCCTTATCCCAGAGTCGGCTTAAGAATACGTAGGGATAAGGCCATAAAATTCTAGATCGCCGTCCCTTCCGTGCCGGGGGAGCAATGTCTGGTAACTTCAACTTCTTCAGGAGTTGGTGAAAGTTGGCGATGACTCTTTCTCGACAACAGGACTTTCCGTGAACACTTGGCTGAAGTCGGTGGTGCTCTTCCTCTCAGGGGGCGCTGTAGATCCGTCGAGAGCCACCAGGTGTTCCGCGGTGCCCTTAGTGGAGCAACGAGGTATTACGCTTGTTGATATGACTAGGGGAGGCGTTACGGGTGCTGGGATGATAAGGGGAGGCATTTGGAGTGTTGAAATGATTGGGAAAGGCAATTAAGCCGTTGAACTAATTAGAGCGAATGAGTGTAACGTAATTGGGGAATATTCGTGAAAGAGATTTAAGGTGGTGAAATTATTAGAAAAAACAATAAACGTGTTATGTTTTGTGGAATGACTGACATTGTAACTGGAAAAAGAGTGTTGAAATAATTGGCGTATGACTAAAGCAACCAAAGGATGAATGTCGAATATATTGGAGATGACTGCGTCTCATTAGAACTGCACACAACCACCAGTCACAATGCACAGAGGGTGTTGAAGTAATAGGAGCATGACACTGGCCTTGGCTGGGGATGGGATGCTGCTGCCAAGGATGCGGCGGCGCTTCATAAAGTCTTTCTTTGCTAAAAGTGCAGAAAATTAACCAAAATATATATATGAAAGAAAAGAATTTCGCTGTGGAAAAAAAAAAAAGAACTTGGGAGACCTTGAGGGTCGAGGCCTTGGCAGGAGAGTGAAGGTTAAAAGGAGGGAGGGATTGAGAGGGGAAGGGAGAGAGGGAGGGAAGGAGGGAGTAGAGGAAAGAAAAGCGAGACGCTGGAGACAGGAGAGAGGCGACAGGTTGATTTGTTGGCAAGGAGTGACACGCCGCTGATCGGAACGCCAAAGACAAGTCCAGTTTGGGAGCAGAGTGATAACATGCACGTGGATCGCTTCCAGAGAAACCTGCAGCGTCTTTTTTCTTGGCCATAAGTTGGTACGGTAGAAAAAAAAATACAGTAGGGCAGTATTAATCAAAGAACACTGTGGACTTTGAACCAAGACATGGGATAACCTGAATGGAACGAGAAACTAAGATCCTCTCCACGACCCCTGCTTCTCCCCTCAAGACCCGCCACCCACCAGGCCACACACGCAATTATACAAACAGAGGCAGTCACTCGGAGTATATTAAACAGTAATACCCGCCTGGCGCTCCCCAGTCCTCTCGCCGAGCCTCCCAGTGCAGCGTTCTAAGCAGTATTACCGACGCTTCCTCGCACCCACACCCACCCACACACACACACACACACACACACACACACACACACACACACACATCTCTCTGTCCCCACATCACCGTCTCCTCACTTCGCTACTCTCGCCCTGGGACGCGTAACAAAGACAGCCCCCACAAAAGGGACACTTCCAAACGTCATTAGCGGGAATAATTCAGCGGCGGGAGTGGAGAGGGTGACCAGCATGTTGAGGTGACCCACTTCACTCTTCCCTGGACGCCTCACACCACACCACTCCCTCACTTTCTCTCTTTCTCTCCCCTCCTCTCCACACTGAGCGTCCAATCCACAACCGTTGCTTTTTCCAGTCGTAAAGAAACTCCACAGAATCTCGTGTATGATCTTATGACTCAGCGACAACAGGCGGGAAAATATATGAAATGATAATTAGGAAAAACACGCAAAAGAAAAAAAAAAGATAGAATATATAGAAACAGAGGACTCAAAGTACAAGAGAAAGAGAGAGAGAGAGAGAGAGAGAGAGAGAGAGAGAGAGAGAGAGAGAGAGAGAGAGAGAGAGAGAGAGAGAGAGAGAGAGAGAGAGAGAGATGACCGGATAAGCGGCGCGAAAGTGTGAACCAGTCAATAACTTCAGACGTGGTGAAGAACTTAAAGGGGAGGTGTGGTCACTGCATTGTTGGTGAACACGTGAACTGTGTGGGCGTGGCGGAGGGGCGGCAAGGGGATGGGCGTGACTGAAAAAGTGGGGAACTGTAGGCGTGGCTGGAGGAAGCGAAGGCAGTGGGCGTGGCTGTAAGGTTTAAAGATCGTGGGCGTGGCTGTGAGGTGGTAAGACTGTGGGCGTGGTTGGAGGA
>NC_059268.1:9584183-9586683 GCF_017591435.1 Portunus trituberculatus | reverse complement strand
AGTGAGCATAAGTTAATTTTGTCTGATTGATTTTAGAAAGTACTTAAGGGAAAAAAAGCGTCAGTTTACGATTTCTGATTTAAACTACCATGCATAGGTCAAAACAAATTTACTCACACACACACACACACACACACACACACACACACACACACACACACACACACACACACACACACACACACACACACACTCACACACACACACACACACACACACACACACACACACACACACACACACACACACACACACACACACACACACACACACACACACACATACACACACACACGCAATTTTCTTACTCTTGGGAGAGCAGCATCAACAGTACACGGGATTCTGGTCTTGCGCTTTCCCAGACTAGTCACTTAAAAAAACCACTTGTCTTGACTAGTGCCAGGCATAAATGAAGCAAAAGTTTATGTGTGTCTTTCCCTGAAACACTGTCCACTTGAAGCAAGAGCCATCCAAGGCATAAGACTAGATCTTTTATTTTTGTGTGTGTGTGTTTTCTGTCACGAATACTCGCAAAGAGCACAAAAGTTTGAAAAAAAACAGTTCAATACGCTGCTATTTAAAACTCAATTACAATAAGGAAACGAAAAACAAACTGGTAATCGACGAATTTGATTCATTAGGTATCTTGATGCTTTTCTTTAAGTCGCAAGAGGGGCGAAAACAAACAGGCAGGGAGTGCCAGGTGAGGTAATGAGCCAGCCAATCTTCCAAGGGGATAAAGCACACTGGATATCGTGGCCTGGTTTCAATCTCAGAGGTTCACAATAATATCAGAATCACAACGGAAAGAAGATAGACACACACACACACACACACACACACACACACACACACACACACACACACACACACACACCACACCTCACCACACCACACCACCACACCATGCAACACAACACCGTGACTTTCGTGGCCAAAGCACGACTCTGATTAAAGCCCATATTCTGAAACATTTCTACGTCGCACTTTCACTTTCAAAAGATTCCTTTTAAAATTTCACTGACTTTCAAAGGGACTCTTATGGTTCTAATAACAAAATAACAAGAATTTTACATTATTATAAGAGAAACACTCTTGAGAACCAGGGTAATCATCTCTTTGCTCTTTGAAAATAATCGCGGTGAGAGAGCAGAGCTTTTCTGAATACTGTTATAACTATCACCAACAGAGTAACTCTCCATCAACATTGGCGAACAAGGACCTTTATCTTCCTCTTAGAAATCAGCTAAGCTAGGCACATTACAGTTTATCCATCTCTAAGCTGATTCAACACTGCTTCCATAACATTCGATCTTTGTTTGCCTTTCTCTTGTTTTCGTGTCCTCCACTTTTTGTAATTGGTAGTTTATCTGGAGTCTTGAGACACATTGCCAAATTGTAATTTTATAAGCTTACCGCGAACAAAATTTTCCATTCATCTCGAAGCTGAACCAACAATGCACCCATAAGCTTCGCTCTCTGCTCTTCACTGGTTTTTATATTCTGCAGTCTTCTCAGTATCCAGTTTCTTCGAGTCTGACTAACACATTAACAATTATCATTCCTTTAGAACTTTCCGCGACCAGGCAACGCAGATCTTCAAAGCTCAAGACTTTCCAATAATCACATTCAAAATACACAAGTCAGTTTTTCTTTCGATGCAGCGTTAAGCAGCTGATGAACAGGATAGCAGCGTTCACACAGCGGCACTCACTCTGGAAGCATAAGTTCAAAACATTTTTCACTTTTCCATCAAGTTTTTGGCATGACGCGAACTAAAATATCTTAATAAGTTTCGGAGATTCATTATGCGATTTAATGCCGTGGTGGGCCGCTCGGAACGTGACGGAAGAGAAGGGCGTACTGGAGGTCACTCGTCGTTCATGTAGAAAGACGAGGCACACGGCGGAAAGCACAGGTAACTAGGATAAGAACGAAAAGAGAAGACGCAGATACAGTGAGACACTCCTTTTCTGATCACACGGCAGGAAAGGAAGGCGCAGACGAATAAGATACCCTATTCCAGTCACAGTAGAAAAGGAAAGCGCAGGTAAGTACATTAAGATACCAATTCAGGTCACACGGCTGGGGCAGACGAATAAGACAGCCTTGTTCTAGTCACACGGCAGAAAAGGAAGGCGCAGATACCGTCAGACAAGCTGTTTCTTATCACACATCAGAGAAAGAAGGAGCAAACATCCTGTTCTTATCACATATGCGGGAAATAGAGACGCAGGTACACTTCAGAAAAGGAATGAATGCTTCAGAACCTTCTGGGCTTCCAGTTCTTGGCTTTTACAGTCGTATAAGTGTTTTTCTCATGTTTCCAAGGAGACAAAAGAACCGTATGAAGCATAAAAATTATACAAAAATTAAAAAGAAATTGCAATGACACTGATGGATCTTGATGGATTATTTTTGTTTTCTAATTATTTTTTTCCAAGAATTCAAATTATCCGAGTTCACTGACACACATCTTGCACTTTCCGGGCGATGCACC
>NC_059268.1:9481683-9579183 GCF_017591435.1 Portunus trituberculatus | reverse complement strand
TCGCACACACACACACACACACACACACACACACACACACACACACACACACACACACACACACACCGCGTAGTGTAGTGGTTAGCACGCTCGACTCACAATCGAGAGGACCGGGTTCGAGTCCCGGTAAGCGGCGAGGCAAATGGGCAAGCCTCTTAATGTGTGGCCCCTGTTCACCTAGCAGTAAATAGATACGGGATGTAACTCGAGGGGTTGTGGCCTCGCTTTCCCGGTGTGTGGAGTGTGTTGTGGTCTCAGTCCTACTCGAAGATCGGTCTATGAGCTCTGAGCTCGCTCCGTAATGGGGAAGACTGGCTGGGTAACCAGCAGACGACCGAGGTGAATTACACAGACACACACACCTAAACCCACACACTAAAAAGCAAGGGTCAAAGCGAGGATAGACAAAACCCGGCTAACAGCTAGGGTGAAGTGAAAGGAGGAAGCTTAACAAGAACGTGGTATACGTGAACGTAAACAATTTCGAGAGGAAGTCAAATTTATGGATTTATGGAAGTTACATATATGAATGATGGTGTGAGAGAAAGGCTTCAGGTGCTTAGATACCTTGTGTCACTGAATAAATCATTCATTGTCTTCTTAAGCTCTGAAGTCCCTACTTTTAACTCAAACACCTGTGGCTAAATTCAACTTCTGTTTACGTGGACTGAAACACAGTGCACTCAAAATTCATTTTATTTCACCCGTAGGGCCACATCCACTTACAGGAAAGACTTGTGTGTTAGGAAGACCAGCCAAGGAAGAAAAATGCAAAAAAACACGAACATAATGTGATTCCCAAAAAGAATAGTGGCAGAGAAACATGTGTAGAATATATTGGCCGCGGTTACACATGAGGAGACTGGCACGCCGGCGGTCTGTACCTGAGGCAGCGAGGCCCGTGCAATCACTTCCCTCACGCTATCCCTTAACAGATACTAGCCCAGCCAGGTCCGCAGCTCCACCGCCATCATCGATTGACGCATATCCGACAAGATGATATGGTGGTGAAAATCATTACTTACGTGTGTGTGTGTGTGTGTGTGTGTGTGTGTGTGTGTGTGTGTGTGTGTGTGTGTGTGTGTGTGAGCCCACACGCGCTTCTTTATGGCAGTCTTTTCCTGTACATGTCTATCTAGCTGCCTATCTGTCTATCTGTATGCATCTGTCTCTCTGATTCTGTTATTCCCTCCCTGTCTCTTTCTCTCTCTCTCTCTTTCTCTGAAGTATATGAAATAACACAAGACACTTAAGCAGCATGATCGCCATAGGAATGATAGGTGGATAGAGTTTCGTATACATGTTTTTATTCAGGGACCACCACTCGTAGGTTTATTGGCTTCCTCCAGATTTTCCCAGCTCCGTAGCTTCTCTTCTTTATGCACGAGGGAGGAAAACGCAAGGACAAAAAACAAATCAGAGAAAAAGCTATATTCCTACCGAGTGGTACCAATACCTACTGGCCATTGCCTAGGACCATAAAAACCTCAGGAAGTAAGTCAAGCGTAAAGTCGAGTCGAAATACACGAAGCAGCTCCTCAACTGCAGAATCGTTACCAGCAAGAAAACCTGCCATAAACTCCTTATACACTCCAAAATTACAGCACGAGTGGAGGCTACAATACTCCTGTGCCCCTTACGCCTTCCCTGGAGGTTTGTTTACAGTGATCAGCTGTTTGCTCAGGGGGACAGCAAGGCCATCTCTCATCTGCTATTCCCACTGTACACAAGGCCTGCCGTGTGAGAGTTGAGGGAATAAGGATGCACGGCTGAAAGAGAACGCTGCGAGGGTATAGGACAGAGAGGTCAAAGGTGAAAGGCAGTGAGAGTGTATGGCAGTAGGATGTTTATAAGGGTGAGTGTAGGGTGGAAACTGGTATGAAATGGTGCTTATGGTATGGTGAAAGAATATGGCAAGGGTAAGAGGCAGGGTGAGTAGGTGGAAGTAGGGTGACAATCTGTTAGGGAGACGATGGGAGATCTTGTGAAATGTGTAGTATGGCTAGGATGGAAGAAAAGTGAGGTATTTTCAAACAGCATGAAGGGTGAGAGGATGAAGATCTGAGAGTAAGGTGATCTGAAGGGTGAGGTGGGTGAGATGAAGGATGATACTAAACGGCTCACTCACAATAGTAGTTGGTGTCATAGGAGGATGAAGGGTGAGTATCAGGGTGAGGATCTCGGGTTAGGGTGATGTGAAGGGTGATAAGTGGCTGGGATAAAGGGTGAAAGTCGGGGCGGAAACTTTGGGGGCGAGGCGGGAACCGGAATAATATAATGGGATAAGGATTTTTTTTTATGTGGCGACACTGATGCATTGTATCACTTAAGTTCACACATTACAAAGAGAAATGGTCGTTCTCTACCATTTCCACTTACTGACAGAAGGTTTTTTGTCCCTTTAATAAGATGTTTTAATGTCTGTTCTTTGTTTTTCGCTCTTTTTCTTCTCAAAAATCTCTTCTTTTCTTTATTGCGTTCTTCCAGTCTCTTTTTCCTCTTGTTTTTTTTTCTCTTTGTTATATCCTTCACTGGCCTTCATTTTTTTCTCTCATTTACTTTCTTCTTCTTTTCTCTAATTATTCTATTTAACCTTCTCTCTTTTTCTCTTTCTCTTGTGTCCGTTCCAGCCACTTTCTTCTCTCTTCTTTACATCTTTAATTCTTCCATCCGTTCTCCTTTCCCTCTTTCTTTGTATCTCGCTCATCTTTCCCTCTTCCCTCTTCCTTTATCTGCGTTTCCCTTCCTCCTTCCTACGCAGTTTCTCTTCCGTCCGCCACTTTCTTAATTCTCCCCTCCGATCTTGATTTCTTCTTCCTTTACTTCCATCATCCCTTTTCCTTTCCTTTCTTCCTAATGTTCAGACTTATATTCCATGTCTTTTTCATTTCTACCCTCCTTGCGTTCCCGGCCTCCCTTCCTCACACGTGTATGGGATCGTGCAGGTTACCCATTCACCACCTACATCCCCGGGGAAATCTTGTGACCTTGGTTTGTATCCCATCCATGTAATGTGGGCGATGGAGGGAGGGAGGCTGGGTGGCAGTGGTGGTAGTAGTGATGGAGTAGGGAGGCTGGGATGTAGCAATAGGGATGGCTGGTGAAAATCGTGGTGTAATGTAACCATGTTTGGTGATGGACCAGATGGTTTAAGATTAATATTATGTGAGTGTGGTGTTCTGTTTTCCTCTCAACTCCTGGCTGTGTTTCTTAGATGGTTCTGGATTAAGAGGAGACCTGGCAGAGTTTTCAAGTGGCACGAGGGATATAAGAGCAATAGTTTAAACAAAATCTTCAGTACCAGTAATCAAAGAAGGACAAGAAGCAACGAGGCTAAGCTAGATAAAAGTCGAATTTAAATGGAAGATGGGACGATATCTCCCAAGTAAATAGATGGATGATAGATGGAAAAAGGGCTTCTATGATACATAAAAGAACCGCCACGGCTGATGGATTCTTGGAGCTTCACAAATGTTCTTACGTAAGCTTATGCTATTTTTCTTCTTTATCCCCGTACCCGTGTGATTCCCTTCCTCCCTCACCCGTTCCAACATCAATCTTCACATACACCTTCTTCCATTCACTCTTCATCTCTTAGTACTTCTCGTCTTCACTCTCATCCCTATTCACTCTTCATATCTTGTTCATTATCCACGCCTTCACTGTCACCCTGATCCTCAACGTCAGCCTCCGCCTCCTACTTAGCCCCGGAGCCTCACACTTCGATTAGATCTTCGAGCCAAGAGTGGTGTCCGTGCCTTATCGGAAGCGACGAACGATAACACAACGCCCACACCCAATTACATGATCATTCCCGGGATTACATAAACACCGCAGGCATGTGTGTGTGTGTGTGTGTGTGTGTGTGTGAGAGAGAGAGAGAGAGAGAGAGAGAGAGAGAGAGACATCACACACACACACACACACACACACACACACACACACACACACACACACACACACACACACACACACACACACACACACACACACACACACACACACACACACACACACACACACACACACACACACACACACACACACACACACACACACACACACACACACACACACACACACACACACACACACACACACACACACACACACAATCCATAAACAGACAGACAGGCAAGAAAAAAAAAAGAGAGACAGACAAGCTGATGGACAAGCACAGTTACAAGATTACCAGTGTTCCAAAGAGTATTTTTTTCTGTTAATAACATGGAAATCCTGTTAGTCAAAAGAATCATAGAAGCACTCTTAGAAGCCCACATCACTTCAACTAAAGGATTACCAGAATTTTCAAAACTATATCCCCCAATTAATAATGAAGAAATTTTGTTACTATGTCAAGGGGGCCGCCGTGGTACAGTGGAACCATGCGTGCTTTGGGGTCCGAGGGGTCTCCAAGCAAACGGGATCGAATCCTGTCCACGGTCTGAGTGTAGATTGGGCTTCCTCACTCGGGGCAACGGTTTTCTAGCGGGTGGGCTTTGAGATAGGAGGTAACATAAAAAGTAACCCCTTTAGCCTATAAATTCCCGTGAAAAGCCCACATGGTATAAAAAAAAAAAAAAAAAAAGAGAATCATAGAAACACCCTTAGAAACCCATGTCACTTCAACTAGAGGCTGGAGGTTTGGCGCGGAAGTGTTTCAGAATATGTGCTTTAGTGAGGAGAGTTTGCGTGATTGCGTGACCCACTTCACCAAGCGATTTTACTTTTCTTGAGCAGTTTCTTTTCCCTTGGTCGTTCCCCTCCGTCGATCCATCACCCAGTTTTGTGCGGGAACCTGCGTTGTTAAGATCGCGATGACGCTTTGCGAGATCACAAGTAATGAAGATGCAGCAGATGAGCGCGTGGTGTTAGGAGATCGAGGTGTTGTGAGTGAAGGGTGAGGTAACAGTGGAGATAATTTGCTCACTCCCTTGCTTTTTTATTCTTTTTTCTCTCGTAGATGCATTATTTCTTTATGTTCTTTATTTTTCTCGTATAACTTATTTTTCTATTTTCGTTATTTCATGTTTTGTCTTAGTTTTTCATGTTCTGTTCTTATTCTTATATTTTCTTTTCTTAATTCTTCATGTTCTTTCTTATTTTTTTCGTTTTTTCTCTTGTTTTCCCCTTCTTCGTCTCATATTTTTGTTCTCTTCATTTTTACATACCCTTCCCCTATTTTCTATATATTGTTTCCTTATTCTTTTATATTTCCCCTTTATTCTCTTATGCTCTTCCTTCTTTGACTATATTCTTACCTTACTTCTTTATGACCTCACGGGATGATAGATGGAAACAACCTTTTATGTGTTATACAGGGACGGCCACGTATAGACTAACTAGCTTCTTGTAGTTTCCTTAACCTTCTTATAATCTTGTTCACTTCCTAACGATTTACTTATGACTACGTTTTTGAGAGTAGTGTTCCTTTGTTCTCCCTGAATCGTCATCATTACAGATAGCGTAGGTTATCACAAACAGCCTTGCAAAAGATCAACATTACTGTTTTATGTTCTTTTTATATATTCTATTGCCATCCCTTCCTCCCCTTTTTCTTCCTGCTCCTTCTACTCCTACTTCTCCTCTCCTCTTCCTCCCGGACTTCCTTCTCCTCTGGTTGGTTGTTAAAGAGACTGTTCCCCTTTGGTCTCCTCACCTTCCTTCCGCCATTCATATCGCAGTCTTGTCCTCAACTTCGATTTCAGGACCAGCTTTGTGTATTGCTTGTGTGGTGTTTCACGACAACATTTTCTCTTCTTTAATTCCAGTTCAGAAATGTACGTAGCTAGAATTGATTGAACGATAAGCAAACACGTGTTTAGTATTTGCACTCGTATATGTATGAATTTTGCATTAGTTTATTTCCTTTAATGCTCTCTCTCTCTCTCTCTCTCTCTCTCTCTCTCTCTCTCTCTCTCTCTCTCTCTCTCTCTCTCTCTCTCTCTCTCTCTCTCTCACACACACACAGCTTGGCCTCGTTCTTCCTTCCCCGTCAATAGAAACAGCCACAGCAACAGCAACAATAGCAGCAGTACTTCCGCCAGGCGCCGCACCTTGCTGTAACTGAGAAATACATCTCAATAAATCTTACACCGAGCTTAGAGAGAGAGAGAAAAAAAAACACTGATATACGTCGTGTTTGGCTGGAATGTGAGGCAGTGTCGCGAGGATATCGTTTCCATTGGATAGTGGTGGCGAGGGGCGCAAGGTGTGGGGCGACAGGTGTTCCAAGATGAAAAATGCGTGACGTGCTGGAGAATGAGTAGTGTGGTGGGGAATGTCTAGTGTGTGTGTGTGTGTGTGTGTGTGTGTGTGTGTGTGTGTGTGTGTGTGTGTGTGTGTGTGTGTGTGTGTGTGTGTGTGTGTGTGTGTGCGAGGGGAGGGATAGTGTGGGTTGGTGAGAAATGAGCAGCAGGCTTGGGAATGTGTGGTGTAGCGGGGAATGGGTGTAGAGCGGTGCGGAATATATGGCATGACGTGGTGTAGTGTGGTGGGTGTACACTGCGTGGCTGCATAATGACCTCGCCTAACCTGCGCTTCCACGGAGCCCAGCCTATCCCCAGCCCAACCCTACCCACCTCTGCCCCTCCACGTCATCAGAACGAGCAGCCTTTACCCGCCAGCCAGCCAGCCAGCCAGCCATGCATGGTGCAATCCTTCACCACCGCAGACACACAACACATTCAAAGAGCAATTAATCTCACTGCGTCTAAATGTAGGTAGTTACACACATGCTTATTCTGACAATCACGAGGGTTAGAAACACTGATTGACGTACATTTTTCCCCAAATTACAGACTGACCGCATCATTGCTCTGATCTAATGGACTTGATAGTTAAACACACGTACGTAGACTTTCAGGGAATTCCAGGAAACAATACATCACGGGCCATTAAGGTGGTTTTCGGTAAGGGTACATATATTGTGAGTAGCAGCTGCGGACTGTCATCCTGTGAGGGCCTTGCTTCTCGCCACACTTCCCTTTCCAGGAAGCCACAGTCGATAATGCGATGTAATGGATATCGCTGAGGCAATAACTCGGCGAGTGTGAAGGGAACCAAACTCATTATGAAATCACGGAAGCCGCACTACGTCCGCCAGTTCCTGCTATGTACTTAGTGCCTTCCATTGCCAGACGCGGTATTCCATAGCGATAATACTGCAACGATACTTCTGCGGTTCTCATTATGAGCTGCCGTTTCCGGAACCGTCCTGTGTAGGTTCAGGGGCTTCCTTGTGTGGGTCATTGGCCTTCTGCAGTCTCCTTATTTCCTCATGCTCTCATTATAACAAAAAGTGTGATTGTTGATTTCCTGAAGGCTGTATTCTTAAGTAATTCAGTTTATCATAAGGACTATCTTCAAAGGCCTCTCAGCTCCTTTTCTTTATTTTATTGATGATTCCGAATATGTTTCGTTATTCATCCACTTATCATAGAAATTGTGCAAACATCCTCAAAACTCCAGTAACATACACTACATCTTGTTGAAGTAAATAGTGATAAGGCGCTGAAATGTTAAAGATCCGCTCCTCCGTCTCAAACGCATTCTGAGTGCAGTTATCGATTACCTCACACAGCACGCCAAACCACCCTCTGCCAATAGGTTGCATTTGTTATTCATTATATTACTATCGATTGCTGCATGAATAGTAAACAATCTTCTGTCAGTTGTCAAACACAGCGAAGTGACACATCTGACATTAAAAATATGTTTATGGTCTTTATAAATCAGAATTATTCATCTCTCTCTCTCTCTCTCTCTCTCTCTCTCTCTCTCTCTCTCTCTCTCTCACACACACACACACACACACACACACACACACACACACACACACACACACACACACGCACGTAGTTACACACACACACGGTTCTTTTCCTCTGAATTTTACAAATGCTGTAAATTGCTACGTTCTTGAGCCATCACTTTGAGATCATTAGTGGCGGGGTCGGCAGTTGGCACAGTAATGCTTCAGTGGCAGGCAAGTAGATTCATGACATCCTCATTATTCGGTGAAGGGCGATTCAGAATTGCAAAGTTATGCCATGTGGTGCGTTACTTGCAAGACTGTGTTGTGTTGTGGTATATCTACATTGCATGAAGATGAAACAAGAACGATAATAACGAAATAAAAAGAAGTAAACAAGGAAGAAAAAAGGACAATATAGAAAAAAAAAAAAAAGCTGACTGAAAGTAGCAAGTTTGATCGGAAATAAGATAAAAGTCCCAGGTAGACATGCTCCACGGTAAGAACTGACTAAGATAAAGATTCAGCGGCTGTAGTACCAAACGCAGCACGTAACAGGACGCTGTGTGAGAACAAGGGGAAAAGCGAGGTGACTAGTGGGAAACTGATCCACCCCTTACTTGCTCCTTATATCCCAAACTCCGCCCTGATGTCCTGATTGGGTAAAGTTATAAGTATCGACACGCCCATGGGGCATCCCGTGTACCACTTTGTATTTCCCCCCCGGTCTGAGATTCCCCCACGGGGAAATCTGGCCCAGGATAGATCTCCCCTAGAGGGAAATTTTGACCTAGGAAATATTCCCCCCTCCTGACCAGTATTCCCCACCCCTATACACAAATCACTTCAGCCTAACGATACAGTGATTCGATCATGAGACATGGGACTTTAGCATTACGAAAAAAGGTCAACAAGAGGCGATAGAGAAGGCTGCTTCGTTCTAACTGAATTATGGTCTGGAAAATTATGACGTTTGGTCCAGAGGCTATAGTATTCCTTGTTATAACACTGACATTATAACTCGTTTCTTTTCTGTTCAGGTTCTGTGTATGTTTTGGTTGGAGGATACAATTGTGTCTACTGAGGGGAAAAATCCTCATCAAGGTAGGAAATCAAGGTAAGCTGAGTGCCAGATTACGCCAAGCAGTAGTAAGGGTAGCAGCAGTCACATTACTTACAACCATTAATTCCAACATAACGCCAGAGACAAACTGGTAAATCACTTGAGCCTAACAATACAGTGATTCGATCATCACGAGACAGGGACTAAAGCATTACATAAAAAAAATATGGGTAGAGATAAAACAATTGGAAAGATAACTGCTAAATATTTTGTTAAAGGCATTAAAGAACTTATCATGACGTCTCTGACCTGAGCCAGGAGCGAGGCGTGACAGCGACTGGATCTACTTCCCTTACTCCTGTTTTGTGCAATAACGCACCTGGAGCAAGTGACTCATTGTGCCTCATTTATGTACGGGTGTCCTTTCCTACCTTTTTTCTTGTCTCCTCTTCCCTTGTCCATAGTGCCATACGACCTATGTTGTCCTTATCACATTTACCTAAGTCATAAGCATTACATTACATTACATTAACTTGCACTTGGTGACCTGAAAACGAGGGTGTGATTTCTATTGCGCGAGGGGATGAAATGGCCAAGAGGGAGGAAATATATCCTAAGTCTGTAATTCCCATCCCGGGGAAAAACAGACAACCAATTTTTCCGGGGATGGAAATTTAACTTAGGATACTTTTCCCGAGGGGAACTGCAGTCAGGGGAGAAATTTTTCCTGCTACACCGGTATGTGAAGTGTATAATTATAGTATATGTATGTGTGAGTATGTATGAGATTTTCGATTTTTTATGAGGAAATATTCTTGAGAGAAAAGTGTAACATAACTGGAGTATTTAGGTGATATAAACGAGATAGAAGTCAGTAGCAGAGCAGCAGATTGTAGAGGTAGCAGAGAGAGACCTAAGGTTCTGAGAGGCCCGGAGAGTTGTGGCCGGCGAGATGGACGGAATCACGTATTGTAAGTGGAGCTTATAAGTTGTAATGCAGTCTTGAAATCAATTAATTTATGACTACAATGAAGGAGAAAAATGATAGGATGTTTAGGATTATTATTTTCATACTTGCAAATGTTAATTATATTTAGTTTTGAACGAGACAGCGTTGTGTTTGTGCGAGATTTTCTTACTAAGCTTCGATTCAACCCATATGTCGCTAATATGTTTTATTTATTTCTCTTAATGGATAAGATAAGTGAGTTTTCTTTATTGAGTGTTAATTGAATAAATGGCCGTATTGCAGATAAGTTATTGATACGATATTGTCCTGTGAAAAAAATAAAATAAAAATCATTGATGAGCTGAAATACGTTGTGTGTATCTGTATATGAAGATTACAGTAATTTTTATACACTGATTGATCATAGAAAACTGCAATCATTATTACTTGAAAGAAAACTATGAGTGAGTAGCTTTTACCATTTTGCCGTCGAGGTATTGGATGGGTTCTATGTACTACTGTTACTCATTAAGTAAGCTACGAAAATTTACTTGAGTATCTGTAACCAGCAGCAAGAGAAAAATTGTGCAACAACTCGGATCAAACAGTCCTTCAGTTACAAATTGGTCCCTAGAGGCCAACGATAGAGTCTTTCGAGGGATAAATGTGTGTGTGTGTGTGTGTGTGTGTGTGTGTGTGTGTGTGTGTGTGTGTGTGTGTGTGTGTGTGAGTGTAAGTCAAAGAGAAAAATACCTTGACGGTGTCTTTTATTGACTTAAATGTAAATAGTGACACTTTCCGGAACAACACTGTGTTTGTACACTTCGATATAATAATTAAGCTCCAATGTTTGGTCAACATGAAATAGCCGTTAATCCTCGCAATATGTCTGCCAGTAACAAATATGCAAGGCTTAACTGGCATCAAAACAAATAAAGCATGAAATGACCGATTCTGTGAAAGAGGATGAAACAGCGAGGAACAAGAGGTGTAAACATTTTGCGCCCTCATCTGATCAAGGGCAGCCTGTGGTCAGTGTTGAACAATACACTTTCTCCCTTACTCATCTAAAACATTCTTCAGTACTAGATGAGTTAAAGGAATTATGTGTGTACGTCAATTTCTTAAACATTATGCTCACTTGTTTCCAATGTGCCATTTGGGAAGCTGCCAAAAGGCTTCTAATATAAAAGTTATCACTCGCTGTGTCTCGACTGCACCGGTGTATATTCTCATACACTATGCCATCCACGATACCGTCATATGATGCACAATATTATGAAAAAAAAGAATTAAATCTTGTATATGATAATAATCCCTGAATGTAAGAATGAAGTCAGTGCCTTCCATGTTCCATCATCTAATGAAAAAAATAAATGAAATAAAAAGAAAGCTGAGATCAATGGTGCATGAACTTTCATTTCCTCAATTTCCTCATACAAAAAGAAGAAAAAAGAGATGAACGATGTGTCAGAACTTTTGATATATAATGCAGGTCTCGCTGGAGGCGCTATGTTCCCTGTGCTGCCTGATGGCTCACTCCCTTGGCTGTCCAGGCACCGACAGGAAAGGAGAAGGAGGAGGTGGAGGATGAGGAAAAAGGTATGAGAAGAAATAGAGAGCTAGATGAGTGTAGAAGTCACAGTATTCGTGTTGTTTACGTAGAAAAGGCGACTGACATTAAAAGAAATTAAATCAATCATAGAGGTGAATGATAACTGAGTACACAGGAGCCGCCACGTGAAGGCGTGCTTCTTTATTGTAGCTTCCTTATGCTCTTACGGTCTTGTGCTCCTAAAACCGGTATGAGACGCCAATTTAAGTCTAGAAGTGTCCCAATACTCTCCTTTTGAAACAGATCTCTCGAGTATACATAGCAGTGAGAAAGAATATCTATTGAAGTAAGTGAAGAGAGTCGCAGGCAGACTCGGTGAAGGTCATCCACGTCACCTCGCCGTCCTTGTCTGCTGTGTTATTTACGCCAGGATCTATTTCAAGGCCGTGCGGCAAAACTCGGCCCCTCCGCTTTCTCTCAGCTCGACTTAACAAAAAGTCTTAATAAACAGTAAAATGGTACGGGTTCACGCACGCTCCCCTCTTTTCTAGCAGCGCCTACACCTCCCTCGCCACCCTCGCCGCCCACACCCTCCTCTTCCTCTTCCTCTTCCTCCTCGTCGTCTTACTCCTCCTCCCCGTCATGGCCTTTGTCAATACTCCACAAGATTAGCTATTTAAATAGACTTCTAAGAAAAAAAATTGTTTGAGCTATCATAAAACTAGTGAAGCGATTTCCACGAAATCCTGAAATAAAGTGAAGATCACAAACGTAAACTATTCGCTAGAGGGAAATTGCTTTCAATCCATTGTGGAACAGTCTCAGTTGCTCGCCCGTCCGCACTCCCTGCCTCTCCCCGACGGATAGAATGTCTTGACTGACCTTTCAGAGCCCTGCAGAGAGGGAGGGGCGGCAGAGAATAGCCGCACCGCTAAGGGTCAAAGAGCAAGAAGCCCCAGAAAGGATAATTACTTGCGTGCACCACCAAATTATTTCCTATACCTAGCGATGTGTGCTGCCCTGCCTAGCCTGCCTACACCTGCTGTGGCCTGCCGCCTTCGGCCTGGATCTCTCTCTCTCTCTCTCTCTCTCTCTCTCTCTCTCTCTCTCTCTCTCTCTCTCTCTCTCTCTCTCTCTCTCTCTCTCTCTCTCTCTGTGTGTGTGTGTGTGTGTGTGTGTGTGTGTGTGTATGTGCACTGATCTATAACACAACCTGTGCACTTAATTTCTATCGTCCCCTTGAAGCATCAGGCACTTTCAGCTTTAGGTCCCCCGCCCTGTAGCCCCGCCTCGTCCCCGCCTCTGCCCCCTTCACCACGTGTCCTTAAATTTCACGATAAACACACACACACACACACACACACACACACACACACACACACACACACACACACACACACACACACATACACGCACTATCCCTAACACACATCCCTAACAATCACTAATATTACTCGTCACTATCATAACACACACACACACACACACACACACACACACACACACACACACACACACACACACACACACACACACACACACCGCAGTCTCGTAATTATGAAAGGATTTAATGCAACTTTCCCTTTACAAAGCTCAGAGAAAGACGGAAACAACAAACCAAAGAGAATTATATCATAATAATAATAATAATTTTGAATATATAATATGTAAAAGCATGCAAACATATATAAATACATACTTATGCATAATACACTCCCGAACATATTTACTTTTGAAGGAATTAGTTAGATGGTTGCAGATACTTATATGTTTGCACGACTGAGGTTACTTGTGTCTTGCTCCTACTCGTGTTTAACTAGATAACTATATGCGGCAAGAAAACATCGGTTCCTCCACAATAACAAGTCACCATTATACCCTTTTTCTTGTAAATATCTTTGGCCGAACTCCTGGAGTGAAAGAAAGAGAAAAAAAGGAATCATCTACAAGAAAAAAATGAAAGAACAATACTCTCTAAAAGAACATTACGAATATAACCGGCAAAGCTCATCGCAGCTCACTCCAGAGAACTCCATGCGTCCACTCTGCATTACACACCGTGCAAATACATATGGAACTAAAACCAACAGCACCAGGCGGCGGTCCGGGGTTTGATGCTTGGTCACAGACAGGATTCTTCACCGAGTCTTAAAATGGGGATCGATCAGCTGACATTGGTAACTAGAGGAGCTGGCCAGTCTAATCCATATGGCTAGCGGACGGTACAGTTACCTACAGCACCCCTTGACATTAATGCATAATACATAATATACACGTGTTTGCTGGTCATGTGGAATAATTGCAATACTGTCACGCCTGAACTTATGAAACACTGGTGTAATTCAGAGTAAGCCTTTGATGTAGAATTTCAGCAGAATCCAGCTATCAATTTAACTCAGTAAAATGTACATTGGGTGAATATTGAAAGCGTATAATTATTGAGAGGGAAGGGGAGATCATATCTACTAAACCGGCAATTAATAGTGGTGCTTCAATAAATCACTTTTCTCTTTTAATTTCTCTCCTCGTCACATTAACTATAATAAATGCAAAGTATCGAATTTGCACCTCATATCTTCCTTCTTTTCCGTTCTCTTCTCGTAATATTGATCTCTACCCCGATAACAATAACAAATGCAAACCGCTGAATCTGTATCTAATATTTCTCTGCACCATTTTTATCTCTTAAGTTATTTTTTTTTTTTTTGCACCTTAAACCCTTGTTATTAAAATTATCAGTCAAATCATTCGACAAATACAAGTACTCTGTCCACTTCCCTATTTCTATGACGACTACATGACGAACCCAGTGAAATTGTGACTTTGGCTTGACCATATCGTCATGTTGGCGATACGTAAGCGGACAACACTGAAAACGGAAGCAAAAAAAAAAAGAAAAAAAGAATTAATAAAAATTGTCAACAAAGACTTGTAGTGTGACAAGTTCAATGTTTGTAAATTCATTTAAAAATAATGAAAACACACACACACACACACACACACACACACACACACACACACACACACACACACACACACACACACACACACACACACACACACACACACACACACACACACACACACACACACACACACACACACACACACACACACACACACACACACACACACACACACACACACACACACACACACACACACACACACACACACACACACACACACACACACACAAACGGTAGAGATTGTGGTATTCGGTATGTTGGGCTTCTTGGGAAGTCTCCAATATTTGGTGAGGTTTGAAGCAAAATGGAAACAGAATAATGTTTTGTTGACAGATACATTTGGGACTCCTTCCACTGGGGCGCGGCGGCCCGTCTCTCGTCCTCCTCCGACAAATCACTGACACACTCGCAACTCACAGAACGACATACCAGTACACAGCATAACACAGCACAAGATAGATTTGTTGCCAGCTGTAACGTCTTTAACCTTACTTTCTCTACAATACTCTTGCTATGTCAGTGCATCGAATGAAAACTTGAATAATGTTTTTTTCTATTTTCATCTTCTTCGGCAGTCATGCTTCCCTTCACTACATCATGAAACTTCATCTTTGTCTCCACCACTTTAAATTCACTGTGTTTTGCCTAACCATTCCTGCTCACAACTATAAGAATCACATTAGTTACCTCAAAGTAACACAGATATTGACTGGAAGGTAACACACATTCGCCACAACGATAGTTGGATGTCTCTGTGGAATGTTTGTACGTCAGGAGGTATTAGCATACGAATGGTTTATTCGTGTTATTACCAGGTTAGGGACTTCCTCCTCTGTATTTATAGTCCTATAGTGAGACACGGCGTGACATTACTGCCAACTCTGTGGGTGTGCGAGAGCAGACATCTGTCCTCGTTGCCACCCACACCAACAAATATAGAAACGTATTAAACATATATGAAACAATAACATTTAAGCAAATCGTGTTCACAGCGCAAAGCCTCGCAGATGCAACCACTCCTCTCGCTGTTCATGATCAAAAGCCCGCAGGTGCATCGTTTCCACCGCTTCCTTCCGCATCTGTGAGTTCATCCCAGATCACAAGTTTGCCAGCCGGCGGAGCTTTCTCTCTAGCAACACTACCGCGTATGTCCAGGTCAAGCGTGCACGAGGTGGTTGGGCGGGGGTTGGTACAAGTGAAAGAGGCTAGAGGAGCGATTATCTGGCACGTGCGCATCGGTGTGCTAGTTGGGACTGAGGGAAGGGACGCAGAGTAAATGTAAATAAAAATAAATCTAAAAGAGAGATCCTCTTTTTGTGACTATCTTTACCTATAACATTTTATGGAAAACCTTGTTCACTGCTAGGGAGTCATGACAAGCCAGAGCACGCTTCGCTGCATATTGCATAGATACATGTCACCACAGAAGACAGTAATATCACAAGGTGCAAAAATGGTTACATGGGACGCAGCATCCATTGATATAGCCAGCAGGACAAAACTACGGAAACATCTCCCTTCGTCTAGCAAAAACAACTTAAATAATGACCGTAGACAAGTCCAATAAAAAACAGCGATACACGAAAATAGACCCAACACGCGCGACTGCACGAGTATTCTCAAGCACCTCACGTTCTGGTGCCACTGAATGACAACAGTGACGTCAGAAGCCATCCTGACGTCAATCGGGGAAATCCTTTCTGGTCTACATAACATTCTAAAGCGATGCAACTTTTTTTTCCCTTCATCCTTTCTTCCATCCGTTATCTGAGTAAATCTTTTCTTTGCTTTTCTTGTGAGGGAGACGGATTGAATTGAAATGTAAGGTAAAAGCCTGTATTATCAAACGTTTTGTTCTCTCGTGAGTACTAGTTTTCAAATGCCACAGAGATGATTAGTGAATGTTTGTCACTGATGATGCAAAGACTTACTATGAAATCAAACTAAAGACAGACTGACAAACAGAGATACACATGCAGTGAGAAAGACAGACGGGCACCGAGGGAGACGAACAAAGATAGGCAGACAGGAAGACGGGAAGAGACAAACGGACGGATAGCTAGAAAGAACCATAAAAAGTGTGTGTGTGTGTGTGTGTGTGTGTGTGTGTGTGTGTGTGTGTGTGTGTGTATGTGTAAGGGTAGATATGAGCGAACACATACACACAAACACAAACACACACACACACACACACACACACACACACACACACACACACACACACAGCAAAGCACGCATTATAACAGTCCCCTTACAAGACAGTAATACATCTAACTGAAAAGGCAAAGGGCACAGATGAAGGGAGGAGGAGGAGGAGGAGGAGGAGGAGGAGGAGGAGGACTGTGGAAGACAAGAGAAGGATCGTGGTGAATGATTCATATAAAGGAAGGCCGAACTAAGACGCGGCCCATCAATAAACCATCGGCGGCTCCCAAGGAACATAAAGAAACGATTTCCTCGCCGAGCCCCCAACGAGCGACGCATTAATCTTCATTACTCGGCTGCTCGGAAGGAGACGGAGGGAGCAACAGAAAGGGAGGCGTGTGATTAATTGATAATGGAGGCTAAGAAGGAAGCTAAATGGGAGAGAAGTAATCAAGAAAAGAGCGACTACTTACCTCAAGTCTCCTCATGAGTACTCTTAAGTTTCCTGGTTATGACTCAATAGGTTTGCTTAATATTTGAAGCCATTTATTCATCTATATATCGATTAGTTTGACTTTGTATATGAGTATCGTCTATTTCAATGGCTTTTTTAACGTATGATATTTAGAAACAAGATGAGTAGTTTTTCCGTTACAGTTTGATGATAATTCTACTTTTTCGTTTATTTTCTCTCCTCTTATTTCCATGCTTATTGTTACTATCACTATCATTATCATCATCAGCAGTTGTAGATTGAAGTCTATAAATCACCAGGTCATGACCAAAAGTTCACCTCACAACTTTTGAGCTTCGTAATCAGACAGAAAGTTATGATTTATTATTGGTTGCCTCCATGCCATATAATATTATCTGAAGCTTGTATTTTTCCCTTCATTTGTCTGGAGAAGGGAATGACGGATACGAGAAGCAGAAAGACACGCAACGGAGAGGAAAGGAAGTGGTGCGTGTGTGTGTGTGTGTGTGTGTGTGTGTGTGTGTGTGTGTGTGTGTGTGTGTGTGTGTGTGTGTGTGTGTGTGTGTGTGTGTTATCTGTGCAAGGAGGAGAAAGAGGGAGAGAGAAAGCAAGAGAGGGAGTGAGAGAAAAAGAGAGAGAGAATAGCAGGTGGATATATGTAGGCATGTTTTATACAAGAACAACCATGTATAGATTTACTGGCTTCTCGCTGCACAGAGAGAGAGAGAGAGAGAGAGAGAGAGAGAGAGAGAGAGAGAGAGAGAGAGAGAGAGAGAGAGAGAGAGAGAGAGAGAGAGAGACTGTAAATATTTCTTGCATTCTACCATAATCCTCCTTTTTTTCTGGTGATTTATTTGGCCAAACCAGAATCGCGTGCTGATTGCGGGCCACAGGTAGTCTTGGCCCTGGTTTCCGTGTTTGCCAGTGAAGGGTGACGGAGATAGTAAGGGAGAGGGTAGTCACGCAATGGGGACGGGATAGAGAAGTACAGTCGGGGTCATTAGTCGAATCACAGACTATTTCCTCTGGTCCTCTGATCTGCTGACATTTTCCATACAAGTCTTGGTAGTTGATGGATTCCTTGCAGATCAGAGGGGGCTGAGATGGAGGGAGATTATAAGCAGTGGAAGGATGGGTACTTGCTGTCTCATCTCCTGACAGTCTTCTTAATAGATCAGAGGGATTGAGATAGAGGGAAGAGGATAAGTAGTGAAAGGCAATTTATTCGGTCTGTGGTGTTGGCTAAGCGAGAACCTTTCTTCATAGGACAAAAAATATCACCTTTGTAAAACCGACTTATCATTCCTGGAGTCTGAAGATATACCTGACGAGGGAACAATACGAGTGCGACTCTTATATATATATTTCTTTTTATTTGTTTTCTGATCATTTCTGACATGGAGCAATATGAATCCAACCCCCTTACTTATTTCATTTTATTTGTTATCTTATCTTTTTCTGACATTTTGCGTATATTGATGAATGACAAATGCGTAACAACAGATACCACAAATCAGATGGTCAATAGCTCACCTGCAGGATTAGTGAGCGTAACACTTGGAGACGCTTCACCAGGTAATTATTTTGTCCATTAAACTTGGAGTCTTGTAAGATAACCAATTTAAACTCCAACAGGCATATGGAGGTTGCCGACACTGTTCAGCTTAGACTCCAAACTGCTCATGAAGTTCGGCGTAATTAGATCAACCCAACTCTTACTCTACTCCGTCAATGCGACTCTGGCAAGGCAACATCGCCACTTAGGGAGGAGCTAGCTTGGTAACACTGCCGCTGTCCGATACTCTGGTACGCTGATCGACTCAAGTGTTTGCGTTTTCTGTTGACATGTGTGGCAAACTGACTTTATGTTTCTGGCAAAATACTCATTCATTTGCAAGTTACTGGGTTTTTATCTGCATAAATCATACAGTATCTTACAAATATTTAAGGGTTTTGGGAGGAATGTAAATCCAGTATACCACGTGACCGGAAAGAAAACATGGATTTTGAACGTATCAGTGCACTGTTTCCATATCCTTATCCTATTCATGTCTTCCATTATCTCGTAGGATTTTATATAAGTCAACCCAAATCATGAAAAAAAAATTAGAAAAGGATTTGTAGCATTCTCGACTATCAAAACACACACACACACACACACACACACACACACACACACACACACACACACACACACACACACACACACACACACACATTTAATATATCCCTTCGGTACTTACACTTCATCTTAGAAGAACCTCACATACTCGTACATAGGGACGTAACATTGGCATGAGGTACACAAAGCCTCTGGAAAGGAAAACACAAGGTAAACGTAAATTATCCAGCCTCTTCAGTCACATCACGCGCCTTTGACCTTATGATTTACTAAGCCCATCATTTCAAACCAGTGACTCGTATACCTGTCAAGCATCTTCTCATAAACACTACAGAGTTACATGGTCAGCTCCCACAAACCGTGTTCCCCTTGATAGGATTCTGAACATAAGAACATTAGAGTATAAGTGAGCAGTCAATAGAGGATAACAGGAAAGTTGAGTAGATGAGATAAACTTGTGAATAGAGGCATGGTTTATACAGAAAGTGCCACGTGTAGGCCTGCTCGCTTCTTGCACATTTTTTTATATTCCTGTGTGTGTGTGTGTGTGTGTGTGTGTGTGTGTGTGTGTGTGTGTGTGTGTGTGTGTGTGTGTGTGTGTGTGTGTGTGTGTTTCACGATTCTAGGGGGCAGTTTTGAAGTTACAACGATGATTTATGGTGTGGGAGCGTAATATTTCGACCTGCAGATGGCTATGGGCTAATGTCGTTAAGCTCCATCGCCACAGGCACCGTTACGAGAACTTATAACTATTCAACATGCGTCATGGTCCTGCCGGCACTGCGAACCCCCACCCATTACTAGAGGAAAAGAGAACTTCCACTGGAGCAGACCTGGGGCAGACTTCAGGTCGAGAAGAGAGAGAGTGACGGGTTTTGAGTGTTTGTGCTCGCGTTTGTGATAAATAGCTCACTCTCTTTTTTTCAATGGAATTTATACGCATTACTGTTGCATTTCGTACGTATATTGATAGATGGCATCATTTGCTTTATTTCCTCTTGTATCTATCTCTCTCTTTCTCCCTATCTGTCTTACACACACACATACACACACACACACACACACACACACACACACACACACACACACACACACACACACACACACACACACACACACACACACACACACACGCACGCACGCACGCACACACGCACACAAACACTTCGAACATAAGGAGAATCATTAACGCTCAAGAAAACAAAAAATTCATGTTATATAAGAGGGTCGTCACACACCCAACCACTCACCCACCCACACCCTCACACACACACACACACACACACACACACACACACACACACACACACACACACACACACACACAAATCCCATCCAGCCTTGCGAGCGAAGGAAAGCGGGACGGAAGGAACGAAGGAAGCAAGGAAGGAAGGCTGGGTGGCTAGGGTGGCTGGGCTGGGCAGGGCTGCATGGGCTGGCTCTGGGCTCAATACGCGGCAGGATCCTTGATGAAGTAAATGTCGGGATCAATGCTTGTTGCTGTTTCCGGAGCCTGGGCGAGGGCGCTGTGGTGGGGGATTAATCCTAAATTGCTTTTAGGGTAGACACACGAACCGACTGGAGGAGGAGAAGGTGGAGAAGCAGGAGGAGGAGGAGGAGGAGGTGGAGTTATTGGAGGAAGAGGGTCGGGGTGCCTGGTGAGGGTGCCCCGCTGTGTTCCTCTGTTAATTGCTGGGCATTACGGAGACTTTAATTTACAGGATGAATTTAGGTTGAGGTAATTAATGGCGAGGCGACACCTGGGGTATTAAACAACTTAATTGATGGAGCGCATAAAGACAGCGGCATTAATTCGTGTTGGAGGTTGCTGAAGGCGGCGCGGTAATTGAATGGAGGGTGCAAGCGAGAGAGAGAGAGAGAGAGAGAGAGAGAGAGAGAGAGAGAGAGAGAGAGAGAGAGAGAGAGAGAACGACTAGAGCGATGACGAAGACGACCACGATATTAATAGCATGAGTTTGTAATGTTTCGTCACTATCAACACTCATCACTATTGGCTGTTCACTGGTGGTCACAAGTCGAGGCACCTCATGCATTCACTCCCACTGTGCTCAGCGTTTACTCTTACTATGTCTCTGATCGGCTCACAGTTTTACGAAGCCTGACAGGTAATGGATTCCAGCTGACCAGAATACTTGAGACTGGGAAGCAAGAAGTAAACACAATGGAAAGGAGAGCCGTATATCTACTCGTCTATTGATCATAAATATACGAGTATTGAATTCTGGACACAAAGGTGGCGGCAGATTGGGACTCCGATGACGCGTTATGAGTGACCCAGTCCTGCCTGCACCGCATGTGTGTGTGCAGCATTAAATCTGCACGCAGCATTGTTTCCCATTGTGGCATTGCTGATTGGTTTCGTGCAGCAATGTATAAAATCCTATGACAGTGCTGCTTCCCGTTTTCTCTCTCCTCCCTCGTGTGCGCTCTCCGGTTCTGTAATGCCATGTGAGCCACGCTATCGTAGAGGTGGCACAGTCGTGATTACAAGTCAAGGTAATCTTCCACACGCATTTCCATTGTGCTTTGTGTTCTCTCTGTTGACAAACACTGACAATGGTAGAAGAGTAAAGGACGTACGATTCAGGGAAAACTATATCCAAACTCGATTTTCTGTTCATAGATGAGTATGTTTTAGAAAGCATTAGCTAGGTATCCCTTATTTACTTTGGTGTTTAGGTAGTGAGCCAGTAATTCCCAGCGAAGCCCTTTATGCTTCCCGCACAAGCGTCTGACCCATAACCACATCTTTCCCATGTTATTCTTTGCTCACCTTCCACTGAAACACTCGTTCCCTCTGTGTGTTTGCAGAAAGGCACTCATCCTTCTCCTTAACAGCCTTGGTGGTTGCTCACTTCAGCAAATCTTTCCAGGACTTGACATAATTTTGGGCTGACGTCTTCTTAACGCCACGTGTATACTGCTTTGCTTCTTGCAGCTTTCCTGATGTTCCTAAGTTCTTATACGAGTATCAACGTGATGACGCGGCCATTACTTTCTTGAAGAGTGTACACATTTGCTTAATTCACCATCGCTTACTTCATTTACATAATAAGTGTGCTGAGATAACACGTCACGATGTTGAGAGTCAGGCCTCCACAAGAAAAATCAAGACCATCGTAATAATCGTTGTAATTATCCTGTGCCCCTTTTTCTTTCTCCCTTTTCATTACTTGTCCGCCTTTTTTAATCAAATGTGCAGGGAAGTTTTGTTAGGTCATTTTAGAGAGTAACCACTATTATATTCACCATTAAACTTTTCTTGTCCCCTCTCTCTCTTTCTCTCTCTCTCTCTCTCTCTCTCTCTCTCTCTCTCTCTCTCTCTCTCTCTCTCTCTCTCTCTCTCTCTCCCCCGTCTCTCTCTTTCCCCTCTACCATCTTCCCTCTCTCTTTCTCCCACAGAGCATTCAGGCTTCAGCTTTGTCCCAAGATTCCCTTCGTGCTTTGGGTCGTGTTAGCGGAAATGGAAGCGGGGATGGACTATGTCGCGGCCACCTGCTGAACCTGACTCGTGGTGGGTGATCCTCTGCTCCTCCATACTTCATCAGACGGGGACAGAAGGCACCAGGTGGTCAGAAAGTGGGTGGGTCTGAATGTACCAGCGATTATTTACATTTGCCAGAAGGATGTAGGGTTCCCAAAGGCCACAACCAAAGAGAGACAATGTTCTAGTTCTAACAGTGTAGAGACAGAGCTGGAATAGAAAAAAAAATGCAGTTTTCAAGAGGGGGTCTAGCAAGGGTATTCATATGGTATAAGGGATACCACAAATATGAGACTGATAAGATCTTTGGTATTAGTAATGTGATAGGAGAGAAAATATATTTGAATTAGAAGAGAAAGCAGAAAGCTGGTAACAAAATGGAATGAGAATTGATATGACAACATGATAACTGATAATTGAGTGATTAGGTCATTGTATTCAGCAGAAAGTAAAGCATTTATCACTGAAACATCTCAATTGACTCATCCCTCCATTTGCTGCTAAGAGTCCGCTTCAAAATAATCATGGAAACTCGAATTTCAACAATAATTTCGTCATTATCATGGTCCTCCTATAACATTCAGAAAAAAAAAGGCGTTGGCTCACATATAATTTTTTTTTTTTCACGACGTGCAAAGATAAATATCAGGAAAGCTGCATTCGATTATGGGAAAAAAAATATACCTGACAGTAAAATGAGAAGCCGTAGCAGTGAAGTCAAAGGTTTAATTGATTTGATCTCTTGGGAATTGCCTCCAAGCGCCCGGAAGAAAGTCAGGCTTTTGAACTCTGTGAAAAGTGAAGTCTTTCTAGTGAGTTCCCGACCCAAGGACTGCAGGTGTGGCTGTCCCGCGACCCTCTGCAGGACACACGGAGGATTTCCCAAGTGCTTCTCTCGACTGATGCTTCCCGTGACTATCCATCCTTCCTCCCTTTTTTCCTCCAATCCTATCAACATCCTCCACTTCTTCGTCTATCGTTTATCAGCGTACTCCTTTCATCGCCTTCTTCTAATATTTTTTTCTTCCTTCTTTTATTCTCTCCTTGCTATCTATCTTCTTTCCTTCCCTTAGTATCATTTGAATTTGTTTTCTTCATCGGTAAACTCATTATCTTCCTTTTCTCTTTTCCTTGTTGTATGATGAGAGAGAGAGAGAGAGAGAGAGAGAGAGAGAGAGAGAGAGAGAGAGAGAGAGAGAGAGAGAGAGAGAGAGAGAGAGAGAGAGAGACGACCTTATACACAAAACTAAACGTACCTGCCGAAAAAAACGAAAAAACGAAAAGAAAAAAAAACGGAGTGTTTGAAGTGACCCAAGGGGAACATGAAGACACGAAACACGATGAATGGCCTCCTGCATCTCCTGCTCCTCCTTCTCCTCCTCCTCCTCCTCCTCCTCCTCCTCCTCCTTGCCATCTTTTTTTCCTCATTCACTTACCTAACATCGCCCTCACCATGACCTTCGCTCCCCCAAAAATATTACGTTTGACCTCGCTCTTCTCACTTCCTCCTTGACCCAGATCGAGGGGAGAGGGCAAGAGGTAGGCGGGACTCACGACCAGAGAGCCAGCCAGCCAGCCAGCCAGCTCGACCTTAGCTAGATATTCAATAGCGTGCTGTATGAGGTGATCCATTCAGTCTTTAAGGAGAAAGTCAGACCTCACGCGGGGTTTTTGGCGCGCTCTGTATTTCGCGGCTAAGAGGATGCGCCTAAAGTTTTGTGATAAATATTGGATCGGAGGCTATTTGCAGGCTGGCACTGAGAAGAGGAAGGAGAGGAGAATGGGTAGCAGCGTGTGAGGCTCCAAGAGGGAATGAGGTATAGATTTTTTTTTCTATGCCCTGGCCTACAGCGCCTGTAGGTAACTTGAAGAGTATATTATGTGGGGACGCACTGCTTAGCTTTCGCCCATTAGTGGCGCAGGCGATTTTGTTTATAGTGGTACCCATATTAGGGCCTATATCACCATCCAAGCGCATCTTTGGTGTAACCACCTAGAACCTGGGCATCATGGTGACATGTACGTAACTTTAAACCACTCGACAAATGGCAAGATTTCAAGGCCGTGCTTGGTGAGATTCGAACCTACGCGTGGACGTCTGCCCGATCCCACACTCACCATCTTATCCACTAGGCCACCACCTCCCTGTGTGATTAGGTTCGGTGGTGTTACAAAGCAAGGTGATGAAAATGCTGGTATTGTACGTTGTACATGCGTTAAATATTCTTTTGAGGTCATAGAAGTGGTTCGTAGGAAACCATATTTTACTTCTTTAACAATGGTCCTCATATTTCAAATTAACGAATATGAGACAAAGAGTTAGAACAACATAAATATGCATAGCAATCAAGCACAGAATCCACGTCACGTCACGCCTCACACATTCCTCTTACAACAGAAAAAATGTAAAGTCTGCTACGATTACCAACGTTTATGACACGCGGAACACCTTTTATTTCCCTCCACACGTTTCATTCTCATATTCCCCGCGTCTTGGTCGACGCTTAAACCGTCTGCAGTTTTGGCGGTGAAAAAGCGTTCCTCATTTACGTGAGTAGGACGCTGTCTTATAAATGTCTTGCTGAAGGACAACTCTGCCCAGTTCACATGTTACTGAATGTCCTGCTTTTTCGCGTCTTCAAGAATATTTTAGCAATGCACTTGTTGCAACAAATATCAGTGTCGTAAAATGAAAATGTAAGAAATGAAATTCCAAGTAAACGGAAACAGACGCGAAGGGACAGATCCAAACACGAACATACACACACACACACACACACACACACACACACACACACACACACACACACACACACACACACAGAAAAAAAAGGATAAACAAAACGTAAAAAATTTAGATTGAAGAACGGACAGCCCAAAAAAAACAGACATATGGCCATATGGAATGAAGAGGCAGACAGCAGAACAAAAAGCCCCCCGCAAAAAAAGCCTATTTTACATACAGACGGACCGACGGAGGCTCAAACAGACTTACAGACTGGCATACAAACAGTGGCAGATCGACGCAAAAGAAAAATAGAGTAAGAAAAAAAAAGAACAACAAATGTCAGCCAAGTGTCAGGAGCGAGGATAGAGGCGATGAATAATAGACACTGGAGGCTCAAGTTGTTTGGAAGTGTGTGGACGTGCTCCTCATTGGCAGCCTCGAGGGTCAGTGGCCGGGGGAGGGAATGAAAAGGAGCAGGACCCACACACCCAAAGCAATGAAACAGGAAATAAGGCGAAACAAGTTCACAAATAATGAGGTGTAAGCTATTTTTCTTTCCTTTTTTTTCGGCTTTTACATCCAGTTTCCCACAATTAATCGTGGTGAGGACAGTGCCTTCTGACGGAAAGATTTAGTGCATGGCCTTCCTGTCCTCCAACCGTGATCATGATTCAAATCCGTCTCCTTGAAAACCTATCAGCCCCACCCTCCGCCACAGCTACTTACACTGCCACTCTACTCCGGCGGCTCCAGAAATGACGTGTTAAATTACTGCAATAAAGGGCCGCCGTGGTACAGTGGAACCATGCGTGCTTTGGGGTCCGAGGGATCTCCAAGCGCACGGGTTCGAATCCTGTCCACGGTCCGAATGCAAGATGGGGTTTCTCACTCGGGGCAACGGTTTCCTAGCGGGTGAGCTTTGAGATAGGAGATAGCCATAAGTATTCCCTTTAATCCATAAATTCACGTGAAAAGCCCACATGGTATAAATAATAGAAAAAGACTTTATTAGTGACTCTTGATTACAAACAACATATACATGATCCAATACTTCACATAATCTTTCAAAACTGTAAATTGGCTTCACAGACAATACATCGTGAAAGCTTATCATGATTCTTTTTTTAGTTAATACGTACTAGTTATTCTAGTAGTTGCCCTTCATAGATCATTGTTGTTCATAATAATCAAGATAGTAGATATTTTTTTCGGCCTAACTTATCTCAATATTATGGATTTACTAAAACATACTTCAGAGTTTCTGTACAAAATAAATAAATAAATAAATAAATAAATAATAATAATAATAATAATAATAATAATAATAATAATAATAATAATAATAATAATAATAATAAGAAGAAGAAGAAGAAGAAGAAGAAGAAGAAGAAGAAGAACAACAACAACAACAACAACAACAACAACAACAACAACAACAACAACAACAAAAATAATAATAATAACAACAACAACAACAACAACAACAACAACAATAATAATAATAATAATAATAATAATAATAATAATAATAATAATAATAATAATAATAATAATAATAATAATAATAATAGTAATAACAATAATTATATTAATAGTAGTGTGTGTGTGTGTGTGTGTGTGTGTGTGTGTGTGTGTGTGTGTGTGTGTGTGTGTGTGCGCGCGACCGTGCAAGCCTCCACTGTCTCAAGCAGTCAGCTGCATCGTGAGACAAGCGGCCTCAAAAGACTCTCCATAAACTCCAACAGTAAGCACTCCTGCGCAGCTCCGGCCTGGCAATCACCTCCGCCTCCACCTTCCTCACCTAATCATTCACAAACTCGCCCTTATAAATTGTAAACTTGTGAGGGAAAAGTGGAAGGAATGCCAAAAATAATTCAGTGACACAGCAGACACATCACGCCCCGTATATTGCTTTTCTTCGGAACTCGGAACCCAGAATCCAGACGTTTATCTCCCTGCTCCTCTCCTCCTTCCTCACGAGACGCTGTAGTATATCTCGAGGAGCGCCCGTGTCGTGAAACGCTTTGGCCTCTCATAACTATTGTCACAGGCCGCTGATATTTTGTCGATTTCTCATGGGTGTTTTTCCTCCGTCGATAGTGCAGAGTACGTACATGTTGAATCATTGCTGGAATCACGAAAGCACTCTTGAAAGCCTTAACAGCTTTTATTAGTAAATGTGAAGAAGATAAGACTTCGAGGTGTTAGGGAATGCGAATCCCCGTCTCCCTTGAGTGTCTCGTGGAACTAGCGTGAGAGAAGTTATGGTTCCCGAAGCCACGCGAGGAACCAAGTGCTGCCTCAAGAAGGGGAAGCATTTTGTCATGCATGAAGTAAGTCAATCCGTCCCTCACGCAGCGTCCCTCACTATGAACACTTCTTATTGACCCTCATAACTCACGTCAACCCAAGCCACGTTATTCCTCTCCATCACGCCAACATACACATATTACTTGGCATAAACGTACGTAATTAGTGCCACGGTTCTCTTAACATACCTGGCAGCATAACACGTATTTTATACTCATGTCCTTCAGTGCCAACCTCCCGTGTCCACCCTCTTAATTGTCCCAAAGACGTAATAAGGATCATTAGCATGTCAAGAGGGTCGTTAAGGGCGAGGCATCGCATTGGGTGGGCTTGGATGGCTCGCCCATGGGTGACTAGTTACAAGGAATTAGTGAATGATTCAACTTGTTCATTTGCACAGAAAATTGATTAGTCTGGACATTAGCTGTGATAATTGATTTGGCTATTTGATGAAGACATATTAAGACATTTAAAATAGCATACTTTTTCGATAGATATATTTCTACATAAGAGTTTCATTTCTATTATTCACTATTCAATCATCTTCTGAGTTGCCACTCCCAGAAAAGGTAAAGCAGAGGAAGGGTTTCTAAGAACGCATGCTAGACTAGTTCCGTGTTTGTCTTAATATTTTTCTATTGAAACGGTTTAATATATAGTAAGGGAAAAAAACAGCAAGAGGATATTTCAAAATTTACCAGTGAAAGGAATGGAAAAGTGGACAACTCTTGTGTTAGTGTGTAGAATGACATAAACGTAAATAAGGAAATGAGACACTTCTTATTATCAGTAGCCAAGATAGAACCAGAAATAATAGGTTCAAACATTAGATCTAAAAAAGAAATGGGAAGGAACTGGTACTATAATAGAGTGCATGGAACAATAGATGCATGAAATAGACTCAGTAACTTGATTTTTAGTGCTAAGTCAATACGGAGCTTTAAAAGAAGACTAGACGAATTCATGAATGGAGATGATAGGTGGAATTAGGTAGATATATATGTGTTCATACATGGACTGCACGTGGAGACCTGATTGGCCTCTTGCATCTTTCCTCATTTCCGTATGTTCTTTTGTTCTTCTATGAGCAGTCTTGTTCTGCTGCCTGTGGCTGATTGATAAGCTTTTCTATTGTCGTGCTGCAATGAGAACATCAAAACGTAAAGAGACAGAATAAAAGAAGCAAGGGTGATAATGCACGCTGCTGCCCTCCCTATTTCTTCCCAAGGGAGCAGGGCGTGGAGGGCTGACTGGCTGCTCTTCGCTGCCTGATGCCGTGTGATGGGCAGCAGCGTCCCAGCCTGACATGTGCGACCATTCTTTTTGACACTGCAGCGTTGCAACGGACAGTCTTGTTTGACTCGCTTCCTGTATGTGTTTTCATTTTCAGTCTGTCCCAGTTTTACTACTGAGGAGACAAGACATACTCTGTTCCTATACCACACTGATAATACAGGAAGGGTTTTATACTCATAGTGTATGCATGCACTCATATTTCCATTACATTACCCATTAATCAAGTCCAGACTCACGCACAGCCACACTTCCTGAAACATCCACAGAGCGATGCCTGCACACATGAGCGCTTTAGATGATATATGGCAACAAATATGGTGCAAGGAAGGAAGCAGTGTGGAGGCGTGCTAGAGAGGGGGAACAACACAGGGTATGGGAGTGACCTGGTTGGTGAAGAAAAGTTGCTACCTATAGTATATAAATGTTTGGAGCGTCTGTGTCTTGTGTCCATATTCTTAAAGATTTTATTACTGTCCTGGACGTTATCAGGGTATTCAATGATGTTTTCATGACTGCTGAACATGGAGTTCGCATTAAGAGAAAACATTCATGAAAATTTCACTAGTCATTATTGTGGCTTTTGAAAATAATCGTCTAGAGAAACCAACGCGTTTCACAAAAAAAAGGACTTTAGACAGAGTTCGGTACAATGCAGTAAATATATAATTTCTAAAATACGTGCAGAAGTCCGGCCAGGGGCAGAAACATTGGGGACGAGAAAATTAATCTGCCGTTTCCCACAAAGTTAATGATGAGAAAGACTCCCTAAATAGCTTAAGCGTTCTTGAAAATATTCGTCACAATATTTACCCATCTAATGGCGCAAATCCTGCAGTAATCGCTTTAGAATGTGAAAAAAACCATTATCAACAGTATTTTTCACAGTAAAAGAACGCGCGTCACAATCATTTCACAACACCATTGCAAACGCAATAAAGCCATTTTGATCATCTGCATGTTAACTTTGGCTTCATGGCACATCAATGTTTAGCTCTCCATCACAGGGCCGTCAAACAGTATCACATTTCAGTACGCCAATCCCCACAAATCAATCTCTTTGTGCAGGCTTCTCTGTGTGGGGCGCGCTGAGGGAGAGGCTGGTGGGAGATGGTTGTGAAGAGTCGCCACCACCCTTCGCTTTCCATCTAACCAGGGCTTCAGTTTAATTGCACACTGGTTGCACAACAAAGGCGAGTATTCCATGAACTTCAACGTTACCCCGCAAAAGGCTCCTGTGGGTGAAGGCTTGAGATTTTATAAAGACTATTTGCAAAGACTACAGAGATGAGTAAGTGGTTTCTCATAATGCTTGCCTTCCTAATGACGCAGAATGCTTATCAAGTTGCCACTACAGCCATGGAAACGCTCTAAATATCCCAAAAGATTTTCACTACAGGGCACATTATAAAAGATTACATTAAGTTTATGGACATATGTAGTTTATGATTGCTGTCTTCTTGTATGTGTTATTATGTTCTAATGTTTCCGTGTGTGTGTGTGTGTGTGTGTGTGTGTGTGTGTGTGTGTGTGTGTGTGTGCAAATAGCAACTCCACACACACACACACACACACACACACACACACACACACACACACACACACACGGCAACTGGCAGGTTTGTTATTTGAAACGACACCTAACGCCTAATATTTTGTACCGACCACGACACTTTGAAGAGAGAGAAAGAGAGAAAAAAAAAAACACTGACGGTCGGAGGGAAGGTGAAAGATCGTTCAGGGAGACAGGAAAAGGAGGCCAAAGGGGACGAAGAAAGAGCCACACGACTAATGAAGCTTAGTTATAAACAGTCGATATCTTGCAGCACACGCACACACACACCCTCGCCCCTACGCCCGCGCCTCTTAGTCCCCGCCCCGACACCCACCCGGCACCCACCCACCGTCATCCTTCAGCAGCCCACCAAGCGCCCCGCGACCCACTTCCGCCAGTTTTATGGACAGAGTGACGTTTTTCACGAGCAAACTGCCATATGGGTCATTCCAGGAGAGAGAGAGAGAGAGAGAGAGAGAGAGAGAGAGAGAGAGAATGATATACACACACAAACAGGCAAAGGAAAAATAAGACAGACAGACAGACACAGTTACTCCTAAGAAACGTGACTGTAATATGAATAAGTTCAACTCAATACCTTGTAAGTAAATAATGGGTTTCAGTGACCATAAAGTTAGTACCGAATAGTTTCATTTTTTATCACAACCAGTGGATCCGTGAGAGCGTCGCCCAGTGGCAGCGTTACAATGTTCCCTTGTCCTCAGGTAGACTGGGAAACGACTCTGCCAAAATGGGTATGATGGAATGTACAGCTTTACGTTCGGCGGATCATTACTGTTTCATTGCCACTAAAGGTAATGCTGAGGTACATTTGCTATGGGACTATAATCAGTATAGCATCTATAATCTTTTCAAAAAGCTCTTCTTCAAGTTACACGGGTTTTTAATGGATGTTTTTGTGGTTCCAATGGCTACTAACATGATTTTTAGACTGAACAGAAGCACTCTTGAGAACACGTCTAATAATTTTTGTGGCCGTTGAATATTGTCATGGTGAGAGAGCAAGACGTTTCAGAATACAGCTCATATTCGGCAGTCATCTCAGTCATTGACCTTTGAATCTCTTGTGGGTGTTCTCATTTAACCTAACAAATAGCCACAGTTTAGCTCCCTCATACTCTCCACACATCCGTTTTCCGCTCTTTATCTACAAATACAGCACAATAAACGCAGACTATCATCTCGCGTTGACAATATAAGTGTTTCTGATAATTGGAATGTTATTTGCCTCACCACGGCTAGAATTAAAACGCTTGTTGATAAAGATAATAGTAATAAACACAATACTACGCGGATTACAATCAGGTTCATTATTCAAGGGAGGGAATCCACTCGTTCATTAATAGCTAATAAAGTCGCCTCTCTGACACCAGCCGCCCCACTGCACGATGCATTTTACTGTTATCCGGGAAGATTACGAGCTGTATATTGAAGCTGGATTAAGTTTCTAGTGACAAAGAGGAAGACACTCTTGTGTTTTTTTTCTCAAGTTTAACTTCTCTTACTGTTAGATTTCTCTATATATTTTTCCATTGTTCCCTGCAGTTCTCTTTTGTTTTCACATGGTTTGTTGGACAGAAACCCTTTTTTTTCTGTGTACCTGCATATAATTTCAGCAAAGAGAGAGAGAGAGATGGGAGACGGGGGGAGGGATCAAGGTCAATGCCCCAAGATTCCCCAGCAGTAGTGTCTGTTGCTGGGAACCCTGACAGATGAGGTCATCAGGAGTCCTTCTCTCGTGACTCTTTATGAGATCGCAGTGACATTATTTCCTGGAAGACGACGTTGACCTGATTTGACCTTGAATGACCTGTGAGGAGGAGAATTAACTCGCTTGTCACTGTTCGTTGTGTGTGTGTGCGTGTGTGTGTGTGTGTGTGTGTGTGTGTGTGTGTGTGTGTGTGTGTTGTGTCGGCGTATACATCGATAGGCTCAAGTGGTTGCAAGGTATTCTGGTCGACGTGAGTGTGTCCGAGGTGAGTTGGGCAAGTTTGCACCAGGTCGCGGGTCCCCAGGTGACCTTGGCTGGACGAGAGATGCCCAAGTTATTTTTCGTTGGCGGGAATGTGGCGCCGCGGCCCCGCAGAGGGATGAGCCGCCTTAATGCCGTGCAAATTAGAGAGGAAATGTCTTGCAATCTTGTCTGGAGGAAATTTATCCGAGTTCTATCGACAAGGGCAGAGCAGCGATGCGCGTGGGATGGCAACTTAAGGCAAGGAATGACTACGAGAGGCGAGGAGGCTGCCGCGTGTGTGCATCGCCCGCTTATGCTTAAAGCCTATACGTGCCTGCTGGCGTCAAATAATTTCGTATCCTCAGATGTACTGAGGTGTTATTTAACGTTTTTTATAAGCTATAGTGAAATTCGTGACGGTAATCAAGAGTGTTTTTTATGAAGATAATCTATCAAGGATTCGGCATCGTCAATAGGACAAGAATAAAGACGCACATGTTATCTCTGTAGGTTTCCCTATTTTTAACACTATTATTCGTTTTTCGTTACCTGTGACGAAAAGGCCGAAAACATTGAACATTATAAGCCATGAAATAAGATCCATATTCAAATAGCGGTCCTAGTGAGTCTCAGCTATGAAACTTGTCATAGCTGGAGTAAAATAGCACATTCTTAAAATAAACTACGTGAGTCTGTCAGAAATCCGTGCAAGATGCAAAGACCGGGTCCATCTTGTCTTAGTGGCATATGACACGCTCCCGCTGCTAAGATGACCCCGTCCCCCCTCCCCCACAGCATCTCAAGCTTTGGGTTTATTTTGATCACGCATTGGATCACCTTAGTGACTTTCATTACCTTTTGATCACGCAGTTAAGATCTAGTCTTACAGAGTGATACGGAAAGGAAAAATTCACTTACCACCCAAAAAATTAAAGTGGCAGTGGCGTAGTGGAAAGGTGGTGAGCGTAGGATCAGGCAAATGTCCATGCCTATGTTCGAATCCCACCTTGTGCTGTCTTGATACTTTGTCATTTTGTCGAGTGGTTTAAAGTTACCTACATGTCACCATGATACCCAGGTTCTATGTGGAAGTGTAATTGCCTTACACCAAAGATGCGCTTGGGTGGTGATATGGTCACTAATATGGGTACCACTGTAAATAAAATTGCCTGCGCCGCTAATGGATGGAAGCTGAGCAGGGCTTCCCATAGTCTTCAAGTGAACCTACAGGCGCTATAGGCCATAAAAAAAAAAAAACTTAGACATCTTGCTGCTGGGAAAAGGCTACTGGAAAAACAGTGTAGTTATACAGTAATGATTTCTTTTGTGGATCGTCGAGAGTGAGTCATAATTGCCACAAAACCACTTCAAACTGTTTGTTTACATTGAGACACTCCTACGGTATCCTATTGACTGTGTTTAAAAATATAAATTACTCTTACCTACTGAATCTCTTCATCCTTCACCCTGGACCACCGGCACTATAAAGAAAAAAAAGAAATAAAGATAATTTTCACACTGAAATATAGAGCTTAAAAATCAAACTTAAAACAAATTCATTGCTGATCAACAAAATAAAACAGTAAAACAAACGAAATAAAACAGACAAGTCTAAAGTTAAAATAAGGGAAAAGAAAACTTAAAACCACAAAAAGAATCCTAAAAAAAAACAGGAATCACGGTCACTGTCAAACATACATGCAAATGTGATGTGATATAGCTCTTTTTTTTTATTTATTTATCTATTTTTATTTATTATTTTTTTCTTTTTGCCGATTTAATGCTGGCATTGTACTCCTCCCCATGAGGTGTGCTAATTGTCCGTGTTATTTAACGAAATTTGCTCGTTGTTTGCATACTTTGCCATCTGAGAGGAGACACCTGATTAGTGACAAGTTTGACCCCGTCATCAAGGAGTTTTATAAGGGGGTAAAATTTGAGTTGCCCTTTGCACGCCTTCAGATTGATGCGGTGGTGTCAGCTTCCAGTTTATGTCATGCCCCTCCCTGCCAGCTATCCTGTATCCCTAGCTAGTGACATCACTCCTGCATATTCTGTGCTGCCAACACATGATCTAAACACTTGACATTCTCATTCGAAGTATTGCAATAGATATCATACAGGTTGTGTTTCGTTTAGTGCCAAAGATTTTCACTAACGTGAAGAGAAACAATGAATTCACTAAACGTGAAACGAAACGTTGAATGATAACATACAATTCTAAGTAAATAAATATGAATAAATATATGAATAATAAAATAGAAACGAAGAAAAAAACTAAACGTGAAGAAAAGCATTGAATGACAGATCAAAGTAATTTCTTGTGAGAGATGATAGTTGAATCGAGCTGATTGTCCGAGTTTGTATCCAAAAATAATGAGTTGGTTCACCAGGTGGGACGAGTCAGTAATTGCGAACCGTCCTAGTTCGCAAAGGGGCGAAATGTACGCACACCACTTAACCTAACCTGAACTGAACGTATACCTTAATTGATAAGAAGTGGAAACTGCAAGGTGTGGTTGGTCGACCTCTTCTTCCCTCTCAGGGTGCTGGCGCCACCGGGGTTGTTCAGCACTCAATTGATTCCGGCAAAACACAGTGCAGTCTGAAAAAATTTACATCTAAGTTTTATATATATATATATATATATATATATATATATATATATATATATATATATATATATATATATATATATATATATATATATATATATATATATATATATATATATATATATATATATATATATATATATATATATATATATATATATATATATATATATATATATATATATATATATATATATATATATATATATATATATATATATATATATATATATATATATATATATATATATATATATATATATATATATATATATATATATATATATATATATATATATATATATATATATATATATATATATTTTATTTATTTATTTATTTATTTATTTATTTATTTATTTATTTATTTACTTACTTACTTAATTTATTTTTTTTTTGGAACTACACGACAAAATTCCGTTACTTTGGTTTGCTCTCAGCGATCACCAGCCATTTGCACACTGCGGGTTACTGCGTAACAGGCAGACACTAACACGAGGCTGCGCGGAGTAATACTCTCACAGTGTTCTTTGTATATCTCGCATAATAGAATGCGCTTTATGATAAAATAATTACAATAAAATACTTATCGTTCAATAGTTTCGATACAGTGAACGAGCTGAAGATACGTAGGCACAAATAAACGATATTTATATATTTTACTTTCATAAGAACTACTTTCTGAGGTGCAGAGGAAGTGTTCTAGGGCTCGGTGTGTAAAAGGTGTCGTACTGTACACACAATTTATGGACACTGATTCTGCAGCGGATTTGTGAATTAGCGATACAAATCTGCAACCAACACTCACCACACCTCAGTGTGATTCTCCGGGTCATCTCGTCCACAAATAATCGTATCACTCGCCAAGCTTCCAACAGAATCCAAAACACTCTCCAGGAAACAGGTTAACACTGCACTGTGACTCATTTATTTATATTTATTGTGCGTTTGTTCCTAAATCTGTATTTCGAGATGTTCAGGATTCATTGTGACAAGGCCACGGAGAATTTATTGATTAATGTTTTTTTTTTTTTTCTCCCCATTGTTGATGCAGAATCCTTGTTACACTCTCACTAGAATCATGAAAGCAGTCCTGGGTAGCAACTTCCTCTTCATTCCGTTCGAAATACTTGAGATGAAGTTTCGTAACGTCTGAGTGGTTCAAGGCACTTAAGTTGTAAGAGGAACAGCTCTCTCTCTCTCTCTCTCTCTCTCTCTCTCTCTCTCTCTCGTAAGGAAAAAAAGAAAGAGTAGAGAGGCTGTGTTTCGAGGAGATTCTGTATTTTGAACTTAAGACTCGACACCCCAGGCCGTGCATCAAACTAGGAGTCACACACAGTTCGGCTTCGAGCAAGCTCGGTACATTGGGTTCAAGTCACAAAACGAACTACTTAACATGTACTTCGCATCTCCAACTTAGACGGAAAGTGTTTTCTAATATCCGATCTTAATATCTTTTAATCTCTGCAAATCCATTATATGCAGGTATGATTGTTTATAATTATGATGGTTGTTGTTTTTGTTTCTTATATCGAATGCCTGTAACAATCTCTGGTGGAAGTTATTCTGTACGGTTTTCAAAATATTTTCATAATCATAGAGAGTGTTAATGAATATTCTACACTATCACTGGGAAAAAATACTGGAGAGAAAGTAACTAATAATTTCTATGAATTTAAAAGTATTCGTGTGAGCGCAAATTGTTTGAGACACGTAGACTTATTTATCATTGTATAGTATTTTATTAATTTTTTTCTTCACTCTCCGCATTTATATCCTGCAAGTATGAACACGAAACAACCCTTCCTAACATCCACAGCCGCCCAACCTTGGTATTGATGAGTTTCAACATACGAGGCCTTATTGTTGAATTTCAGAGTTATGACGTATAGAGATTATCAATTGATTGCTTCTCCTTCCTCCCAGTCTAGCTCAGTGGCTGCCTCGCCTCCCATGACCCCTGTGGGTAATTAATCAGAAACTTTGCCCAACCTATCTAACAAGGGAAACTCCGCTCCTCGGGACCACTGAATAACCCAAGGTAGCTTACATACATAACGGGCTGAATTGTGGCATACAGGTTGTGATTTAGCCACGCGTTGAGAAGAATGGTGGATGAATGGAATAGATACATCACCAGCTTGTTAGTTCCGAGTCAGAACGGAGCTTTGATGAATTAACAGATGGGGATAATACGTATGAATGTTGTACGCAGAACTGCCTTTGTGTTCAGGTGTTCTGTGTTCAGGTCCTTTCATCACACCAGGCTTCTCCTCCACCAGCAGATACCAGTACTCATTCCACCTCTCTCCCTCATGTCCACGCCTCTCCACTGACTGCTACTTTTCCTCGTATCTCACCTTTATTGCATATTGGTTCCCGACTCGCTGATACCGCAGTTTATCTTCCACCTTTACCTAAATAATTGACCAACCAAGCTGGCAGGAAGCGGAGATCACAGGCCTAGCTGACACTAGCCTTTCGTGGGCTGTATGGGAGAGGAAGGGAGAGTTTCTGGGTTATTTAAGGCTGCTGCTTCGTGGCGGAAAAAATCCTCCTACGAAAAGAAATGTTGTCAGAAGATACAGAAGAGGCTGATGGATGGCAAAGCGTCCCTTCACTGTGTCATCAACCCTGACACACTGATTTTGTTACCGTGAATGGTCAACACTGCAATATATTCTCTCTCTCTCTCTCTCTCTCTCTCTCTCTCTCTCTCTCTCTCTCTCTCTCTCTCTCTCTCTCTTTCTCTCTCTGCTTGTATGGTCTGCTTACTTCCGTCTTGTTTCGAAACGTGTTGCATACTGAAGTACTATTTCTATCGAAAAGTCTTACTAAATTTCAAACACCTGATCATCTTAATGGAGGCCGCCCAGGGGCTCAAGATTGAATTATGGCTTTGGTAAAGGATAGGAAATCAATTGGACGTTAAAAAGAAACAATGGATGCATAGATCATAGGAGTAAAGACATCAATAAGAGGCAATGTTACTGTGTCTCTGTATCCTCAGCTGGTGAAAAAAGATATTGGAATCGTCGATGAAGCAAACTATAGTATTAACACTAAAGCATTTACACCCCACCTACCATCAGTGTCAATTGATTGCAGGAATATAGACACGGCGCAAATCAAAACTGGCAATTGATAAGCAGAGAACACATATTTACTGCAAAACAAAATCACTTCATCTACTCAACCATGAATTACTGTATAGAAATAATACGGATATATTTTCAAAAACACCCTCGAAAAACTTTAACGGGTGAGTTTCTCCAGGTCCAGTTAAACCGCAGCCAGCTGGAGGTAATTGGCAGCGTATAACTGAAGAAAAAACGGGAAAAAGGAAAAAGGGGGACTCTGGGGCGAAACTGGTTCCCTTATTGACCGACTGATTGGAGCTCACAGCCACTGGAAAATTGGTTGACTTACTGGAAGGGAGAGAGAGAGAGAGAGAGAGAGAGAGAGAGAGAGAGAGAGAGAGAGAGAGAGAGAAACAAGGTTATCCATATTATTGCCTCACATACGCAATGATTACACACACACACACACACACACACACACACACACACACACATTTGCAATTATTGAATAGAATAGCGTAAAGAAGTGTGTGTGTGTGTGTGTGTGTGTGTGTGTGTGTGTGTGTGTGTGTGTCTAAAGGCAGCGATAGTCAACTCCAGCCTCCACAAGGACCGCAGTGTCTAGCATCAGCCGTCTCCCTTTTTATATCCCTCATCATGGAACCCCCGCAGCCATCCTATCCGCAGCCTGGCTAGGGAAGCTGTAAAGAGTGTTCACGAATTTGCTGGACGATCCACCAGTCCTCGGCACCTCAGAACTGTGCATGGGGCTTGAGACCAGAGGCTTGTATGAACGGACAGCAGAAGGAGTACCAGTAACAAAAGAACAACAAATACTACAACTACTACTATTACTACTACTACTATGCTACTACTTCAACTACTATTACTACCACTACTACTCGTGCTATACAAACAGACCAACACAAAAAGACACATTGATTGCAGTAAGAGCAAGACATACGTTAGTAAGTTCCCTGGCAATACATCGAAGGAGCATTCCCAGACACACCCCACGTCAAACTGCCTTGATATTTAGTTCTTTTTACTGATAACTTTTTAATGGAAAGGAATGGTAAGAAATTCTCACATTATGCAATTTATACCATCATAGTACTTTCTTACTCAGATATTCCGTTTCCTCCAGCAGAGACAGTGGCAGCAGACGAAGGAAAAAAAATCAGGATGTAAAACTGCCTCTCTACAGTCACTGCTTCCTTCCAGCATTCCCACAACCCCACAGCCTCTCCTGCTGTCACCTCTGAGCATAGGGTAAGTAACACTAATTCACAAATTGTTCAGAACGGCATAAACGAGCAAGGGAATCTGTTTCGGAAGGGCATAAAAAATAAGGAAAACTGACAGAAATAATTTGATCTACAAGTGGCAGTCTTCGTGTGAATAATTCATACCTATAAGGGCCTATCATCCGTGTCCATATAAATTTACTCTATTCTTTTTTTTTTTTTTAAGTTTCCGTACTGAATCGGCACTAATGTTGGTTAGTGAGTGTACTCCAGTCCTCTGTTGGCGTATCTGAAAACCAATGAGCATTATTTCTATTCTAAGTTTATCAATCTTATTACATTTTGCCTTAATCTTATTACCAATCAATTCCTGTCTCGATCACCCGTATATCTCTAAAGCCATCTCTGACACTTTTTTTTTTTTTTTTATTTATACCATGTTGGCTTTTCACGGAATTTATGGGCTAAAGGGGATACTTCTTGTGTTACCTCTTATATCAAAGCCCACCCGCTAGGAAACCGTTCCCTCGAGTCATGAAGACCAACCTACACTCGGACCGTGGACAGGATTCGAACCAGTGCGCTTGGAGACCCCTCGGACCCCAAAGCACACATAGTTCCACTGTACCACTTGTATGTCCTTTACAAATAGGTGGAAAAAAAAGAGGAAAGAAAAATCTCACCCACATACCTATCTTTAATTCTTATCCCTTTTTTCTACGCTGTCCAGTTATCAACTTTTCCTCTCTTGACGACATGAATCAATAGGAAAGACTTTTTTCGTCTCTTTCTCTTTTATTATTAGGATTACGTAACTTTATTGGAATCCTTAGAAGTTCCTGACGTTTGTATTTTAGTTGCTGAGTCCAGACAATGAGGGATATTTCCTTTTGCTCAGAGAGAGAGAGAGAGAGAGTGTGTGTGTGTGTGTGTGTGTGTGTGTGTGTGTGTGTGTGTGTGTGTGTGTGTGTGTGTGTGTGTGTGTGTGTGAAAAGGCAGATAAACAAACCGGAAAAAAAAAAAAAAAACGAAGGAGAACCGAAGAGAGAAAACACTAAAATTACGATGAAAAATGAAGGAGAGAACTCAAGAAATCCTACAATCGTTAAGATAGGAGAAAGAGACCACAGAGAGACCACAGGAACCGGAAGAAGACCAGAAAAGACCACAAAACATCAAAAGCGTGCCAGGGAAACATGGTCTGGACGTGACGGTGCGACCAATAGAAGTGTAATAAATAAAGGCGGGGGAGAACGATAATAACCACATTTTAGTCCACGGAGGGACGGAGATAAAGGCAGGAGGAGCTGGTGGCGTGAGAGGCGGCGGAGATAAAGCTGGGAAATGTTTGAGAACTCACCTGCCATCGGAGGGAGGGAGGGAAAGGAAGGAAGGCAGATACACAAACACACAGAGACACACGAGCTTGTTAATCTGTAGAACAATCTTATAAAGAGCTGATGGTGAGAAGCAGCAAGGAAAGTATTAACAACTCACCTGCCTTAAGGAAAAAAAGAAAGGGAGAAAGGAACATCAAAAAAATACTTCAGTCTTGCATATTTCTTCATTAAATTTCAATTAACACTAACACCAGCTGGTGAACTCAGGCTGGTCTGTCTTGTGCTTCCCTGGACAGCTTTTCCTTGGCTCATTGCAAGATGGGCACGTCACTGAAGACAATCTCGGAGGCAGCTGTGTACTGCTCGAAGACCACCACCTTGAAAAACACCGACAACATCAGACAAGGTGTGGGAAGCCAGCAAGACTCCTCGTGGCAGTCCCTGTATATCACTATCTACCTGTGAATCTTTTAACAACTCTAACAACCTGATTACTGAAACTATTGCATTCATTTGTCACTTTTTATGAGGAGAAGATCAAACATAGCATCGTAAAGCAAAAACAAATGTGATTTATTTACGGAACTCAAGGATCAAATATATCTTCACATCTATTAACCCATTCAGTACCATGACGTGTTTTCATATTTATTCTGGTTACTATTTGATAATTTTATACAGATTCAGCAACTCATGGCGGGAGTTAAAGTTCTGGCCATTAATCTTCTGACCTCCTGATATCAGTAAAATCATAAAATAGTCTTTTCATTCACAAATCTCATTGTAAAAAAGTGTCCTAGTATTGAAGGGGTTAAGAATGAAACAAAGCATCGTAGAGCACATAAAACAAAAAGAGGATAAAAAAACAGCATTGCAGAGCAGAGAAAATAGAAACAGAATAAAACAAACATGCAGCACTCGAACATACCTCGTTGGCTCCCTCCTTCAGCAGTGGCGCCGGCAGGTACAGCGTCTTGGTGGGTCCGGGATGCCAGAAGCGACCCAAGTTAAACCCGTTGATGAAGACAACACCCTTCCCCCAGGTCCTCATGTCCACCCAGGTGTCTTGCGGCTCTCCAGACACCTCCAGCACGCCTCGGTACATGGCAGGCGAGGACAAGGAGCCGTTGAAGGGAGACCAACCTGTCAGACTGTCAAGGCAATAGAAGTAAGAGGCGACTTTGCTTCTCGTGTCTTTCTTATGTGAGATAGGCGCTCACTAAGAACATAAAAATTAGAGAGAAAAGAAGGCCGACTGAAGGTTCTTAAGCAAGTGGACAGTCGGAAAGCAAGTTCAGCGTCGCCTTACAGTGGTGGCGGTGGTGGTGATAGTGGTGGAGGTTGTGATGGTGGTTGTGTCATGTGGTTTGCTGGTCAGTGTTGGCTAAGGAGAGTGAAGTGAAGGTATTTGTTGTTTTTTTACCACTGCTTACTAAGGTTCTTCATTTTTTTTCAATCACTTCAGTTTCTTTTTCCTTCATCACTCTTCCTCGTCTTTTCTACTTAACACATTTAACTATTCTTGGCTTCTTTCCTTAATTCCTCCTTTCTCTCCTTCTCTGTTGTGTTTTTCCTTCTCTCTTTCTATCCTTCCCTTCTTTCTTTCCTTCCTTCTTCCCTATATTCCTTTATTCCTTCCGCCATTCCTTTCTTCCTTCATGATGTCCTTCTTACCTGCATGCAACCACTTGTTCCCTCTTATTATCCCCCCACCGCAATCCTACTTCCCTCTACCCCCCCTCTCTCTCTCTCTCTCTCTCTCTCTCTCTCTCTCTCTCTCTCTCTCTCTCTCTCTCTCTCTCTCTCTCTCTCTCTCTCTCTCACCTATTGATCTGGCTGGTCTTGAACTCTAGCGGGGTCGTCTTCCACTCGTCCAGCTGAAGAGAATCCACCAGTACAGGACCCTCCCACAGTCCCTTCTTCTGGTGGAACTTGTGGGGTTTGCCGTAGTTGACCCTCCCAAGATTCTCCACCAGGATGGACAGCTCTGCCAAGGCGTTGCTTCCAGGCAGAGTGAGTTCTTGGTCTCTGGAAGTTACGGAGAGAAGTGTTGTTGTTATTGTTGTTATTCCAGAGGGTTAGTTGTCATGGTAGGAGTGAAAATAAAGGATTCAAAATTGGTTTAAGAGGATTTGATGTATGGAATCTATTCAGTAGTCAGGTTGTTAGTGGTGAATCTGTAGAGATAGCGTAAATTTTAGGATAGAGATGGTAGGTTGGTCTACAGTAAGTGGCTATGCTCTATACTATCTATCACGTGTAGATCTTCTGACTTCTTTCAACTTTCCTTTTCCTCTTATGTTTGTAGAATGAATGTTTTCGTCATCGCTGTTGGTGAAAATGGTTGTGATGATTATACCTGTTGTTGTTGATCCTGCTGGCGATTACTTATAGGGAAAAAAAAGTGGGGAAAGTAATAATGATGCCGTATAGTTGAGTGCCAGAGACATCCAAGTTAGAGATTTCATTTAAATTGGTATGTATTTCAAAACCCTTTACTCTCTCACTACTGCTGCTTTCATAAGGCTTCATTTGGAGTTGCACGGGTTTAGGGAAGGTGATTTTATGGTTGAAGTGGCAGATTAACAAAATGTTCTACACAATTAACGGAAGACACACTGTTAGAAATCCCTCTAATCATCTCTGTAGCCTTGGAAAACAGTCCTGGTGAGAGAGCAAAGAGTTTCACAATACCGACAGTAGCCTCAGTAGACATGGTGGAGTCAAATGTCTCTCTCTCTCTCTCTCTCTCTCTCTCTCTCTCTCTCTCTCTCTCTCTGGGTGTTGGCTCTCTCATGCGCCGGCAGAGTCCAGGCACACGGCACTTCTGTAATCTTGTGATCATCGTATTTTTAGCCGCGAGGAGCCGTAACGTCACCAGTGCGGGAGAACGCAACTCTCAGAGGCGAGGTAGTTGGAGAGAGAAGGAACTGACCGCCCTTCCACGTCCCCGCCTTGTCCACCTCTCTCTCTCTCTCTCTCTCTCTCTCTGAAATTTTTGGTTTTTATCTCCATTTCTTTCTGATCGCACGTGACACACAATATCTATGATTCTCTTCAACTCAGGAGGAAGGAGAAGACTTAGAGCATCGTACTCCTTTCTTGCCGGAGTCCAATTTAAGTGCTCCTCTTGCCCTGTGTTGCCCGGGGCGAGATCCATTTCAAGTTAATAAGGTATAATATCGCTGAAGACTTTCTGCTTTCAGTCATAGTTTATCATTGCTTGCATTGCCTTTGTTTCAGTTATTCCATATCCTGTATCCTTTGTCCTTCTTCCCTTTCCTTCTCTTTCCTTTTTATCTTTTTATTTTGCTAATCTTCGTCCTTAATCTCTCAACTTTTGCCTCGCCCCTGTTTACCACACTCCAATGGGAAGTATTGCAGTTTTCGAAGGTTCTTTCATGATATTCAACACTAAAGAAGAAACAATCTCATGCAACGCCTTTGAAAGTAAACCTAACGAGAGAACAATGGGTTGAAGAACTCTTTCCCAGGTAACAGTTTTTATACGTGCAGCTTGAAGCCTGTTGTCCATAAACCAGTCATAGATAGTGCACCAAAACGAATGATTTGTCTGAGCCACCCGTCTACTGCAAACCTTACTTACAAGCTCTTAGGGCCTCAACCCAGCGTAGATGTCAGACAGTCCTGATAAAAAATAGCCTTACGTAGCGTAACAGTGCCAATAAAAGTAAGCGAGCTGGCCTAGCGTACTCGCCTATATTGCTCTTGGATGTTGAGGAAGCGAGGCGGGCTTCCGGACGGCCAGCCAGGGAGCCTCGAGTAACAGGCGGCGGCTCGAGCTTTTGTTTACATAGGAAAACACAGACGATGCTTCCTGGCCCATCCCGGTGACGTAGTGTTCTAATGCACACAACGGGCGAACGGGGGGCGTGGTGGAAACATTCTCGTTAGTAAGCATTGCTAGCGAGGGCCGGTGAAGGCAGGAGAATGCTTTTATTGTTTGATGTTAGTGTTTGTGCTGTTACTGAAGAGGAAGGAGGAGTAAGAGGAGGAGCAGGAGGAGACGCTGGGTAAACGGATCACAAGGAGGAAGAGGAGGAGTAAGAGGAGGAGGAGGAGGAGGAGCAGGAGGAGTTGGTCGAGCAGCCACCCTAATTGCAAGTGTTGACCTAAATGTTGCTCATAACGTTAATATTAGGGACGGGATCTGCTTTCATCTGTTTAAAGAGAACCCGTCCAACTCATCTCTGTGTGTGTGTGTGTGTGTGTGTGTGTGTGTGTGTGTGTGTGTGTGTGTGTGTGTGTGTGTGTGTGTGTGTGTTGTGATAGTGACGAGTAGTATTAGTGATGGTTAGGGAGAAGCAATTGGAAGTTCATGGTAGTGATAGTGACGCTTAGTACTGGTAGTGGTGGTGGTGGTGGTGGTGGTGGTGGTGGTGACAGTGGTGGTGGTGGTGGTGACAGTGGTGGTGGTCTGCAAGGGCAACAAAAAATGAATAAAAAAAGGTCTAGCCAAGATGTCTGTTCCTTGAGAAGACAGACTGAAGGCATTTCCAAAATTCTAGTGTTGTGGTGGTGGTGGTGGTGGTGGTGGTAGTGTTGGTGGTGGCGGTGGTGGTGGTGGGTGACAACTGAATCGAAGATAGCACAACAACAACGGAGGACATGAAGAAGGAAAAGAAAAGGAAAAAGAAGACAAAGAAGAAGAAACGACAAAAAAAATATAAGACAAAGAAGAAGAAGAAGAAGAAGAAGACTCACAGAACACAAGACAGCGACATCAAACATTAACACTCACCTTCCATTCCAGAAACCAAACCCGCTGACGTCACCTGGTTTGGCGTAAGGCTTGGTGATGACCTCGCCGTCCACTATGACCTGCGCCATGTCCCTGCAAAGACAGAGGCGGAGTGAGGGGAGGAGGGAGGGGGAAGATAGAGACAAAGTGAGGGGAGGAGAGAGGGGGAAGACAGAGGCGAAGTGAGGGGAAGGGAAAGACAGGGGGATGAGGGAGGGGGGAAGACAGAGGCTGAGTGAGGGGAGGAAGGAGGGAGAAGATGAGGGAATTACCATGGCCATGTCAGGTGAAGTGCGGGTGGAAGGGAGGCAGGGTTGGGAGGGTAGGAGGGAATGGAGAAGAGTAGATTGATAAAGTTACATTTCTCGTTTTCTTGGGTCAATAACACGTTTTTCATAATATAAATAAAAATAAGTTTTGTTCCTCATTATTTGAATAGTATTTCTTTTTTCTTTTTTTTTTCTGTGTGTGTATGGGTGTCAATGAAATAAGAGTTTTTTGCTCCCTCGCCCCTTCTCTCTTTCTCATTCCCTTATCCACAGCTTGCAGTTTTCCACCCGGTCTGCGCTCTGTCCACGTTGTTGGACTGTGTAAATGTCCACTGAATTACTCAAGATTAGTACGTGGGGAGGGGAAGCAAGGGAGCGAGGAAGGACTTGAGCCGCGTGCACCCCTGAAGAGAGAGCAAGGTACCAGGAGCTTACGCTATCCTGTATTTCAAACGCCCTCCGCTCACTCTGATCTTAGGTTCTTACTCTTAACTCTTTATTCTTTCCCTCTTTTCAAAAAAATATCAAAGAGTGTTTTTCCTTATGATGATGGAGAATCCTTGCTAAACTATCATTAGAATCATGAAAACATTTTAAAAAACATTTGTTACAACCATCGAGGAATTGTTAAAAAATAGTGATAGAAGCCAAAGTGTTTAGAAATATTATTAATAATCTTGAGTCCTTTCACCAAGTAGGCTTATCATTTCATCACGAGTGTTTGGCAAATGAAATGTGCTTCTCAGCGTTTTATCTTGACTGCTTTTCATTTGTTCTATTTAAAATCAATGTAGCTTTCAAGAATGCTCCAACAAGGCTAACGATAATCTAAATAGAATTCTGTACCGTTAATGAAAAAAAATCCCTTAAGAATCTCCTCTTTTCGTCTTTTCCCTAGAGATAAAGAGTGGTGCCATGTACTCCAATGGTTTTTTGTCTCTTTCATCTTCTATGACTTCCATCCTTTACAGTTCTAAAACTCCATCCCTCCATGAGTATCCGACTAATCGTGTCCTAGGCCTATCAGAATAGCTTTGATGAGAGAAGCAAGCGTTTTAAAGCACAAAGGTTAGACAGTGAAATCCGTTGCGTGTGTCGAGACTTATCCTGGCATACGTACATCTTCCGTCCTACCAAGGAAATCAGTCTATATGCTTTTGCCTACTACATACCTCACGTGGCCACGGATTTTGAGCTTGGCATCAGGATTGAGATGGACGTTGGTGGAGTAGAGGATGTACCCGTGCGCCTGGCCGTTGTTGTTGTTGATGGGCAGTGCTTCCATGTTGACAGGGCCCTCGAAGGTCTCAATGCTCTCGAGCTGGTGGGGATAAGTACGAGTGAGGCTAATGAGTCGAGTGAGGCAAAATCATAGGAAGTGTGAAGTTTGTCTTTGTGAAGTCACGTGAGTTAACACTGCTCTATCTCATAACGACTATTTCCAAGGGACAGAGAGATGATCATCCGGTTTTCCAGTGTTTGTTCTGGTTATAACGTAAAAATCTTGTCAATCTTTCACTAGAACTACAAAAATACTCTTAAAATTTCACGTCCCTTTAAATCGAGGCTTTCGAAAGAGGTGGAGGTGCGGCCGTAAGTGTTTCAGAATACGGTCCAATGTGAAACACTCTGTCGGTAATTATCAGGCTTTTTAGAGGAAGTTTTCATGATCATGTAGTTTGATAAGAACAACACATCTCTTTCACCTTTGGAAACAACCCTTAAGAGAGAATAATGCGTTTCACTCTTTAAATTACCCTTTGGCACATCTTTCCGTAATTACCAATAACTCAGAGACACCTTTACTTATTTGACAGCTACCTCTAGCCTTCAAACAAAGTCAAAATTGCAAAATCTATTCTTTTAATCCTTTTCTTCCTTGTGGATGTTTACAAAGATTCCGTGTCATACTTTTGGCGATGTTAACTGTTTCATATCACAGTGAGAGGGTTAAGAGCACAAGGCAGAATATCCTGCTGACATATCCCCCTCAACTTAGCATCATCCTCTTTACTTCCTTGCTTCCTCGTAACACTCCCCTCTTATCCTTGTGTCTTGTATTTCTCCCTACATAAGCCTGTCTTTCATCTGTATATCACTCTCTCTCTCTCTCTCTCTCTCTCTCTCTCTCTCTCTCTCTCTCTCTCTCTCTCTCTCTCTCTCTCATGGTGTGTTAACCGCTCTGTTGCTCTTTTCCTTTAAAGTGATTTGTTAAATTTCTTACTAATGCCTGTCATCCACACTCGTCACTCTAAATTACTCCTCCTCTTCCTCTTCCTCCCCCCTCCTCCTTCTTCTTCTCCTTCTCCTCTCCCTCTTCCAGTAATTCCTTCTCTTCCACTTATCCTCTGTTATTCTCATCCTTTCTCCGCCCTGCTCCTCTTCTTCGTCCTCCTACGATTCTATTTCATCCTCGTGTCCCTTCCTCTTCCTCCTTCTCCTAAATCATCCTCCTTTCATTCCCTTTCTTTCCCCTTTCCTCTTGATCTCCCTTCACTTCCCTGACCTTCTTTCCCTTCCCATTGACCAGCAGAAGTTGGGTCGAGGTTAAGATCTGGTTACCACGAAGGACTTCCCCGGCTTGATACATCACGAGTTACCACCGCCATCTGTCTTCCACGCCCGCATTATTTATTATACTCCTTCGTCAGGTAATTAGTGAGAAGATTACGGAGCCATGGGGGTGATAGGGGAGGGATTGAAAGGAGAAGAAGGAGGAGGAGAGAGTGAGGAGGAGGAGGAGGAGGAGGAGGAGGAGAAAGGCTTATGAGAATGGGATGACTGGAAATACGTAAGAGAGAGAGAGAGAGAGAGAGAGAGAGAGAGAGAGAGAGAGAGAGAGACTTAAGAACCACGTCTCTTCATACTACTACTACTACTACCAGCACCACCGTCGCCGCCGCCGCCTCCGCCACCACCACCACCCCCGCCGTCTCCTCACGTCACATTATGGTTTAATTAATGGCTCACTTTTGTTCCTGCGAGCCGACCCGCAAGAAAGGGAGACTTGGTTTAGGAAAGGAACGAGCAGATGTTTAATATATATTTTCTGTTACGTTTATTTACCGGCAGGACTCATGGATTAGTTAATGTTAGCTTTATGTTAGTAAATACGTCTTCTTTACACCGGTCCTTGTCTTTTATATATTTTAGTGCGGTATATTCTATTATTCCTGTATTTCTGTCTGGTATTTGTGTAGTTATAATGGTATTCCTTTCTCCACTTCTTTCACACACAGTACTCAGTGACCCACACTCGCCTGGCGCCTTTGGAAAATAAATTCTTCCCTTCCCTAATTTGATTTCTGCCCCGGAGAGGTAAACACAACCATTAGGGTAATGCATTTGGCCCACCGGACTGCCTTACTCACTTACTTACCTTGAGCAATGGCTTTAGATAAGAGTGTAAGGCCGACCTTCACTTCTGACCTCGAATGCACACTTGACCCAGAGACGAGGAGGTGGTGAGGGTGGTGAAGGTGGTGAAGATGGATGGTAAGAATGCGGGGTAAGGGGTAAGGGGTGCAGGAGACAGGGCGGCAGTGAAACGCATGGAACTGACCTCTGATTTGCTTTTTTTCGTGAGCTTTTTGCTTTTCTTCTATTTTTTACGTGGGTGATCCTAATGTCAACTGGAATGTGCAAATGACTCGGCTGGGGAATATGTATGAAGGGGAATAACTCTCTTGTCTCTTGGCGGAGTTGTGGGCGCGTTTTTTGATAGGAAATGCAATTAGTCTTTACGAAAAGCGAATCACGTTGAATTTGCATCCTATCACTAGCCGGCCCTCCTTCTCCTTTTCCTCCCCTTCTCCTCCTCCTCTTCCTCCTCCTCCTCCTCCTCCTCCTCCTCCTCCTCCCTGACCTTGTAGTGATCTTTCTTGGCCTTGGGAATGCCAATAGGTCTCCTTGGTAACCTTTGAGGAGGAGGAAGAGGAAGAAGATGAAGAAGACTAAAAGAAGAACCTTGTGGAGAAATAAAAATGAAGATAAAGAAAGAACAAGCAACAATACCTGCTAAATTACACCATCTAATCTAAAGGAGATTATATGAGGCAGTAAAAGAATAGAACTGAGAGAAGGAGTAGAATGACGGAAAAGAAAGCATATAATTGAGAAAAAAAAAGAAAAACGAAAGGAAAACGAAGAAAGAGGACAAGAAGAAAACAATTTTGTAACATCTGACCTATTTAAGTTAATTCGCTCACTGTATTGTCATTTCTTCTTGTCCGTCTGAAGAACCTGGCTGGCAGAGTGGCTTGTACAATTGTTATGACTTTTACTCACTCTGCATCTAACACAAGAATCTTTGGCAAGTCTGAGGTCAAAAAAGAAGAATCCCACAACATTACTCAGTCTCTCCATTTCTGAAACACCATAACCAACCTGAGAGACGAGAGTGGGTAGGGAGAGGGCCTCTGTGATGTCTACTGAAGGGTAAGCCGTCTTGGGGCGCTGCGGGGCGGGTAGGGTGATCCACTGCAATAGAGACACATGTAATCAAACCTAAGAACTACTCCTTTTCACCTGGCAATCCAAGGACCTACTAAGATTCGTCTTCCTAAAATAAAGCCAAAAGTTTGATGTGAAGTTAAAGAGGCGTCTTGAGACCTCCATTTAAAAAAAAAAAAAATCTTAGCAAGGAGGAATACAGGAGCAGGTAGGGAATTCTAGACTCTACCAGTAAAAGCAGGTAGGGAATTCTAGAGCCTAACAGTGAAAGCAGATAGGGAAATCTAGAGTCTACTAGTGAAAGCAGGTAGGGAATTCTAGAGTCTACTAGTGAAAGCAGGTAGGGATTTCTAGAGTCTACTAGTGAAAGCAGGTAGGGAATTCTAGAGTCTACCAGTGAAAGCAGGTAGGGAATTCTAGAGGCTACTAGTGAAAGCAGGTAGGGAATTCTAGAGCCTAATAGTGAAAGCAGGTAGGGAATTCTAGAGTGTACTAGTGAAAGCAGGTAGGGAATTCTAGAGTGTACTAGTGAAAGCAGGTATGGAATTCTAGAGCCTAATAGTGAAAGCAGGTAGGGAATTCTAGACTCTACTAGTGAAAGCAGGTAGGGAATTCTAGAGTCTACCAGTGAAAGCAGGTAGGGAATTCTAGAGTCTACCAGTGAAAGCAGGTAGGGAATTCTAGAGGCTACTAGTGAAAGAAGATAGGGAATTCTAGAGTCTACCAGTGAAAGCAGGTAGGGAATTCTAGAGGCTACTAGTGAAAGAAGATAGGGAATTCTAGAGTCTACCAGGGAAAGCAGGTAGGGAATTCTAGAGTCTACCAGTAAAAGCAGGTAGGGAATTCTAGAGTCTACTAGTGAAAGCAGGTAGGGAATTCTAGAGGCTACTAGTGAAAGGAGGTAGGAAATTCTAGAGCCTAATAGTGAAAGGAGGTAGGGAATTCTAGAGCCTAATAGTGAAAGCAGGTAGGGAATTCTAGAGTCTACTAGTGAAAGAAGATAGGGAATTTTAGAGGCTACCAGTGAAAGCAGGTAGGGAACTCTAGAGTCTACTAGTGAAAGCAGGTAGGGAATTCTAGAGTGTACTAGTGAAAGCAGGTAGGGAATTCTAGAGTGTACTAGTGAAAGCGGTGGAAGATGTTGAATTTCGGCTTACTCTTGCATTAGGGAGGTGAACAGAAAAGTGTTGAGAAAAACTAGTCTTGTGCAAGTATTTATATATTCTTACTGCCTCACGTCACCTTTCCTGCGATGATCAGTCAAGTTATTAGCCCAATGATATCGAACACATCTCTTACTCCTTTTCACTAACCATAAGAAACATACTCACATAAAGCCTATTTCCACCCTCTTCATTCTTCATATCTTTCCCCGTTCTCCTTAAGGCGGGTTCACGCGTGCCAATTGGTGACTGAAATTGCAAGTCGCTAGAAGCATCGACTGAGCCCTTCTAGTAGGAACGCGTCACACATAGCGACTGGAAAGTATCGACGAGTTGGCGCCTTGGCGGGAAGTGAATGTAAACACACAACTACCCGCCAAGATGTCTTCCTCCAGTGACGATGCTGAAGCGGTGGTTGCTCTTCTTTTGACGTACCGGAAGGGTCAACAGAAAAGAAAATTCCTTGGATACGTCCCTGACGATCAAATTAAATCCTGACAAGTCATCAGTCCTTACCTCCAACAACACCCTGCATTGAGGGAAACAGTTTTTGGAGAGTGGCAGCTATTTCGTCGAACGACGATTTGCGCAAACTTTTTTTACTGTATAATTCATTTCTGGGGTCCCAGACTGACAGTCAGTCGGAAAACTTACCGACTTGCAATTTCAGTCGCAAATTGGCACATGTGAGCCTGTCTTTAATCTCTCATTGCATCTACACCCTCGCTATATCCTCCTTGTCACTTCAATACCTCTATCTGATCCATCCCCTCTTTCTCTGCACTCTCATCCGATCCTCTTTCTCTCTTTGCCTCTCAGTCTCCGCCACGGGTCTCACGGACATCACTGGGAATGTAAGCTGCCGCGTGTGGGATTCGGCCGTTTGAATCCATGATCAAGTTGAGTCACGGTCAGGAAGCGGCTGTCGAGTCTGCCAAGTCCGTCACTCCTTGCCAGGCCGAGATGCGCCATTCTGTCTTCCTTACAATTTCCGGATCCTCTAAATCATTTTCAGCTGCCAACATTCTCTCTCTCTCTCTCTCTCTCTCTCTCTCTCTCTCTCTCTCTCGGAAAAACAGTGTGTCTAGTCAAATACCTTCTTTCTTGGGTGTATAAGAACATAAGACAATCTGAAGGAATTCAACAGATGTACATGCAACATTCCCTATCTAAAACACCTTATTGTGCCCACCTGTCATCACTAACCATACACACACCTACTCTTCTTGGAATCCTCTTTATAATACGCCGAGAATCGTGTGTCATCTGAACCAAGAGATGACGACATTATAAATCACAGTCATATATCCCTCTTGTATCCCTCCAACGCCTCGGGTCCCATAGAGTTAGTCTGCAGCAAACGTCACAGGCTAATGCTCACATCTCCAAAACAATGGATGCCGTTAGTGTACTGCCTGGCCCTTGAAGGTGAGCGTCCTTTCTCAACCTCCACCCACATGAGTGCATGCACAGACTCGGGTCAGTATTCCTAAACGTTTCGATGACCAGTACCGTAAACTTTTAAAGGGAGATTTGAGGGTATTGTAGTTTTCGAGGGTGTTTTCGTGATTCCAGTGAGTCTAACAGATATTCTATGTCATTAATAGGATAGAAAATATGATAAGAATCTGATTAACCATATGTATTAAATAGCTTTGAATGGTGTTTCCTTGTTTTTAGTGCCAGTATAACAGGATTCTATAAAATAAAGAAGATTTTATGATAACCTGAAAATAGCCCTCCTGAAAGCTTAGGGGAAAGAATTTCACGTTTACACTATTTATAACTTCCCCAAATCATGTGACGTCATAAATTTCATTCTGAATTATGTATAACTAATCACTCCAGATTAGTAAAATTAAATCAGTCGTCTAAATAAAACAAGCAGCAAGAGACACTTACCTATACCAGTGAGCGGGTTGTACTTATTGATGATCTCCATGGTCAGGTTGTACTTAGCCGTGTAGTCCCCAGCCTCTGTCAGCACCGCGTCGTAGTCTGTGGGAACACCGGTGTGCGAGTGATGGGAAGGGAGGAAGGAATAGAGGTCTTTTACAAAACACTAGTAGCAGAAGTAACAACAGTAACAACAACAACAACAACAGAAATGACAATAACCACTTCTACTGCTTATACTACTACTACTACTACAACTTTTACTATTCCATCTACTTGTACTATAACTACTACTGTTTCTACTACTACTACTCCTATTACTATTACTACTTCTAGTACTATTACTACTGCTATTACTACTACTACTACTACTACTACTACTACTACTACTACTACTACTACGCTGTTATAATTACTACTACTACTACAACTACTACTACTACTACTGTTATTACTACTACTACTACTACTACTACTACTACTACTTTTACTACTACTACTACTTACTACTGCTGCTGCTACAACAACAACAACAACAACAACAACAACAACAACAACAACAACAACAACAACAACAACAACAACAACAACAACAACAACAACAACAACAACAACAACAACAACAACAACAACAACAACAACAACAACAACAACAACAACAACAACAACTACTACTACTACTACTACTACTACTACCATTAGTATTATATTATTACTGATACGAGACATATGATAGTAAACAGACCAATTGAAAATATTTGATGGAATGAGAAAGTAGTAGTAGTAGTAGTAGTAGTAGTAGTAGTAGTAGTAGTAGCAGTAGCAACAATGACAACAATGACAATGACAGTAATGATGATCAAAACATATACGGCAACACAAAAAAATGTAAAAATTTCAAAGGGAGGGAGGAAATGCGTCAGAGGAGACAAAGAAAGAAGAAGAAGAAGAACAAGAAGAACAAGAAGAAGAAGAAGAAGAAGAAGAAGAGAGAGAGAGAGAGAGAGAGAGAGAGAGAGAGAGATGCTGAGACGACAGTGATTGGACTTGTGTGGAAGGAGGCGTGGCAGAGGAAGAGAAGAGGGGAGGAAGTTTTCATTAGTTTATGGCTTCGAAGAAAACGAGATACCAGGAAGACTGAGCGGGAACAAGGTGTAGGCAATGCATCAGCAGAGAGAGAGAGAGAGAGAGAGAGAGAGAGAGAGAGAGAGAGAGAGAATTCCTAAGGCTATGATACTGGAGCGTGACGTATTTGGCAGAGAAAGGCGAGCTGGATGTTTGAGTGTGGTGAGGAGCTGGGGACACTGACCGTAGGAAGAGACGTCAGGCGCGTACTTGGGCCACACGTCCAGGGTGTTCGCTCCCGCCATGAAGCCGAAACTGGTGCCTCCGATGAACATGTACATATTGATAGAGGAATTGTACTTCATAATTCTCTCGAAGAGGTCCGCGTAACCTGGAAAATTGCAATGATCACGAGGCCATTTTAACTCCTGTCAGCCATCTCATTCCTTGTTTACCTTAATAATTATATACGAGGAGATTATAAGACATTTGTTTATTGGTGTCATATGTTTTGTGAATGTAAGTGCACATTGTTTAGAAAACTCTATTTAACTAGATAAGACAGTGATTGAATTATGAAGTTTACAGTTGATATGAGACACGTTTATTCAAGGTGACATGCACATTAATGACTTCTGTCTGCTCGGTACGAGGCTACAGGACGACTTTAGGGGGACACTAATCTATGCACATGGAAAACGTATTAGGTTTGTCCTGGATGGGAATTCCATGCTATGAGTGAGTTATATTCTGCACTTAGGTATGCATACGTTTTGTAGTGGCGTCTTTACCAAAAAGAGATGGAGGGATTAATTATTTCCATTTCAGTTTTCAATAAACCAAAGGAGAAATTCGATTATCCTTCTATTCTCAGATAAATGAACATTTGGTGGCAGGGGTGGGATGTGAACACAAGCTGACAGGTAACTCAAATCTAAGCCAAGAATGAATGTTGCAACTCATGTAACCCTGACTGCTGCTTTTCGACAATGCACTTGGCATTACAGCACTACTACCATGCCGGATTTAGAAAACTGTCTGAGCTTTGGATACAATAGGATACAACATTTCTCAATAATGGATTCAGGAGCGACCCACTTTCCATAAGCGAGGCAGATATATTTTCCAGGCGACATATGAATACGGAATGTGTAATCTCGTGGGTGTCAAGGAAAGACAGAGGCTGAGTAATCTGAGGGGACATCTACGGGATGGTGAAGGGGGAGAGGGTGAGGGAGAGGGGGCATGAGGCTTTAGAGGCCTTGAGCTGGATTGGTGGCATGGTTTGTAGTTCTCGCTGTTGCCTAGCCTCTGGGTCATATGCCTTATCTATCTATCTATTTGTATTATGTTTCAGTTTACGTGTCAAGGAATCAGGTCAAGGGCACTGGAAGGGGAGGAAAGCAGAAGAGAACATGAAATAAAGACAAATGAGACTGAAGAACGAACGCAAAGAGCAAAAAAGTAAACAAAATAAAAAGGAAAAGAGTAGACGGTGATCTCAAGAAAAAAAAAAGAACGAGGGCCAAAAGAAGTTAAAGACAGGATAAGCAACGATAAAGAGACAAAGAAAGAAAAACACACAAGAAAAATAATCAGAAGGACAAAGAACAAAGAGGACAAACAGCAAGGAAAAGAAGAAGAAGAAAGAAGTATATAAAGATAAAACAGGGAAAAAGAACAGGAAAACAGAGAAGAAGGGAGAAGCAAAAGATAGCCCAAACTCGTGTCTGTGCGTTTGTATGTTTGTGATGTGTGGCAGAGCAGTTTTCTTTCCTTCCTTGACGTGGAGTGCGTGTGTGTAAGTGGTCTAGTCTTCCCTAATCGGGTTCAGTGTGGCCTGGTATCGTCTGGTCTCATCTCGTCTGATCTGATACGGTCTGGTTTGATTTAATCATATTTGAGTTGGTTTAGATTGATTCAGCTTAGTTTGGTCTGGTCTAGTTTTGCCTAGTCTGGCATTTTTTGTTCTGGTCTAATTAAGCTTGACCTGAACTGGTTTGGCTCGTTCTGTTATGTTCTGTTGTTGTCTAATATGGTCTGATGTGGCTTTGTTTAATCTTGGCTGATGTTTCTTTTGGTCTAATCTGATGTGGTGTAGTTTGTTCCATTCCGTTCCGTTAAGGTGTAGTTTTTTTATGTTATGGCATATAGCGCCTGTAGGTAACTTAAAGAGAATTTGGAGCTCTGTTAAGCTTCCACCCATCAGTGGCGCAGGCAATTTTATTTATAGTGGTACCCATATTAGGCCCATATCACCACCCAAGCGCATCTTTGGTGTAACCACCTAGAACCTGGGTATCATGGTGACATGTAGGTAACTTTAAACCACTCGGCAAATGGCATAGCTTCAAAGCGGTACGTGGTGGGATTCGAACCTACGCGTGGACGTCTGCTCGATCCCACGCTCACCACCTTATCCATTACGCCCCTTCATTCTCTTCTAGCCTATTTTTGATTTGATTTGTTTGGTCTTGGCTAGAATTAATTTATTCTGTTATGTTTTGTTCTGATTTAATTCTGGTCGACTCACGTTCAGGGGCCATGGTGACGTGAACGCCGGAGAGCCAGTGATCGAACCAGCCAGTCCAGAACTCCATGACCATGAGGGGTCGGTTGGGCTGCATCTCCTTCAGTAGGTCTAGGTTATCCTCCACGTCACTGTTGAAGTTCGCGGTCATTAGCACTGAAAGGGGTAAAGAGAAGGTAAACAAGAGGGTGGACAGAAGATACGAAGTAAATGGTAGTGGTTGTGAAGAGCTGGGTCTCTCTCTCTCTCTCTCTCTCTCTCTCTCTCTCTCTCTCTCTCTCTCTCTCTCTCTCTCTCTCTGGCACCATATTCAAATTTTACAAGTCTTTCCAAGTCCTCAAGGAACATTGAATTTTTTGTCTTTTCTTTTAATTGGAGACGAAAGAGAGAGAGAGAGGAAAAAATAAGTAAAAATGCAAAGGTTGGAGTCAAGTCTGATCTCAAGAAAAGTTTGTTAGCAACGGAAAACTTGGTAATGACAAGGATACAAACTCGACGTCCGCGCACTGAGGTCACAACAATACAGAGAGGAATGTTCGCTCAGATGCCACCGTCCCCAACCCCTACCCACCTTGGCAATGGGAAGGGATTACCAGAGTGGTTAAAGTTACAGCAATAGATACAACCCTCACTATATAGATTTACCAACTCGAAAATCTGTGATAGGATTTGGATTTATGACAGAACTCCATAACTTTCTATTCGTGGAAAGATTGAGAGACTTATCTATCAGTTTTTTTTTTCTTCTTTTGCGTGTCAAGAAATCTATCCTATGGCATAAGAAATTTGAAAGAGGCCCGCTCACCATCCCCCTCCAAACCAGTTAACTATAGATTTTGATTCGCCTTGTTCTCCTCCTCTTGCTTTGGTGGCTGCGTTCCCTCGCCTGCCATTGAGAATGATGGCTCTAATGTGGTGAACAACTGTAGATCGTTTCTGTTGTGTGTCAAAGCAGAAACGAAGAGTATGAAGAGGATACTGGATCTGCCCGGCAGGATAAATAGAGGAAGATGCCGTGAAAGATTATGGTGGTAATAGATGTTTTCGAGAAGGCTAATTTGCTGTGGCGATCTAAGATGGGAGCAGTACAGGAAAGAAACAATAGTAAGTCGGGTACCAGTTGATGAATTATACTTCTTTCTTACTTGCCAAGGAGTCTGGTCAAGGACACAAGAATGAGAGAAAAAAAGAAGCTTGCTTATCGCTTCGAAGAGTTAATTACAGAGAAATTTTCTGAAAAGTTGGCCAGCTTGTATTCAGAAGTGTTTTGATGCTCATCTTTCAAAGCCGTTCAAGTCGTAGGAAGGAAGAAAAAATTGTTAAGATGCTAGTCAACTCTTGCATTAATGAAGTGCACTGCATTGAGCAGCAAGATCATGGACAGGAAAACATGGATTGCAGTCACAAAGATAGCACGTGTATGTGTGTGTGTGTGTGTGTGTGTGTGTGTGTGTGTGTGTGTGTGTGTGTGTGTGTGTGTGTGTGTGTGTGTGTGTGTGTGTGTGTTTGTGTGTGTGTATGCGTGTATGTGTGTTTGTGTATGTGTGTATATACTTACATCGTCTGCTGGTCACCCATCCAGCCTTTTGCTACAGAAAGAGCTCGTACTGACCGATCTTTGGGTGGGACTGAGATCACATAACACACTACACACAGGGACAGCAAGGCCACAATCACTCGAGTTACATCTCGTACCTACTTGCTGCTAGATGAACAGAGGCTACACATATAAAAGGCTCGCTCATTTGTCTCGCCTGAAAATCGAGCCCAGGCCCTCTCGGTTGTGAGCCGAGTATGCTACAAGTACAATACGCGGTGTGTGTGTGTGTGTGTGTGTGTGTGTGTAAAAAATAGGAAAACTTGAGCGACCAAAGCGTCCGAATTACAAGTGAAAGTTATGAAACGAGTTAAACTGTTTCCTGACTTTGTGAAGCTCGATCACTGTATTACGTTTCACGGCTGGCACTCTGTCCTTCCCTCCCTCCTTTCTTCTATTCCTCCCTCCCTCCCTCTGTCCCCAGTAAAGTCCCTCACGCTTTTCCCGGACAAAATCATCACACACACTCGACAAACAGACGCCACTCACCGAGGACCGCCGCGCCACGTAAACGTCACGAGAAAGGCGAGCCTGGAGTTAAAATGTCCAGGGAGACGAATTCTACTTAGTGGAAAACACGTCCCCTTAGCTCAACCTGAGGGATCGAGAGAAGAAAAAACCTCGCACGCGACTTAGCGGGAAGTGTCAGCAAAGAAGGCTGGTGGGAGGCCGAGCTACGAGTGAAATAAAGAGGATGGCAAAGAAAAAAACTAAGGCCCAGACTAGGCAAGGAACGCTGCTGTGAAACGTTCCCAAAGGAAAGCTGGAAAATAAGAAGAAATATTCTTTTCAGAAAAGCAAAGGAGGAGGAGGAGGAAAAGGAGGAGGAAGAATAGGAGGAGGAGGAAGAGGAAGAAGAAGAAAAGAAACCCAACGACAAAAAAAAATATGATTAAAAAGAAGTATTCTTATATTAAGAAAGCGACCGCCAGTCTGCCTTTGTGTTTTGAAGCCGCTGGGAGACCAATGGTTGTCCAGAAGCTTAATCAGGTTTTGCATTCACTCACAAGACGTCACGTTTTTTATGAATTCCAACATTGCCGTCGAAGCCAAGGCAAACACACAGCCTATCCAGACTGGCACGTGTTTCTCATGAGATGTAGGATCTAATTCATAAAACATAACATCATCTTATATTTTATCTCGGTGTAGTTTAAGTTTAGCGTATGTTCATGATTCTAATGATAATTTAACAAGGGGCTCCTCATTGTTAACAGGAGAAAAGGCATCATAAGAACGCGGCTAGTCATCTTTGTGGTCTTTGAAAATAATCCTTACAAGAGTCCAAGACGTTTGAGAATGCGAGCGTCTGACTTGCAGTAAGAGGGGAAAAAGATCGAATAGTTTTTTTCGTAAGAATATCGTCTCTCCGGGTTAGGAAATTAATGTCGGAGGAATAAGAGGAATGAATCCAACAGAACCAGAGAGTCAGTGAAAGGTTGGACTTAAGGCAAACGAAAGGGAGAATCGGTAACGGTAACACCCGAGGACGTAGAGCAGGAAGAATCCCTTAATGGTTCTCGTGGATGTTTTGTCTGCTAATGGTGAAAAGTCATTGCATATCACTAAAATCATGAAATCACTTCCGAAGAACCTGCAGTAACTTCCTTTACAGCTTGTTCAAAGTTGTCGTGATAAGGTAACTAAACTTTTGACAACTCAGAACAAAGAAAGAATATAAAAAGAATAGTTTCATTTTAAACGACTGAGTAGCAGAGCACCAGTAAATATTACAATTGAACGCTACTTCTCCAACCAAGATATCATGTATGCCAGATCAAACTCGCAACCACTCAAAGGGGAGTTTAGCATTTCAAGAGCAACAAACAAAGTATCGAGACCAGGGCATTCAGTGAGAGAAGTGAGACAAGCTCATACTACAATAAAACATCTGCATATCTAAAGTTGCCATCACTGCCGCAAGGAACAATGTGAGGACAAAGACCAAGGCATCACATGGAAAGAGTGAGAGCATGACAGAAGAAGGGTTAGTTTACTGGCTGTGAAAAGAACTGAAGGAAAACAGTTTTACGAAGGACAAAGAGAAAGGCATGACTGAAGCATGGATTAAATACAAAGGAAACATTGACATTATTAGGATGGACTATGAGAACAACACCGGATTCAGTTAGCGGGGTGTGAGGAGGAGAGAGAGAGAGAGAGAGAGAGAGAGAGAGAGAGAGAGAGAGAGAGAGAGAGAGGAGGGAGGGAGGGAGGTGTTCCGAGGGACTGGGAGAGGAAGAGAGGAAGGGAGGGAGGCAGCGCTGCAGGGTGAAGGGAGGTCCACTTTAACCAGCGAGTGAGTCATGAAAGGAGACGTCTGGCCTTCCTGAACACCTACTGCCATCCCTACCGTATACAGATTCTCTTCATGCTGGAGCTTCCGTGTTAGTGAAAGACAGTACTAGGCCACACTGGGCGCACTCTCTACCGCCCCTCCCACCATCCATCCCTCCCTTCGTCTCTTATGTGGCTGTGTATTGGCTGCACTTAGCTCACTGCCTTCCGCTCAGAAATATTCGTACACGAAGATTTGCTCAGCCAACATGATGACAGGCAAGAGAAATATAAGGTAAGTAAAGTCTTTATTTGCTAAGCAAAAAGATAATAAAAAAACATAAACTTGCTATGATTAAGTTCTTAAGTAGTTGTGAATATTTGCTTTTTACTTCAAATTTTACTTTCTCGTCATATTAAACACAGTAGCATCAACTCCCTTTATTAAAGTTTTACCTCCAACACTTCGCCCCCTCACACGCTCACGCTGCCTGGGCCTCGCCTCCACCCCTTGCCCCTGCAGCCCGTGTGTGGCGAGGATGACGGCGATCGATGGGCGGAAAGGGACTGCCAGGGAGTTCCAACAGTAAAAGTAAACAGTTCCGTGTTGCTGGCAATTCTTACATGCGGCGGAGACGATAACCGAGGGGCAGGATTAGAGGGAAGGCGGTCGAGATGAGAGGCTAGTGACGAAAACAATCTAGTGAAGCTGAACACCCTTCCTGTCCTGGCCGTGTAAGACGCTCCCTTTACAACAAGTGTTACTGATCGACACTCCAAGACGCGCTGGAGGACACAAAATAAAGGCTCACCAGTGGCCCACAGATCGCAACCTCTGTTGAAATTTATTTTCTGCGAATTTTCTCAAGGCATGGAGTCTGATTAGAAACCTTGGATAACAAGAAGACTGTAAAAAGGCCAGTTGACTTAAACAAGCTGTACTCCTAAGACCTACACTTGACAGACTCTGACATACCTAATCTAACCTAACTAACAGACTCTGAGACCTACACAAGTCATATCCAGCCTAACATGAGACCTACAAAAGAGAGACCATGAAACCTACAAAAGACAGACCCTGACTAACTTAACCTAACTTAAACCAAACAGACACTGAGACCTTCACTAGACATCTGAGACTCACACAAGGCAAAACGAAACGATGCGGACAAACAATGAGGCACAATAACACTCTATACACACCTCCGGGAATAGCACCAAGGTCCTGTGTGCCTGTGGGCGTGTCTGAGGTGAAGAAGAGAGACTCGTGGAAGCCATTCTCGATCATGTTGTCTCTCAGGAACTCCAGGTACAGCATGTCCCGAGGGTCTGATTCGTAGCCAAAGTGACCATACTCGTTCTCAACCTGCGGGAGTGTGAAAAGTTATTCAGAAGTACACGGTGGACTATATCGATGGTTCAAACTAAGTGACTTGTTCTTTAAAAGTGACGACCTTCATTTCAAAGCCAATTGGACAGTTTTTCTTCAAACTAAGAGATAGATAGATACATGGATAGATAGATAGATAGATAGATAGACAGAGAGAGAGAGAGAGAGAGAGAGAGAGAGAGAGAGAGAGAGAGAGAGAGAGAGAGAGAGAGAGAGAGAATACTCGGTGATGAACTTACCTGAACCGCGATGATTGGGCCACCGCGAGTAAACTGCAAATCGACCACAAGAGGCAACAGGGCGTCGAAGTAGGCTGCGGCGGCCTTCCTAAAGCCTTCGTAGTACGTCCTCACCTGCATCGTATAGTCCCGCAGGAGGAAGCTGACGTGAGATAGAGAGAAAAGCTATGTGTAACTGAATAGATTATGGTTAAGTTAGGATCAATTCAGGTTAGCCTCAGTCCGGTTAGGTTAGGTTCAGTTAAGTACGGTTAAGTTAGGTTCATCAGAGAGAGAGAGAGAGAGAGAGAGAGAGAGAGAGATAATGATACGAGAAGGATAAGGAGTGCTTGCATGTATTAATAAGAACATAATTAATAAGAGAAAAAGTAAGAAGCCATCGGTTCTACACATGGCAGTCCCTGTGTGAATGTTACTTACCTATTTCTACTGTTCATCCTCAGCCATCACCTCTCACCTCCACTCACCTTTCCTAATCCGTACACCCTCGCCTCCCTTCTCCTGCCATCGCCCCGCCTCACCTGGGCATACCACCGAATTCCCACTCAGAACAGATGTAAGGGCCCGGCCGGAAGATGACAAAGAGATCCTCCTCCTTCGCCATCTGCAGGAAGGAGCGGATGTCCAGGAAAGGAGACATGCTTTCTCCAAGCTGGCCAAAGTCAAACTCCCCCTGACGCGGTTCGTGCAGGTTCCAGGGAGTGTACCTGGTGGGGATTCAATAGCAGTAGTAGTAGTAATAGTAGTAGTAGTAGAAGTAGTAGTAGTAGTAGTAGTAGTAGTAGTAGTAGTAGTAGTAGTAGTAGTAGTAGAAGTAGTAGTAGTAGCAACAGTAGTAGCAATATTCATTGAAAAAGAAGGAGGAGGAAGAGAAGATGCAGGAAGAGGACCGAAGAAGGGAATGGAAAGGAGAAGGAGAGAAGGATGTAGGAGCAACAGCAGCACCAGCACTAGCAGACAGTAGTAGTAGTAGTAGTAGTAGTAGTAGTAGTAGTAGTAGTAGTAGTAGTAGTAGTAGTAGTAGTAGCAGTATAGTAGGTATTCTCGTATACATTATTTGTTAATCTTTAATTCATGTTCATACACACACGCACACACACTCACACACACACACACACACACACACACACACACACACACACACACACACACACACACACACACACACACACACACACACACACACACACATTCGAAGCACAAGATCGCATAGTAAAAAGCTGAGAAAAGGAAGATGTCTGAGAGATGTTAAAAAATATAGTTTCCCGCAAAGATGTATTGAGACGTGGAACAGTTTAAATGAAGAAGTAGTGTTTACAACGAGTGTGCATACTTTTAAAGTAAGATTGGATAAGTGTAGATATGGAGACGGGGCCACACGAGCATAAAGCCCAGGCCCTGTAAAACTACAACTAGGACTCACAATCGAGAGGGCCGGGTTCGAGTCCCGGGAAGCGGCGATGCAAATGGGCAAGCCTCTTAATGTGTGGCCCCTGTTCACCTAGCAGTAAATAGGTACGGGATGTAACTCGAGGGGTTGTGGCCTCGCTTTCCCGGTGTGTGGAGTGTGTTGTGGTCTCAGTCCTACCCGAGGATCGGTCTATTAGCTCCGAGCTCGCTCCGTAATGGGGAAGACTGGCTGGGTGACCAGTAGACGACAGAGGTGAGGTGAGGTGAATTACACACACACACACACACACACACACACACAACAGACAGACACTCACGTCTCCACCGTGTTGAGTCCCGCCGCGCGCATCTTCCTGAAGGTGTCGCGCCAGTAAGCGGGGTGGACGCGGAAGTAATGGAAGGCGCCGGAGAAGATAAGGATGGGCTTTCCGTTAAGAGTGAAAGTGCTGCCCTCCGCCACCAAGCCCTCGCTCACCACGCTGTCCGGTGCGTAGTGCTCATAGTAACTCACCGCCTCACTCCCCTGCCGCCCACGGACACAAGAACATAACATAAGGGAAGGTATAAGAAGCCGGGATCTCTCTCTCTCTCTCTCTCTCTCTCTCTCTCTCTCTTGTTTTATGTAACTGGCCAACGGTAACAGGAGAGAGAGAGAGAGAGAGAGAGAGAGAGAGAGGAAAACAGAGACACTCACTGAGATGCTATTCCCAAACAAACCTACATCTGCCCATCATTTTTTTGTATAAAACTATGCATAACATTCTTTTGACCGATACACTGTTGTTTCCTCTGCCAGCATCCAAAGCAATGCAAAAAAAAGTTTTTTGCACGGATTTGCAATACAGAAGAGAGTACAAGGTTGATATTGTGTTTTCTCTGGTATACAACTATTTCAGCGAGTGTGGACATGCGTTCCTTCACTTTGAGATGTTCCCGTTATGGGTCGCCACAGCAGATCACCTGTCTTCACCTTACTCTGCCTTCTGCGTCTTCTATCAAAAAATCACGCTCATGTCATCCCTCGTTACATTCATAAACCTTCTTAATCTTCCTCTTATTCTTGGTGAGTCCATCTCCAGCAGCCTCCTCCACACTTATCTCTGCTCGCGATCAAACCACCTCAGTCTGGCCGTTTTAGCTTTGTCCCCAAAATGACGAATTACAAGCGCTTTCTCGCTCTCATGCTCATATATATATATATATATATATATATATATATATATATATATATATATATATATATATATATATATATATATAGATAGATATAGATAGATATATATATATATATATATATATATATATATATATATATATATATATATATATATATATATATATATATATATATATCAGCTTCGTCATTCCAAATGAAGGTTCAAACATCTTTCATCCTACCAATAAAACACCATATTAATCATAGAACATAAAAAAGTAAGGAAATAGTCTAATGTAGGACGGTCCCCCTCTGCTCTGCCCTGCTCTTCCCTTCACCCAGGCTGAGCAACTTGGCTAGAGGAAGGAGTCCGTGGAGCGAGAGAGGAAGAGTAATACTCCGCCGGAGTTAAGTCCTTGGGTCACTGTTACCTTAATAGCCGATTGTCCTTATCTCTCCTGGCCACGGTAGGCGCCTAAGCTCGGAAATAACAGATTGATGGTGGGAGTTACCGCCACTAGAGGAGGGTGAGGCAGGCCTGGGACATGAACGAGCATCTACCTCTTCTTTCCTCTCTTCTCAAGCCACCTACGGTTTTCTGCTGGAGTGGGGAATGATTCTGTGCTTGTGTGTGTGTGTGTGTGTGTGTGTGTGTGTGTGTGTTGTGTGTGTGTGTGTGTGTGTGTGTGTGTGTGTGTGTGTGTGTGTGTGTGTGTGTGTGTGTGTGTGTGTGTGAGGGCTCTGTCTTATTACAATATCACATTAGGCAGGTGTGGGTGTGGGGAGAGACAGGCAGCGGCAGCTACTCAGCTAGTGGTGAAACTCGTCCCTGTGGCCCGGATTTCAAGTAATTATGTCTTCTATTCTCCCTTCAGCAGACATTCAAGGCAAGAGACACGAGGCATCTTAATGAAAAATACCTCTGATTTAATTATAGAGTCGTGTGTCGCCCGCAGCATAGCAAGGAAAAGTGGTTGTATATGTAAATCATTTTCTCTTCCGCAGCTTCACGGCCGTGTCTTGGACTGTACACTGCACTGGTGGCTTGTTCGGGAGGCGTGGATACGTAATGCGAAGAGTAACACCTGTTGCAGCCGTGTTTTCCGAAGGTGCGCTTAATTCGACAGAAAGTAAGTTTTAAAGTGGTCAGGAGGTACCTTGCGTAGTTCAGCGGTCCCTATGTTTTTTTTTTTTCTTCTTCGAGGCACATTGGTGGGATACAGACCCATTTTCTTGAACGTTTTGCATATGTATTTCCACTACTTTTAACACCGTCCACTAGATGTTATTGGTGTTTCTTACTCCCTCAATACTGGGACGCATCTTTATCATGAGTTTGGATATTATTAAACGATTTTATTTAGATTAGAAAGGGTCTATTAAGGTCAGAAGATTAATGGCCAGAGTCTTCACTATTTTAGTCCTCACATCAGTTTCTGAAGCTGTATAAAATCACCATATAGTAACCAGAATAAATTTTAAAATATGTCATGGTACTGAAGGGGTTAACGATGCTTGCTTAGTTTCAGTGATACTTTGACAAATATTCCTCGCTATCAATGGAAACATAAAATCATAGGAACATTATCAATACTCTCTGTAACCTTTGAAAAATTCCTTATGAGAGTCCAAAGCAGAAGTGGTCCCACTCAGAGAATCAAATAGTTTTTTGCAACAGTAACCTGAGGACTCAAAGGAAAGTTGTGCTGGGCCAAGTAAAGGAGGCGAGAGGCGGGGCACGACAGTCCTCCCTCCCACTGCGCTTATGGCTGCTGTATATAACAGTAACGTGCTTGTATTTAATATTAAGTTGCCCATCGCGGAGGGGAAAAGTGTCTATTAGCGAGGCGGCAGGTCGTGGAGCGGCACGTGCTGGCAGGGAGGTATAGAGGGAGGCAGGGAGGGAAGGAGGCATGTTAGGTCTGCGTCTCTGTGGGTCAAGCTGGGACTGGTGAGACACAGGGACAGAGCACCGTGACACAGCGAAGCCTTGTTGGGGGACCAGGATGTGTGTTTGTATGTTTCACCGTGTGGGAGTTCCTTAATCCGCGAATGTTCTCCCATCTCTCTCTCTCTCTCTCTCTCTCTCTCTCTCTCTCTCTCTCTCTCTCTCTCTCTCTCTCTCTCTGAGAATTTCATTTTCCTCCTATCTCCGGGTGTTCCACTTCTCCCTTCCAAATTATGTTTTATTACCTGTTTCCTTTCCATCACGGACCAAATTCTCTTCCATTCACTTCTTCTCATTAAATTTTCCTCCTCTTTTTCCCGTCATCTTCCTCTCCCGTCCTTTTATTTCACACATCATCTTCATTCTCATCTATTCCTCGCTTCTAAACACAAGTCTTCATTCCTTCTCTATTTTGTTTCTTTTCGGCCTCACTCCTGTATTGCTCGGCTCGTGGGGTGGCGGCGAGGAGTGAGCCCCGTCAGTGATAAGGACGCGGGGTTGTGTTGTGAGAGCCTTCCCATGCCTCTCCCCTGATAAGGCTTAGAGAAGGTAGGGCCTAAGGGATTCCATCTTTTTTCTCTCTTTTTTTCTGTATCTATCACCATCCCTTTTTTTATTTCATGCGATATGAACCAAGTCACAAGGAATCTTTTGCGTTCAGTGTTGATTGATCTTGTGCCATTAGGTTGTAAGGGTGTTAGTGCGTGGCCAATGGGTAGCTCTGAAGGAAGATTACATGAATTTATGGATGGGAATGGTAGGCTGATAAAGGTCATAGGTATGTTTTATACAAAGACTGCCACGTGAAGGGATGCTGGCTTCTTGTAGCTTCCCTTACCCTCTTATGTTCTATAAAGTATGTCTTTCTCTATCCACCTTCCAATCCTCTCCACAAGATGTATCTAACGCTCTTTAAAAAGTTTACCATTGACTTGGCACTTACAAGAACAAACTGTAAACGAAAAAGAAAGAGACAGAGAAAAAAACAAACAAAGAATAATGCCTCGGCCATACATTCTTTTAATCTTCTTTTGAAGCTCCATCGTAACTTGGCACTAACAATCTCATTATTAAGTCTACTCTCAGGGTCAGTTTCTTCCTACCCTGGATCTCATAACGTTGCTCCCTCTAATGGATTTCCTTCATGTAAAGAAAAGCGTAGAAAGCGAACAACACAATGCATTATATTATCAACACAAGCCAACATCACCGTGGAATAACTATATATTTACTTAATGGATACTAACTAGATGTACGAACAGACAGACATTTAGACAGGGACAGCTGGACAGATAGTTGTAAACCAGAGAGAGAGAGAGAGAGAGAAACATGTACGATAAATAAATAAAATCAATTATGAGTGTGTGTGTGTGTGTGTGTGTGTGTGTGTGTGTGTGTGTGTGTGTGTGTGTGTGTGTGTGTGTGTGTGTGTGTGTGTGTGTAGCCCAGCAGACTTAAGCTCCCTTTGTTTGTCGGTTCTTTAGTTCGTAAGAAACATCACATTTAGTAAGACAACGCCTGAGTCACATCACCTGCAGGAGGAGGAAACAGGCCGCCAGGACGCAGCCGAAGGGACGCATGTTGAGGGCGTGGAGTCGTGTAGAGGAAAGACTACGCTTGTGTCGCGGTAGGGAATTTACGGCAGGTGGGCAGGTTGGGTGGCTGGGTGGCTGGGTGGCGAGTGGTTGGCTAGCTTATCGTTATCAAGGTGGGAGCGCGAGGTGTGCTGAGCGGCTTGGCCAGTTGTGGGTACCGGGCGAGTCATGGCAGTGGTTTGCTTGTGAAAGAGATGCATAATGGTGTTTATCTATCAGTCCATCTGTTCATCCTTCACTCAAGCTGGTCGGTAAATGGGTGGCTTGGGAGACCTGGGGAAAGGAAGCAGTAAAAGCCATCATTTCCAAGTAGCTCCGCGTCATCTCCAACTCCCTCACTAAGCTAATCCTGTCTTCACCCTACCTCCACCTACCATATCTCATCTCTCTCTCTCTCTCTCTCTCTCTCTCTCTCTCTCTCTCTCTCTCTCTCTCTCTCTCTCTCTCTCTCTCTCTCCTCGTCTAACAAGCTAAACCTAACTCTATCGGGACAAAGTATTGCGCCTTGTCTCAATGTAAGAACAAAAATACAAGGAAGTTCCTGTAAACTCCCATCGCTACATCTTTTTTTTTTTCAATACTCACGAAATAAAGCAAGAGTACAGTATTCCTCCACCCCGTCCCTGGAGAGCGTGGCCAGGCCTTGTCCTTGCTGCCCTTCCTCCCGCAGGGGTTTGTAAAGCAATCGATGATATGCGACACTTGGCAGGTATTGCATGGCGGGATATGAACGAGGGTCTTGTCACGGCCGACCCAATCCATTAGGCAACGCAAACAGCTGCTCAGGGTTCGTCGTTCCCAGGCGGCGCGGAAACATTCTTTACTTGGTATTTAGGAACAATGTAAGAGAAGCTGCAAAAAGCCACCATAGGCCTACTCAGCTATCACCCCTATTCCCGTCGTTCCTGTTTAGTGCTCTTTCATAAGCTCTCTTAACTTCAATCTATTCTGCTCCTACACCGTAATTTGAGAAGTAATTTTCCTTTCTTTTATCTTTATATGTAACTTTATCAATTCTAAACTTGTTCATTCTTATTCTGTCATTTTTGCTAATCCAAGGACATTTATTGGATTATAGAAAATGTAAGAGGTCAAGAATACAAATGTGTCACTCATAAAACATTCTACATAACTGTTCTAGGTGGGCGTGTTGTAGCAGTAATGAGAGTTTTGTTGAAGGTGAAGGAGGCAGATATTAGTGATTGTTTAATGAAAGGACTGTTGGGTGACACTTTTTGGGTTATATTGCGGCTATGGTTGAATTTGATATCCTTTCTTGTTTAAGTTTTTGTATGGGTATGAATGATAAAAACTGTTCCTGGTGTAATTATCTTCCGTAGTTAATTGAATGTACTAGATCTTAATGAAGGTAGAAATATAGCAATACTGATCAAATTTATGATTCTGACCTCCTTTTTTAATCCATCAAAAACACAGGACTTGTTTTTCCCTCCTGATCGCGTAGTAATTAGGGCAAATTTGAATATCTATACCATTAGCATAAGCGGAGAGGGAAGATGCGTCGTTTACGGCCTCGTCAGACAGTGTGCTGGCGTAATCGTTTAAAGGCGAAGTATGAGGGGGGATAATACATTGCGAGATTCACTGCCAGGAATGAATGTGAGTCTGAGGGTGTTGGGTGCGCGTCTAACACCTGCTCTGTGTGTGTGTGTGTGTGTGTGTGTGTGTGTGTGTGTGTGTGTGTGTGTGTGTGTGTGTGTGTGTGTGTGTGTGCGTGTGTAAACTCAGTCTTCTTTCGTATCAGCTATTCTTCTTTCAAAGCACATCTGTATCTGGATTTTTCTTCTGCATTTTCCTGTCATTTCTCCCCTTCCGTTGACTTGATTTTTTTCTTAAGTCTCTCTCTCTCTCTCTCTCTCTCTCTCTCTCTCTCTCTCTCTCTCTCTCTCTCTCTCTCTCTCTCTCTCTCTCTCTCTCTCTCTCTCTCTCTCTCTCTCTCTCTGTTGTAGTAACCCGCGGTCTTTGTTCCCGCGGCAGACAAGGAGCTGTCATAACCTCTGGGTAGTAGTGGGCAAGTTCCGGTACCAGTACTGGTAATACCGGTACTAGACTTAACGGTACTGTACCGTTGAAATTTTTCGTACCGGTAAATAGCCGAAACGATACTGAGCAAATTGTATACAGCGTGGAGGTGGCTCAAGGCGAGCGGTGATGGGTAAGACGGTAACATTGAGTCATTCTCACTCTCGGTACCGCTCCACACTGGTACCGACTGGCTGCCCTGGCGCGTCGACGCGGTCTCGGTAGCTCGGCGAGACGTGTCTGTACTGGTACAACTGAATGTGCCGGCATCATTTCCGGTACCGCTTGACGCTTGTACCGTCTAGCGTCCGTGCCGGGACTCTGCTGCTTCCTACCGCTAAGAATGAATAATGTGTCGGCACCACACGGCGGATCGGTGGCCGGGACGGGTGGCGGTTTGGCGTTTAGCGGTGCAGTAACAATGCAGTTGGCCGGCATTTTACCATTCCATTTCTACTTCTACTACTACTACTATTACTGCTACTTCTATTACTACTGCTGCTGCTGCTGCTGCTGCTGCTGCTGCTGCTACTACTACTACTACTACTACTACTACTACTACTACTACTACTACTACTACTACTACTACTACTACTACTACTACTACTGCTACTACTACTACTACTACTACTACTACTACTACTACTGCTACTACTACTACTACTACTACTACTACTACTACTACTACTACTACTACTACTACTACTACTACACATAGGATTAAGTGTACGAATATTACAGACAAGCCCAAATTATCTCATCCCGCTTAGGAATCGAACGCGGGGCCTCTCAGTTGTGTGAGGAAGGTGTCAAGTCAACTGTCAGCATCCCTATAGATTTGCTCATTCGTCCTTGACGGCTGAGGCCGTTAGGGGTAGTTAGTGCCGTTATTTTTCATCAACCGTGGCATAGTGCTGCATCATTTTATGTCTGTCTGTCTCTCTGATATATATAATGCATTACCAAATTTTCATCATATTGATTATCTTCTTGTGTATGTAGTATGTATGTATGTATGTATGCATGTACTCATGATAATAAAAAGAAAATAATTGTGGTCAATAGGTCAATACTCATTGATAACTGACTCAGTGATACCACTCTTTCTTCAGTTTCCGGCCGCATTGCTCGCCCCCCGCGCGGGACTCCCGTCCCGGTAAGGTGTCAGTAACATTAACGTCTCGATAGTCTCGGTACGCTCCTACTGGTACTGGTACTGAGTGTGCCGCGCTGGCCGCGCGGAACACTCACTACCAGTACCAGTACCAGTACAGCTTCAGAAACTCGTCCATAAACTCTCAATCTATCTGTGTGGGCACTGTTGTCATTAAGATTTCCAGCACTTAATTACCGCCATGCACTCAGTTATGGGCGTCTGAGTGAGTCGAGTCTAATCCCTTAAGTGACATTTTTACTATAGTTTGTGTGTGATTAGATGATTTTGCTTACAATAAGAAGGGTCTACGGTGTCAGAGATTAATGGCCAGTTTTCACTATTTTAATCCCCACATAAGTTTGTGAAGCTGTATAAAATCATTGAGTAATAGCCAGAATAAATATGAAAACACGTTATGTTACTGCAGGGGTTAACACGGCGGGGCGAGGAGAGGCAATAGAGGCACCTTGCTTTGCTCTGGGCTATGTGTTTCTTACATATCATAGCTTCCCCTTGCTCAATAAGCGATTAGAATAGGACACATTTCGCTATACGTTATTACTTGCAGTTTGTGTTGACAGACTAGGATAATAAAGAGGGACGCCAGAGACGAAACGTATACAGAACGGTGAAATAACGACATACACACACACACACACACACACACACTAAGTACCATGAAAGAAAAGGACACACACACACACACAGCCACCTCCCCCTCCAACACCCTCCAGCTGGGAGCTGGGTGTCAGTGGTTCCAGCTGGTGGGCTTCCTCATAACGAAAGATAAGGCAACACACACACACACACACACACACACACACACACACACACACACACACACACACACACACACACACACACACACACACAGTCTCAGTCCTATCCGAAGATCGCTCTATGAGCTCTGAGCTTGCTCCGTAATGGGGAAGGCTGGCTGGGTGACTACCGGGCGACCATAGTGAATTACACACACACACACACACACACGCTAAGTACCATGAAAGAAAATGACACACACACACACACACACACACACACACACACACACACAGCCACCTTCCCCTCCAACACCCTCCAGCTGGGAGCTGGGTGTCAGTGGTTCCAGCTGGTGGGCTCCTCATAACGAAAGATAAGGCAACACACACACACACACACACACACACACACACACACACACACACACACACACACACACACACACACACACCCCACCCCACACCCTCGGGCCTGGAGCCAGGTATCGGCCTGGGTCCAGCCGGGGTGGGGTCAACCCTCCTTGATGACGTCACATATATTCGTTACGCAAATCATTTTGAAAATGAGGATTCCCAAAAAGGCAGCTGGACACGAATGTTATAAAAATTCTGACTCGTTATCAATCGAAACTAACTTCTAAAATACAAAAACATTGCCGAGAAAAGGAATAATAAAAATAGCTCAAAAATATACTAAATAAAGTATTAGAACTTCGACTTGCTTAAACACAATTTCAAAGCCCACCAATTTCATTCAACTGAATCGATAACGTTTTTCAAAAATTATGACTATCATTTCGATATATCAAAACCTGGCAACTCGCCCTATTAGAAAAATAATATTTAAAAATGACGTTGTTTACAATATTAACAGGACTACATATCATTCTTAAAGTCCACATCTTTAACTTCTCAGGAGCCTTGCACACTTTTCTCATGATAAACCATCTTTTGAAAACACAAACACTTCGCTACAACCTCAAATAAAAAATCACAGATAGCGGAGGTAAAAATTTTAGCGTATTTTGGCCCTCCCATTCAAGTCATAAACACCCTCTACATCACCGTACTTCACTCAACTCAAGCATGGAAGACACGTAAAACACTGCGAACTATCATTAGAAACCCTTAAAAGGCACTTGTGACTCGAAATAAATGAACTGAGACAAATATAAATAATAGTGGAAGTCGAGCATCTGGGACCGGCATTTTGGGCGGGAACTGGTGATGACGTCACAGCCTGGGGCTCGTGACGTCATGGATAGGCCCGCTTCTTCTCGCTGAGCCTCCATAGCACACAAATCAGGTAATTGCGGATATATCTCAACAACTGACATGAAAGATTAGGCCTATGGCTCCACTTTGTGACCTGTCTGGCCTGTAATGAGTGAGAGATGAGGCAGATAATGGCTGAGAGATGCGGCGGGTCAGGGGATTGGTTTGTTTACGTTTTCAAGATTTGAATTATTTGGTGTTTATAAGTATGCGCAGGTGTTAGTTCACTGATATGTTGTCCTGGAGGTTACCAACGTTAGGTTATGACATGGCACCATCGTGAAATGATGAGTTACACCAATATATTACTTACGTTAGCCAAAGACTGCTCGGCGGCGACTGTCCGTGTCACTAGCAGGCACCCACTGTCCACTTTGTGTCCTCAACCATGTTTAAATAGTTAACCTCAGATTACTAAGAGGCTACACACACAATATTCTCTTCGCTACTACTGGTACTGGTACTGAGTGTGCCGCGCTGGCCGCTCGGAACACTCAGTACCAGTACCGCCACTCGGTAGTCGGTACCGTGGTACCAGCAGCGCGTGCCACTGGCCCGCTGCCTCAATTCCGCCAGCCGAGCCGCGGTAGCTCGGCGAGACGCGTCTGTACTGGTACGACTGAATGTGCCGGCATCATTTCCGGTACCGCTTGACCATCTAGCCTCTGTGCCGGGACTCTGCTGCTTCGTACCGCTAAGAATGAATAATGTGTCGGCACCACTCGGCGGATCGGTGGCCAGGACGGATGGCGGTCTGGCGGACTGGCGTCTGGCGGTGCAGTAACACTGCAGTTGGCCGGCATTTTACCATTGCATTTCTACTTCTACTACTACTGCTGCTGCTGCTGCATACCACTCAATTCACACCATTACGAATTTTTTTTTCATGCTAGTTTGCTATAATTTAGGTATTTCCCATCAGTTTTAAAAGGGAACCACAATATATTATGAAGACGGCCGTGTGTCTTTTATTTATATATTTATTTTTATTTTTTTACAAAAATATTTATGAAAGAGCTGTGTGATTTGCTTTATGTAGATAGAAATGATAAATGCTCGATATTTAATTGGCAATTTCAATATATATATATATATATATATATATATATATATATATATATATATATATATATATATATATATATATATATATATATATATATATATATATATATATATATATATATATATATATATATATATATATATATATATATATATATATATATATATATATATATATATATATATATATATATATATATATATATATATATATATATATATATGTGTGTGTGTGTGTGTGTGTGTGTGTGTGTGTGTGTGTGTGTGTGTACCGGTACAGTACTGGTAGTATCGGTAACGGTGTCTTTTGTACCGGTACGTACCGGTACTGAAATTAGCGGTACTTGCCCACCACTACAGGCTCTGGGTGAGCGCCTTATGTTTGAATGTCTCAGGGTCCAGCAGTTACATCACTAGTGTGCGTCCTGCAACCTCCCGGCCCCGCATGTCCCGTCTCCGTCATCTGGGGCGCCACATAATGCACATGTTCAATATTACAATGGTTCCTGCACTGACAATATTCTCACCAACTTGAATACTGAAGACTTTCTCTCTCTCTCTCTCTCTCTCTCTCTCTCTCTCTCTCTCTCTCTCTCGAATGGCTAACTTTTTATAAATGCACCTTATGTATTTATCTTTCAAAGCTGTTATGTGTGTATGTGTGTTTGTGATGCTGATGATAACAACAGGAAGAAGAAAATAACAATAAGATATACCTCCATACTATTTTTATTTACACACACGGCCCTTATTGTCATTTATAGGCCTCAAGTACCAGATGTCATCGAAACAGGGACCCGAAGCAGTGCGAATCATCTCTCAGCCAGGCAGCAAACGCCGCAGTAAGTCGAGGAGCCTGGGAGGAGCCACTTAATACCTTGTTGTCTTTTGTGCGTGAAGATTTCTTTGCTCTCATCAACATTTACACACGATTACGGGGAAACAGGACTGCCGAAGCCTTATCGGAAGTAGTTTTCAGCATCGCAAAAGGTATGTGAAGTTAGTAATGAACGTGTATGGGTTTGTGTGTGTGGGGAAAGTTTTTGAGTCTCTATATATCTTCTGAAACACATCTGTCTACACCTCTATTACTTTCAAATGGTTCTAGTTGACGTTACAAGGGTTTTTAGAATTTTTATGATTTTATTTTTTTATGGTTCTAGTGACAGATTGACAAGATTGCTATACTAAAGAGAAACATTGCAGAGGGCAAGGCGTTTCTGAATAATGGCATTTCTTGCTAGCCTCCCTGCGACTACCTTCTCGATAGTATCTGCGTTATAACTCACTACGATTAACTGGCTGACGTAAGAGGTATTTGAGGTTTCCATCTGTGACTCCGTCTTTTTAAATATGGCTCTCGAAATATTAACTTGGAGAAACATATATATGAAATCAAGTAATTCCTTCTATGGACTCCGTAAATAAGCCACGTGAGAACAGACCCGTTGTTGCCAAAACACCATCATATGCGGCAGTGTTATGTTCCATAGCATTGTAAATTACAGGGGAAAGGGATGATAGATGAATGTAGAAAAATATAAGGAAGCTGATACGTGTAGACAGACTGGGTTGTTACGACTTGCCTTCTGATATAATGTTAGCATGTGAGGAAGCACTGAGGTAAATGTGTTAGTGTTCATTAAAAGGGAACACATGAAAACGGAAATACACACACACACACACACACACACACACACACACACACACGTTTCACACCTTTCACCTGACAGCGCGGCCGAAGAGATTAACGGTCACTTCGCTGCGATCTGTCAGACACTCCCTCCCCTTCACTCCACTACTCTCCCAGCCTACCTCCCTGCCTCCTCCCTCCACCCCTTGTCCAGGAGGTTGATGTTTACAGGAAGCTTCTTAAATTTAAACTAAACAGATCCACCACTCCCACTGACCTCCCCATCAAAATTTACAGAGAATTTGCCCCAGAACTTGCCACACCCCTTTGCTCTATCATCAATGCCTCCCTTGCTCAACATTCCTGCCCCGATGACTGGAAGACATCTTACGTCACCCCCCTCCCCAAAATTTCTAATCCACAGTCACTGAATGATCTAAGACCAGTCGCCATCACCCCTATACCCAGCCTTATCTGTGAAGATTTTGTTTTCGACTGGGCCTATAACAAAATTTGTAACTCTATTGACACACAACAATTTGGCAATATTAAATCCACCTCCACATCTCACTACCTTGTCAGCTTCCTGGAATTCGTCCACAGCCACCTGGACAAACGCAACACTTCTCTAGCTATTGCTTTTGTGGACTTCAGAAAGGCCTTTGATCTTGTTGATCACACTGTTGTGATAAATAAAGCCATCACTCTGGGCCTCTCTCCCTACCTGATAGCGTGGTTGGCAGACTTCCTCACGGGAAGGCGTCAGGCCGTTCGTTATCAGGGCTCTGTCTCCTCTTTCCAACAGCTCACATGCGGGGTCCCTCAGGGGACCAAGATGGGTCCCCTGTGTTTCCTCATCCTTATCAACGATGCTCTCGTCCACACCCCCCACCGCTGGAAGTATGTGGACGACTGCACCGTGGGCGTACCCGTCAACAACACCAACCCAGACTTCTCAGCACTGCAGTCCACTCTAAACCAACTACAGACGTGGACGGAGGACAACAAAATGACCATCAACCACACCAAGACCGTGGTGATGCACATTTGTACCTCCACAGCAGCAGTTCCCCCTCCCCAGCTTTCTGTGGGCCCTCACTCCCTCCAGGTGGTCCGCAGCACCAAGCTTCTAGGTGTCTTGGTGGATGATCAGTTAACATGGAAGCAGCATGTTTCCAACATCATCAGGTCAGCCTCATATAAAATCTATTTACTGCGCCGACTCAGGTCCCTGGGAGCACCGGCAGATGAGCTGAGGGGAGTGTACCTCATCTTTATACTCCCTAAGCTCATGTACGCCGCCCCAGCGTGGTCCTCCTCCTGAACCTCACACAACGACAACAGCTGGAGAGGGTTCAGAGGAGGGCGTTCAGGGTCATCCTTGGGCCTGCCTACAGGTCCTACGAGGACGCCCTGACCTGCCTGAGTCTGCCGAGGCTGGCCACAAGACACCAGGAAGCCTTGGAAAAATTTGGGGAAGGACTGCTGCGTCATCCACGTCTCCGCCACCTGCTACCACCCGACGTGCCTCCCCCTGCTCGCGCCACCCGACACCATAATCGCGTGGCGCCTTTGAGAGCACCGCGCACGGATCGGTACCAACTCAGCGCGGTGCCCACTATTGTGCGAGCCTTAAATAAATAAGTGAATTTCTAGGTTAAGTTTATCCATAGTTAGGTTAAGCATTTTTAGTTCATTGTGGTAATGTCCCACCCCTGTACATTTTCAGTGTATTTTTTTACATTGCCTAATTAATAAACCGTTTATTATTATTATTATTATTATTATTACACACACACACACACACACTAACGCTGTTACCGCTGTCCAAGTTCAAGGGCGGGATATTCAAATAGCTGTTGGTATGATCACTTTAGTGTTAAGATTACCGTAACCTTTCTTTGACTCGCCTAAGGTGTATGATGGAAAGGCCTTCGAACTCTGTTTACGGTTTCCAGACTGCCACGTTCACTCGTATGGGTCAGGGTACTGAGGAGCACCCTTCCACTGGTCGCAGGGTTGCTTAGTGGACATTCATTCACCATAACCAGTAGGATATCTTGTTTGTTTGTTTATCATGCTTACACACACAATTTTATAACACACACACACACACACACACACACACACACACACACATATATATATATATATATATATATATATATATATATATATATATATATATATATATATATATATATATATATATATATATATATATATATATATATATATATATATATATATATATATCATTCCTCTCTCTCTCTATCTATCTGTCTATCTATTTATTATATCTCCACGCGTAGGTTCGAATCCCACCACGTACAGCCTTAAAACACTTTGCCATTTGTCGAGTGGTTTAAAGTTACCTACATGTCACCATGATACCCAGGTTCTAGGTGGTTACACTCAAGATGAGCTTGGGTGGTGATATGGGCCCTAATATGGGTACCACTATAAATAAAATTGCCTGCGCCACTAATGGGCGGAAGCTGAACAGCGCTTCCAATACCCTCTTCAAGTGTGCCTACAGGCGCTATAGGCCTTACCGTAAAAAGAAAAAAAAATCGTTATCTATCTATCTATCTATCTATCTATATATATATATATATATATATATATATATATATATATATATATATATATATATATATATATATATATATTATTATTAGATAGATACATACATATATATATATATATATATATATATATATATATATATATATATATATATATATATATATATATATATATATATATATATATCTATCTAATAATATATATATATATATATATATATATATATATATATATATATATATATATATATATATATATATATATTCAGATGGGTAGTTTTGATTAATCATAGCATTGATGCCTTGGACATCAAAATGTATGTATTTGCTGACTTTTCACAGTGGCTCTCACTTTCAAATGCTAATGATACACTTCTGAATGACAAAACCAGTCAGCTGCGTCCCCTTCTTGGACGGTGGGATGGAACGGACCAAGGCTAACGGTCGCAAGATCGTGAGCTACGAGCATCCGGACGGTCTTTTAAAAATTCACTTTAGTGATGATCGTAAATCACGATAGAAACTGACAGCTATAAGAGGGCCTTTAAGATCTTAGTGGCAGAAAGCTACGATGTTTTTAACATCCGGCCCCACTACTCTGAAATGCAATTTTCCCCCATTTGAAGTCTGGAAACCCCAATTGGAAAGAGAAATCGTACAGTCCTTGAAAGAGCCACCTAGTAACAGGCAGAAGAAGGTGTAGACGTTGTTGTAGTGTACGGTGCCGCAGTAATATGAGGGGTTTGTATTCGCGTGCCGTAGAGCTGTGGGGTCTGACGGGGTTCGAAAGGAGACATAATACTATCTATGCTCTATAAACTGGAAACCACTGTTCGAGATTCACTGGTTTGTCAGTATCGGAAACATAAAAGAAACCCATCACTGCAAGGACTTAACTTGTTTCTTTAACTCAGAGACAGAATAGAAAACGTAACCATTTTGGGTGGACATTAATAAAAGTACAAGTGCCTCGTGTGATGGAGAAGAATCACGGAAATATCAAGTGTTTTTCAGTAGGAGGATTATGATACACTGTTGATTTTAACTTTTTAATGCGATAGACGATGAATATGGCATCCGTACACTGAGGTAGCCGCTGTTATTGAGGCATGCACCGCGCCTCCGAGGGCTCCTGTGCATGGGTGTGCCGCGGAGGCCTGCCGCGACACTGTGCGTTCGTCTGTCGTTCATCTCCCTCTAAGATGCGGCGCCGCAGGAATCGTTGATCCTTTCTCGAGACATTTTAAATGAAAATATCACTATTATGTTTATATGAGTGGCATTTTTACTCGATCTATTTTTACCCCACTAAAAGCAAGTGTGTGTCTATCATGAAGCATTTCAGGATTGCAGATTGACCACAGCCACGGTCAGCAATTGAATAATGTCCGTCACTCACTTTCACTGTCTTTCACTCTTCCGTTCTATTCATAATCACCTATGAATTTTCATCAATTTTTGTACTAAGGCTTCTTAGCTTTAGAACACAGAGGAATATTTTTTTCGTGTCTCTCTCTCTCTCTCTCTCTCTCTCTCTCTCTCTCTCTCTCTCTCTCTCTCTCTCTCTCTCTCTCTCTCTCTCTCTCTCTCTCTCTCTCTCTCTCTCTCTCTCTCTCTCTCTCTGTGTGTGTGTGTGTGTGTGTGTGTAACCATGCATGTAATTTATTTCATTGTTCTGAACAGAAAGAATTAATCACACGCCAGCTTTCACGACGCTACCAGCAAGTCTAACCTAACACTGATGAAAGTCTTAAAAGACAGTGGAGGAGAGTACAAAAGTTTCCTTGACTTGTGACCGCGACTGTTGCAAAACGTCAATGACAGGATTTACAAGTATAAGGTGGTATTCTGAAACGCTTTGCTCACTCACCGCGACTATTTTCAAAGGCCACATTAGCCGGGTTCTTAAGAGTGTTTTTTCCATTCGATAATGTAGCAATCATTTTACTCTGTCATTAGAACATTAAAAGCACTCTTAAAAACCCGTGTAACTTCCACTATAGCTTTTGATAGTAACCGTGGTACCCCGTAGAGGCCATTCAGAATATGATCCTAATATGATATAGAGAGAGGTCTGAACGAGTGGTACCTTCCTGCGGCGTCCATCAAGCATTCCTCTCCTAATAATATCGCTTGTGCGTTACGTAACTTGGCATCTTGTTTTCTTGTGAATTATTTGGTTTAGTGGTTCACCTTTGAGGTTCGTTCATCTATTAACATGAAGTTTTCTACCTTGAAGTCTCCTGTAATGCGTATAACTATATTTTTTGTTCTGTTCATTTGTTATTTCTTTTTGTGTGAGCTTGAATGTATTGTGTTCATGTCTCTGGGAAAGCAGCGAAAAGAACACGGCACGAGAGATTTTCACCTACTATAATCAAAGAATCTGCGACGAGATCTTCTTTACAAAATACTCCTGATTCACAAGGCATTTTGTGCTTGTTATAATGTAAAATCTAATATAAAATTTGAATCACAAGATTGTCTTATCAATATTATCATACGTATAATAACATTTAGACGTCTACATCTTACATAATTCTTAAAATGAAAGTATCTACAATACTTCACATATACAGTATTAGTGGCCACGTGCTTCCCGCCACACGTCTTTTTAGCACTTTTGGTCTGAGACTCCACCACTTGTAAAAATATCATCCGAAGCTGCAGACAAACAGTTCATCTTCTTGGCACTAAGGAAATCTTCTTACGAGTCTTCTTCTTAACGTTGGTCGTGGAATCGTTGCTTTGACTTCTCAGACTCATCTTGCACTCGATGAGGTAGGAAGCCAGAAGAGGAAGCCGCCACCGCCCCCTCACCTTGAAATGTCAATACGAGAGAACATTAGATTTGAGGTGTAATACGAAGACCTGATACTGTAGTTGAAAGAGTTCAATGTGGTGAGAGAGGAAACGTTTTGGTGTTGGTGGAAATAGCAGGATTATCATCAGTCATTGAAAACGTGAAATATGGTCAAGCGAAGGGAGATACTGACCTACTTTACACTCAAGAAAAGAAAGAAAAGAAATTCGCATGTTTTATGAAAAATACTAAACTGCTATCTAAAAAGGGAAAGGAGTTTAAAGAACATTACATAATCTTAAGAAATAAAAAGGTGAACAACAGAAGCGGAATCTAAATAAAAAGTGAAATTGACAGACAAGAATGCAGAGTGCAGACTTTCTTTACCGACAATAACCAGAAACAGAACCACCACAAAACTTACATTTCATACCATTCTTTTTTTTATATATGTATAGATCTCAAGTGCTTTACTCCTGGTTAATACTACTGAAGGTTTTATCTAAGCTGTGAGTACTTCAGCACTACTTCATATGACGTGAGATGTAAGAGTGCAACCGTGTGTGTATGTACATCCGTCTGCTGACGATTAGGTGTTAAGTGTTGATAGATCTCCTCAGGGAATGAAGTAAAGACCAGCAGTGTCTTCTCCTTCAGTGTGACACTATAGTCCAGTACACCGATTCTGGCAAGGCATTTTCCACCACCTGAGGACACACGCATGTTAACTGCCACTGACTGATATTCTGGTTCTTTTATTCACGCTTTCTCTCTAGATGTGCAGTAAAGTGACTTTCCACCAAAACCTTCACGATTTACAAGATACCGTGCTATGCATACACAAATGATCCGATATCGTGTGAATAACTTGAGGATTTTGATAGGAATCTAAAGTTATTTTACCGCACTTCTGAAAAAAAAAATGTAAATATTTGAGGTGATCAGTGAGAAAGAGCATTGATCAATGGTAGCGTTACAGTAGCCCGTGTCCTCAGCTGGTGAAATTCCATTGACAGAGTCGTCGTGATGGAATACAGCATGGCTACGAGTACGTGGGCGTGCACGGGTGACTGTACAAACCTGCGATGGGACACATACCACAGCCGCACCCACCTGGGGCCTCGGGATTCCGTATATTAATAACTTAAAGTAACCGATTCCTGGCGGCACGATGACCAACCGCAGCTGCTCCTCCGTCTCTTCTTTTCCCAAGAGTCCCTGCGGATTTAGATGAAGCTAGATACTGCCTAGGCTTAAGTTAAGAAAATTATTACATACCGGTTAAAAGTAAAAAAATTGGGATCTGATCGCGACCACTTAAGAGAATCTAATGAAAATTACTAATTTTCAAATGTTTTCATAGTTTTAGTGGCAACGTAACAAGGATCATGTTCATTTGACTCCGTACTTGGCTAAGCAGCCTTTTTACCATTCATTTTTCACTAAACTGACATGTGAACTCAAGGAATTTTAGAAAGTAGATATCACTAGTAGTCATGACGAATAAATGAAGCCACATCTATTTTTACTGACCACACTTCTTCCTTGTTTCCACATTTCTCATATTCTCTCTCTCTCTCTCTCTCTCTCTCTCTCTCTCTCTCTCTCTCTCTCTCTCTCTCTCTCTCTCTCTCTCTCTCTCTCTCTCTTATATTTAAGCGTTCAGGACAATTCTCTCATGATATACCACACACACACACACACACACACACACACACACACACACACACACACACACACACACACACACACACACACACACAGTGTATTAACAAACACTGAATGCTAAACGTTACTCTCAAAATAAATATTACTGACAAAGTTGCTCCTTACTCGTAAAACGACTCCCAATGTTACAAGTTAAGAGTGAAGTTTGCTTTGTACGTACCATCGAAAAGATAGCAAAAACATTCCGTGGGATTCCAATTAATTACATGTCTCTGTGTCATTTGAAAATAAGCTAATGAAAGGACTACGTGTTTAAAGATTTTGGTGTTGCATTACAGGCGGCTAGTACATGTGCACAGGTCTGGGTTAAAACTGGATGGATCGTGAAATCATTGTGAGTACAGACCACAAACAAGAACAAATTGTCCTTGGTCCTGTCCAGACTCACCTTGTGGTCGAGCTGATTCCCATCGGCATCAAACACTTGAAACATGAGCATGACGTCGATCGCCTTTTCGAAGTAGACGACCTTTTTCCCTCCCCACGTGACGATGACAGGGCCTGATTGGTTAACGGGGTCCAGCCCACACTGGTACAATCTCGGGCTCGGTCCCCACGCCACGTCATGCAGCGGCCACGGCACTGGATATCTTCTAGCCTGTATCATCAAGGCTGACTTAGTCAACTTATTAAAACCGTTACAAAGATTAGCTATCAGTAACCTAATTTAATGTAACTACATGAGCTTTCATGAATTATACAACAAACTGTTACGATTTTGAATAATTTTTTGTCCTGAATCGAGTTGCTGCACATTCCGTATACGGAGTTAATGATTTGCGAGCTGTCGTGAAGAAAAGTCTCACCTTCTCACATATTAACAAAAAGGAGACGACGTGGTCCAGCGCGCCTTCATTGTCATCAAGCAGTTGTTCGGGGCCTGCGTAGATTTTGAGTACATAGTTGGCACTCTGTGGTGGAATGATTGTGAACGAGCCCTGACCGCCGCCATCCTTCAGCGTGCAGAACACCCACTGGTTGATGCACGAATCCTCATCCTGGGGAAAGTGACTCAATGTAGAAGGAATGCTGGGTGCGCTCAGAAATTTTCCAGTGTATCAGATGGAGTGACATGTTAGAGAGAGAGAGAGAGAGAGAGAGAGAGAGAGAGAGAGAGAGAGAGAGAGAGAGAGAGAGAGTGTCACTGAGAAACTTACCTGATCATCTTGGAAAAACTTGTACTTATATCTGATGAGAGTGGAGGCCATGAGAGTCACCTCGGTCTGGTTCCTCACAATGACGGGGTTGTGCAGGGGCCGGTGTAGTCTCAGCCCACATGTCCAGAACTCCGGCAGCACCTTGGGTAAGGCATTGAACTCCTCCAGACTCAAGGGGTCCTCCAGAAGCTGCCATCTGTGCAACAATAATGGTGGATGTCAGTTTGTAGTTACAGAAGTTGTAAACATTCGTGATTCTGAGGAAACCTTAACCTCTCTTAAATCAGTAGGGTAAGTTTTTTTTAAGCAAGTTATTTTTTTCTCTTTCTGTCATCAAGTTTTTATCCGCTAATCAAGGAGACAGACCAAACCCACAATTGATATAAGAAAACTACATTCTCCTCTCTAAAACGTCAAGGAAAATAAAAAAAATTGCTAATTTAATTTTTGGAGATATTTTGATACTAAGCAACGGGGAATTTCACCATAGAATGAGAAAGATAAAAAAAAAAAAAAATCGGCAGAGACTTGAAGTTCACATTTATGACTGAATGAGTAAGATTTACAGTTTACTCTGACGTTAAAAAGCTGGGCAGAATAAGAATATGAGTAAGAAGTAAAGATATTGTATGAACTAAATATCGTACTAGCAAACGTTACCTGTGGAGTAAGATACACACCTGTCGTAATGTTGCTCTTGAGTATTGTAGGGCAGGTGAGTGTAGACCATGTGCTGTGGGTCCGTGAGGAAGTAATGCTCCAGAGGATGAGGAACAAACTTGCCCTGGGCGTTGGTGTAACCTGTGGGGAGGGAAGGATGGTTAAGTAAAGTTCTGGAGGAGAGTAATGTTACATACTGTACTGTATTCAATTGTGTCTCGTGTGTGTGTGTGTGTGTGTGTGTGTGTGTGTGTCCTTCAGTACTCTGTTCTTCTCTGTTCTATTGGGAATGTATCGGTTATCAGATTTTCCAAGGAGAGTGTCAGCATATCAGGGGAATTTTATGTGACCTAGAAACACTGATAATGTTGCTGGATCTGAATCCCTCCCAGCCTCACCTTCACAGTGCACTACAAAAAAGAGAAAGAGAAGTTCCTTGTGTTTTATGTTTTCATGTAGATATTTTTTCATGATCGTTCTTCACTTCTTAAAGTTTCAGCTGGGATAATGCCCGACACACTATCATCATAGAGTTTCAAATATATTTGGACCAAGTTAATGTTAATACAGTATTCTATCTATATGTCTATCTGTTGTGTTATGCTGTCCTGAATGTGCAGGTTAGAGAGAGAGAGAGAGAGAGAGAGAGAGAGAGAGAGAGAGAGAGAGAGAGAGAGAGAGATGGAGGGGTTAAAGGAGGTGTGAGAAGCATAGGGTGGGAGGAGGGACGGGAAAGGGAGTGTGGATGGACAAAGGAAGAAGTCAGGCTTGTCATTCATGTCAAAGGCAGTTCTAGCCAATGACAGCTGCTATGAAAAATTAAGACAGAGTTCACTTTTGTTAGAGATATAAGTAGGAAAGCTGTTTCATGAAGTAAGGAGCTGGCTGTACACATATTTTACTGTCACCTTAGATTTTTCCTCTCCACAACTTGTCAATGCCATTCATTCCAGCGCCACGGAGACGCTTGAATATATTCATACAAATTTGTTCTCCACTGCTTGATTCTTTTTCCAATATCTTGCCAAAAAAAATCTTGCAGGAATGTGAATTAAATATTTATTCCCTTCGTGTAAAGCTACGAGTGATGGAGCAGAGTGCGAGCCGTCTGGTAAATTTTGAAACCGTTTTGTTATCGTTTATTATTTATCTATCTATCTGTTTATCTATCTTTTATTGTTAGATTCTTTATTCAAATTTCATCACACTTTTTCACATTCCTTAAATTCCTGGACTTTTTGAGAGAGAGAGAGAGAGAGAGAGAGAGAGAGAGAGAGAGAGAGACTTGAGACTGTGTGTGTGTGTGTGTGTGTGTGTGTGTGTGTGTGTGTGTGTGTGTGTGTGTGTGTGTGTGTGTGTGTTTTGGACTTCCCCATCTCCCCGCTTCCGACAGTCCTCACATTATTAATCACTACTGTTGATTGATTACTGTTTTCTCTCCCTTGCGTCCTTCGATTTTCACAATGAGGAGAGTTTCAATGAATTCCTCAAGGGCAAATCAATCAGGCTTATAGTTTAACTTCCTCCTTTAAAAGATCGATACTAAAGCGTGCATGTTTTAGCTTCTGCAGTTCAGCCACGTGACATAAGTTGCAATTAGTTAAACGGACGATAATTACAACGGTTCGTGTATTGAGTGCGTATACACCAATCTCGAAATTATTAATGAAAGATTGCAGAGTACGAGTGCAAAGGCAAACACACACACACACACACACACACACACACACACACACACACACACACACACACACACACACTCTCTCTCTCTCTCTCTCTCTCTCTCTCTCTCTCTCTCTCTCTCTCTCTCTCTTCTGCAGTTCAGCCACGTGACATAAGTTGCAATTAGTTAAACGTTAAACGATAAATAAAGCTAAAAAAAACACACACACACACACACACACACACACACACACACACACACACACACACACACACACACACACACACACACACACTCACTCTCTCTCTCTCTCTCTCTCTCTCTCTCTCTCTCTCTCTCTCTCTCTCTCTTAAACGTTCAAATAAAGCTAAAAAAAAAGTTCAAATCAATAAAACAAACCAATATATTTGACAGGCATCTCCCCAACACACTCAACACAGGACAGAACCGAACCTTTTTGCAGTGTACGAGTATCATAGACTGTTTATATCTCAATGCATTCCGATTGTATGTCATGTTTACGAAGCTGAGTGAAGGAGAGGAGTAAGAGAACGAGATCCTTTGTTTCTCACGAAGCGACAAGTTCAGCTGAGTTACACCACGTGCCAATGAATGAGTAAAAGGAATAACTATGGTGCATTTACGTGAAGATCAAAATTTTTAAGATTCCGTGCAGTTAAAAGACGAAACCTTCACAAACCATACTGACTCGGTTCCTCCCGCCTTGTTTTGCACGCCGATAGCCAGTCGATGAGGGGCAGGGCGCGGCACTTGTCCAAACTACAGGGTAAGGAGCACCTCTGATTATCCAAGTGCATTACATTGTTCGTATTTGCTTGTAATAATGGATGAGGGCGTTCTATAATGTTTGAATTTTATAAACGCTCGCACTCACACACACACACACACACACACACACACACACACACACACACACACACACACACACACACACACACACACACACACTCACACACTCTCTCTCTCTCTCTCTCTCTCTCTCTCTCTCTCTCTCTCTCTCTCTCTCTCTCTCTCTCTCTCTCTCTCTCAAGTATTTCCTTCAAAGGTTACAAACGACCAGACTTTTTTTTTTTTTTTTTTCATACAGAATATTTTAGCTCACTTTTCTTCTTCCCACGTGCGATCTTGTGACCTTTACCTTAGCACACTAGAACGAGGGCGAGGCGGCTTGTCGTATTTACAGTGGTAGCTCGTTACTTCCCATGACAACCGGTGCTCCTTATTCCTTCACTACAACGGTAATCAACATCACCTGCCTCAGATTAAATCCCACCTCGAGGACATGCTATATATACCAAGGGAACAACAAAATTCGACCTTGCGCCCTAATGAACACTATTCTCATCCTCTACGTAATTTCATCTTGAGAGGCACACGATATTCAAGGTGGTTCATATGTAGTCTTTTGTCAACGTGTATTATCTCAGAGGTTTATGTTGTAATGTATAGCTGGTGATAGGACGGTACTCATGGAGGCGGAGAGGACTAAGAGTGTTGGGGAAGGCTGACCTGTTGTTGCGATCCCTCACTGAAGTTGTCCCGTGAAAGAGAATAATGGGATACCTACATCTGGTGCTTTTGATTATTTGTATGTGTGAAGACTAATCATGATCGCATCAATGAGGGAAAAAAAACGCCTTCATTTACCAGCTAAAAAAAGATTAAAAAAGAAGAGGAAGATTTGAAAATGTAATGGAAGCTACAAGGAACGAATAGTCCTACACGTGGTAATCCTTGCATAAAACACACCTACCTGTATCTACCTGTTATCCATATCCATAGGCCTATACTAATCTTGCCAACTCCCCGCCCCTTCACATTGACTCGGCAATAGCAAACTGAATATTTACTCAGCTCCACTCAGTTCCAGTCACACATCACTCTGAGAACCTATTTTTCTCATCTCTTCGTTAAATGTAAAGCGGTATGGATATTCGCTCCTACACGCTGTATGAACTGCATTGTCACAGTCACAAGATATACAGTAACACGGGCAAACATCCACATGGCAACCGTGCGCACAGATAATGAATTACTCACTATTTCTTCAATTTATTTCTTCAATGAGGGACTTGGTGCGCGACGATCTTTATTTTTGTTTACAAGGACAACGGACTAGTGCAGCCGTTCATTGATAATTTAGCAATACTGTAGCGACTCAACCTGCCGTGCCTCGCTGTGCCGCTGGCCCACTCACACCATGTACAACCAGGCGGATCAATTTGTGTGTGTGTGTGTGTGTGTGTGTGTGTGTGTGTGTGTGTGTGTTCGTTAGTCCGTCCGTCTGGTCGTCTGTCTATCTCTTTCCATCTGTCAGTAGGTATGCCTGTCTATCTGTCTCTCTATTCTTCAATGCGTTCGTGTAGCATAAAACGTGCGTGCCCTGTTCATATACGCAGCGGCGCCCACTCACACGCACACTCGTTTATATCCCCACCTCAAACAGTGTGTTGAAAGCTGCCCTTGAGACAAAACGTTCACTTATTTTTATGTTTGAGATATTTTGGGACCTTGAGTAACTTTTATATCGTTTCGCCAAAATTAATGTTAAAAATGCATGATCTGGATGTGGTTAGTGGGAAGGAATGCAGATTATCAGGTGTGTTGTGTCATCAAGGGTGTGGCAAAGGAGGGAGGGGTACAAGGAGGAGCAGGAGCAGGAATAACGTTCATTGAAATAGCAGGTGTGATCCTACCTAACTCATGAAGCGGGAGGAGGAGAACGAGAAGAGCGAGAAAGAGGAGTTTACATTGATATATCACAAAATATAATCCTGCCTTAGTCGTATTCTTTCTTAAGGGGCATTAGACTACAAAGGAAGAAGAAAGTAATGCTACACGTGGCAGTCCCATTTATGAAACATGCACACCAATCATTTCCATTGATTCGCCTGATTGTTTAACTCCTCCAGTACTGGGAGTCATTTTTACTTGTTTTGCGTTCCATTAGACCATTTTATTGATATTAGCAAAGGGCGTATGGAGGGCAGAAGATCAATAGCAAAAGTCTTCACTATTCTAATCCCAATATAGGTTTCTGAAGCTGTGTAAAATCACCAAATTGTAAGCAGAGTGAATATGAAAATGTGTCATAGTAGTGAAGGGGGTTGAGGCTTTCTATTGACTTGTCACTAATAACCTGTATGAGAACCAGTTTCATCCTACTTCCGTGATATCCAGCTGTATCGAGCTAGAACCTGTTATTTCTTGCCCGATTCTGCTTATGAACAACAAGAAATTTATCTGCATTACTCTTATCACATCCCTTTTGCTATTTGAACGCCTTTAAATAATATCCAATAAGAATATTAAAAAAACCCACTGGAACGTTAAGTATAGAGCGGCCCTCATAATTTATTCAGTCAATCACTGCTGTGTGTTAAGACTTCTTATAGTTGTGCATGAGCTTTTTTTCCCCTCATGTAAATAATAACTGGCGTATTGGAAACTTGTGCTTATGATGTCACTCACCGGCACTCCAAGTCGGGTCGAGGAGGCGCCACGACCCGTACAGGAACACCGCCATCCACGTGTGTCTGGGGTCGCGCTCCGGGTCAAACTGGCGACCTGGCCTGTAGTGGGAGGACAACCAGGTGAAGGAACCACATTGATGGGTACACTGACGGGAATTTTACACACACACACACACACACACACACACACACACACACACACACACACACACACACACACACACACAACACAACACAACACAACGCGCGCACACACACAGGCAAATGGGCAAGCCTCTTAATGTGTGGCCCCTGTTCACCTAGCAGTAAATAGGTACGGGATGTAACTCGAGGGGTTGTGGCCTCGCTTTCCCGGTGTGTGTTATGTGTTGATGTGGTCTCAGTCTTACCCGAAGATCGGTCTATGAGCTCTGAGCTCGCTCCGTAATGGGGAAGACTGGCTGGGTGACCAGCAGATGACCGAGGAGGTGAATTAAACACACACACACACACACACACACACACACACACACACACACACACACACACACACACACACACACACACACACGATTTAATGCATTTTTTCATATTCTGCCAAAGATAAATAAAATTAATAAATAAATAAAGTAAACCATTACCACCACTGCCATCAGTACCACTACTATCACCACCACCAACGCATAGTGAGGAAGGTTGGCTGGGTGACCAGCAGGCCACCGTAAATATAATATATACACACACACACACACACACACACACACACACACACACACACACACACACACACACACACTCAGTGGTTAGAGCGCTGGCTTCACAAGCCAGAAGACCGGGATTCGATTCCCCGCCCGGGTGGAGATATTTGGGTGTGTCTCCTTTCACGTGTAGCCCCTGTTCACCTAGCAGTGAGTAGGTACGGGATGTAAATCGAGGAGTTGTGACCTTGTTGTCCCGGTGTGTGGTGTGTGCCTGGTCTCGTCAGAGACTGCAAGATCAAGTGATCAAACAGTTGTGACCTTGAAACACAAATAATGAGCAGCTCGTTCCGTAGGGTAACACACACACACACACACACACACACACACACACACACACACACACACACACACACACATTTTAATGCACTTCTCATATTCAATCTGCAAAAGATAAATAAAATGAATAGATAAATAAAGTATACTACCACCACCAGCGCCATCACGATCATTACCATCACCACCACCATCTCACCACCACGTACTTGAAGTCTCGTCCCCGCGCAAATCCGTGTATCTTCTTCACCCTTAGGCCTGCCGCGTGACATAGAGCGACCAGCAGAGTTACGTAGTCACGACTCACTCCAGCCCTTGACCCCAGCACATCCTCGGCTGTCTGGTTCTTCTCCATAAACTTCCAATCGAACCTGAGTGAGGAGGAGTATTAGCGAGCATCGGGAGAAAGATAGAGCTGTGATCCTTTGCACCTCTTACGGAAACTTTTATAAGAGCGTGTGTAGTTTTGACAAGACGTAGCTTCGGAATATCAGCTTGAAAGGCGAGACAAATGGTTTAGCGATGTAGAGGGCACATTAGGAGGATGAAGAGAAGGATTACATAGGAGTATCAAACAGCAACAGACTTACAGGTCCTATCTAGGCTGATTGATTAACTACTACTACACTAAATGACAACAGTAGTATGAAGGAAAGGATAGTACAGTGGAAGGCTCTTCTCCCACCAACCAATACCTCCAGTCGAAGCGGGCAGGAAAAATAAATTATACCATGAAGCATCGAACATGGAATTTTAACTCCATGGAGGAGGAGGAGGAGGAGAGGAACACCCAAAAGAAGGAGGAAAAGGAAGACCAAAAGAAAGGTTTGCGGACGTATTGAGAAGATACGCAGCTTCTCTCTCTCTCTCTCTCTCTCTCTCTCTCTCTCTCTCTCTCTCTCTCTCTCTCTCTCTCTCTCTCTCTCTCTCTCTCTCTCTCTCTCTCTCTCTCTCTCTCTCTCTCTCTACCTACACACACACACACACACACACACACACACACACACACACACACACACACACACACACACACACACACACACACACACACACACACACATGCATTAAACACATCAGCACTGTCATTCAGCAGACGATTTTTATTCATTTGTCTCTTTTTGCGTCTTTTCGCGTGTGTAAGTGTACATGGTGCGTGTAGTGTAGTGTTAGTGTCTCCCTGGAAACTCGTGCCGCTCACTTCAAGGTCATGCCTCCCTCTCCCCCCCCAACCTATCAAGGTCACGTGTCACTGCCAACACGTGGAGGCAGTGTTAATTATCGCCAACCTACGTGCTACTCTTCCTCTTGTTAATATTGCAGTAGCTTTCCTCTTTTTCATTTCTGCCTTATTATTTTTTTGTATTCCTAAACATAGTGCTCTTTTTCTCAATTTCTCTCTCTCTCTCTCTCTCTCTCTCTCTCTCTCTCTCTCTCTCTCTCTCTCTCTCTCTCTCTCTCTCTCTCTCTCTCTCTCTCTCTCTCATGTTTTTTTTCCTTACTTCCCTATTGATGGCATGAAATCTTTAAGTAACTCCAATAAACTTCAACAACTTCACTATAACCAATAAGGAGAAGCCAAAGATGTTCAGGTGTTTCTATTTTCTTCTATTTCGTCTTATCTTTTCATTCTTATCTCATTTTCCCGTAGCTTGTGACTCACCTTATGTTCTCAGTCACCCAGCGGAACAGGGCTCGCAGTCGGTAAAGGTCACTCGTGGTTTGTTTGCCCAGGTAGCGCACCAGCTGGGCCACCTCCGTTGTAACCTGAGGGAGGAGAGAGAGAGAGAGCCATGAGTAATGCAGGGTTGTGTGCTGCACTTATTCTGTGTATGTATAGCTGTCCAACACGCACCGGTGATACGGACCTCGCAGTACTGTTTGTGTCGTGTACTGCTTTAGATAGTAGGAGAAGGAATGGAAAAAACATTGCGTCTTATAAGGTTATTTTGCCTCGCTTACTGCTCAGGTGTGATCAATGGAAGTGAGTCATACTGTGGTTTGTATTATTACGCTTTGTTATCCTATATTGTGTGTTCTCGTAGACTAAATATTGAGATTATATTATACGTTCGTGTTCTCAAACGTTTATCGACTCTCTCACATTTTTTGTAAGGCTACTGTAGAGTTTTAATATTGCTTTCATGATTTTATTAATAGCGGAATAAGGTTTAATGGAAAAACACACTCAACTCCTGTCTAAAAGTACTGACTAATTCCCTCAGTGACCTTGGAACATAGTGTAGTTCCTGTAAGTCTAGAATGCTTTAAGAAAATGTGTATCGTGTGTTTCGTTTTTTTTTCTTTGCTAATGCAAAAATTTTATTGAACTAATCACTGGACTCAGGAAAACACTCCAGTAACTTTCACTACAGCCTGTTCAATAAGTCAAGGTTGGACATTGATATCTGAAAATGAGATACTGTTAGGAGTCGCTGCAAAAACCAAATTTTGTCATGTAAGCGACTGTCCGCCCTGCGTGACCTGCCATAGGGTCATATTCTGAAACACTTCTGGCCGTACCATCACTACTTTTGAAAGGCTTAATTTAGGTCACACGTTTTTTTAGGGGCGCTTTTATGGTTGCTGTAGCAGATTAACAAGATTTTCTACATTATTAACATTAGAAACACTGAGAACACAAGTGATGAAACTTGTGGGTTTTTAAAACAGTCGAGGTAAGAGAACAAAGTGCTTCTGAATACACTCACCTCGTCCGGCGTGGTGAGGACGTGCACATCGATGTCAGTAAAGTCTACATCGGACAGTAGGGCAGTTTTAGAGGAGTTTGGCGGACGTGCCGCGAACTGTGGAGCCTCATCTGTCAGGATGTCGTTGTCGGTCTGCACACATGCGTCCACCTGCGCAGGAACACAAACAGCCGCATTCAGAACATGAATAAACTAAAGGAAGCTACCAGAAGCCTACACGTGGTAGTCCCGAGTTGAAGAGAAATGAATAAAGAAAACCAGGGAGAATGTAAGATATGCTAGATCACCTTAATAGTCCTTGTGCTCTGATGTGCGTTTCCTTACATGTCAAAACTGAAAAGTAGAAGCATGTAGGTATTCACCATTATCCTGCGAGTACGGTGGAGGCGCGTCTGCATCGGCACGTCGTAAGATATCATGTCTGTGACGCAGAGTTGTTTCAGGTGCATCCATTGTTCATTCGCACGTTTCCTCGCCGCTCTGCCGTCGAATGGTAAGCTAAGAGGATGCTCGGGGGAGTTCGGGGGACTGTCCGGCAGCATGGGCGTGACGATGCCTGGTAGAGTTTGCAGTACCTGAGGGCGTGGGAGAGCAGACCCCAATCCTGATACCGAGGGCCCTGAGGAGGCGTCTGAGAGTAGTACTTGTTCCTCTCGCTCCTCGCTGGCGTCCCTCGGTACAACCCTTCCAAAGAAAAAGAGAGCAGAAGAGAGGGAGGCATGAGTTACAGGCAGATGTGGAAGGTTGCAGAAAAATATGAGGGATATGAGAGATGCCCTTTTTAATGCTACATTCGCCTTTTAACATTCAGAATACTGTTCAATTGCTTGCATCGTCACACAGAGGGAATAGGAGGGTGGCTGTTGTCTTTAGGTTACGGAATTATTTGAGACTTTAGCGCTACAAATTTTTTTCTTGAAAAGCTCCAGGTAGTTATGAGACGAAAAAAAAATGTTGCAGTGAAAGGACGTCATGATACGATTATTCTCTGCCAAGACTCAAGTGAATGTTTAAATATTATTCTAAGCCATTTAAAGGACGAAAACATCTGTGGAAACCCGATTATAAAGGAAAAATGCGTGTGAAAATCATGTCCGTGATTCTACAAATTGCACTACACTCTCACTCGTGTTCCTATCACTAGCGCCTTTCAGAATGCTCTAACGTTGCACCATAGCATTTTACTATGAACTATGAGAAAATCCATAGCAATAAAAAGGTTAATAACAAGTTGAAAATCGGTATGTGTCTGAACCTTTTGCAATTATCTTGACTTCATTGATCTTTGTCGACGTTTTAATGGCATAATGCATTCAGTTACAGTTATAATTATGTCCGCTGAACTCTGCATAACAATAGTAACGTTATGGAGTGTTGGTGCGATAAAAAGGAACACGAGAAGAAAGAGAAAGAGGAACAACATACTTGGTGTCGTGCTGGAGGATGGAGGAGGTCAGTGGCAAGTACGGCCCCTCGGTCTGCGTGGACACGGAAGAGGTGGTGACTTCTGTTTGTGTCCCTCTGTCCACCAGCTGAAGAGACCAAACAACATTGATGGTCACGACAAAAACAATACTACTACTACTTTTGCATCTGCTACTACTACTACTGCTACTACTACTACTACTACTGCTACTGCTACTACTACTACTACTACTACTACTGCTACTCTTACTACTACTACTGCTACTACTGCTACTACTACTCTTACTACTGCTGCTACTGCTGCTACTACTACTGCTACTGCTGCTACTACTACTGCTACTACTGCTACTGCTGCTGCTACTGCTGCTCTTGCTACTACTGCTACTGCTGCTGCTGCTTCTGCTGCTGCTGCTGCTGCTGCTGCTGCTGCTGCTGCTGCTGCTGCTGCTGCTGCTGCTGCTGCTGCTGCTGCTGCTGCTGCTGCTGCTGCTGCTGCTGCTGCTGCTGCTGCTGCTGCTGCTGCTGCTGCTGCTGCTGCTGCTGCTGGTGGTGCTGCAGTTACTCTTACTGCTACTGGTACTGCTCTTGCTACTAATGCTGCTGCTCTTGCTGCTACTACTGCTACTGCTGCTACTACTACTACTACTACTACTACTACTGCTACTGCCCCACAGTGTATGGGGGGGATGAAATTATACGACCAACGAATGATATTCAAGAAGTTAATGAATAGAAGATAATTTTGTGTCCTTTCCTTTCATATACTTTTTCTCTCTCACATCATCCTTTAAGAAAATATAACAAAACAACTGGAACAGCAATATCACGAACTACTACTACTACTCCTACTACTACTACTGCTGCTGCTACTGCTGCTGCTGCTGCTGCTGCTACTGCTGCTGCTACTGCTGCTACTGCTACTACTGCTACTGCTACTGCTGCTGCTACTGCTGCTGCTGCTGCTGCTGCTGCTGCTGCTGCTGCTGCTGCTGCTGCTGCTGCTGCTGCTGCTGCTGCTGCTGCTGCTGCTGCTGCTGCTGCTGCTGCTGCTGCTGCTGCTGCTGCTGGCTGCTGCTGCTGCTGCTGCTGGTGCTGCTGCTGCTGCTGCTGCTGCTGCTGCTGCTGCTGCTGCTGCTGCTGCTGCTGCTGCTGCTGCTGCTGCTGCTGCTGCTGCTGCTGCTGCTGCTGCTGCTGCTGCTGCTGCTGCTGCTGCTGCTGCTGCTGCTACTGCTGCTGCTGCTGCTGCTGCTACTACTGCTGCTGCTGCTACTGCTACTGCTGCTACTGCTGCTACCACTGCTGCTGCTACTGCCTGCTGCTGCTGCCACTGCTACTGCTGCTGCTGCTGCTGCTGCTGCTGCTGCTGCCATTGCCACTGCTACTGCCATTGCCACTGCTGCTGCCACTGCTGCTACTGCTGCTGCTGCTACTACTGCTGCTGCTACTGCTGCTGCTGCTGCTGCTATTACTACTATTACTGGCACTACTAACACTACCACTACTACTACCACTACAGGTTAGACCTCTCAAATCTGGAATTCCGTAATCCGGCAAATTCTATAATCCGGTATAATTCTTAAATGCAGGAATAATTTATATATCCCTGATAAATGTAAGTTTGTCGGAACGTCACTATATGACGTGGTGGTGCATGTGTTTTTCTGTATCTTTCTGCATGCATATTTACTTGTATAGCTAACATAATATATCAAAACAATGTCACAGGTATAATACAGGCTGACTAAGACTATACAAGGTGTTTTAGGATGCTTACTTATGGACCACCTGTAGTTTGAATTTTCCATAATCCGGCAGTTACTGAATTTGGGTAAGTTCAACCTATACTACAAAATTAACAATGTACTCGTTTACTACATCAAGAATCGAGGATGTTTTACGTATG
>NC_059268.1:9426683-9476683 GCF_017591435.1 Portunus trituberculatus | reverse complement strand
CTCCTACGTCCCCAGTGCACCATAATAGTTTCACATGCCCACTAATCACTTCGTATTGCACTCTTGGATTTGCTTTGTTTCACTGCACAGAGGATGAAGAATGTGTACCATGTTGGTCTGTATATTAGCTTGCCGCTCGAGCTCCTTCATTGTAGTTCAGGTTTGTTCATCAATTTCAATTCTCATGATCTCTATGGAGTTTATCGGCTGTAACACTTAACCCTTTGGCTACTACAGCTTCCTCTCAGTTTAGATAGAAATTTGAAAACCAACACGTACAGTAAAAGGTGTCATCGAATATCTATTAAAGTTATGTTATTGAAGGCTTATAACTTAATTTTCGATGAGTAAAGTTGACTGCGCCTAATGAAATAAAATAAGACTACGCATACCATTAGTGGCCAAATAGTTAAAAAGTGAGATTGTCAGGAGGAGCTAATTTGCCTTAAATATTTCTACTATCCATGATGTTTATCCTTTAGTGTGATGTTCTCTTGATCTATATAAAATTTATCAGCTGTCATACTCAGCAGGTTTGTCACAGGATTTCATGCTGATAGGAAAACACCAACAAAGTGGAAATGTGTACGATTGTTACCTGACTATTGACCATGACTATAGCAGTGGTCATAAATATTGCAGATAACCTCTTAGGAGCATTCCTCAACCTTGCTCCTCACGAATAATTCAATAGCCATTCTGGATCAAGGCGTGTCCCCGGGTTCCCATGAGTGGCCGTAGTGCTATGTCCCCGTTCCCATTGAGGTTGTACGGGAGATAATTGACAGTACTTCACTTATATAATGTTGATACTGAGTGCGCGGTATGGTGAGCCGTCGCAACCACACAATCGGTAAACACTATGACAATACAAATAACAGGAATAACCACTTGCAGATTTGCCTTGTGTTCTTCAGTCTCTTTTTCTTATGTTCATGATGAAGACCACTCACTTTAGCACACACTTTCACTTTGGCCATACACAAGTTCTGATGTAGTGGTAAGAGGAGAGGCATCTTATAATCACATTACCACGAGAGAGCCTGGAGAAGAGGGCGTCAGGGATGTCAGTGGAGGGAGAGGCAAATCAACTGTAGGCCAGAAGTTCGAGTATTTTGAAGGAAAAAAGATTCGGGTGTATTTTTATGTAAGAAGGGCACTGGCAGGGCAACAAACGGAACGAGAAAATGTCCACTAAAATGCGAGTCCCTGATGAAGAATGAAATAGGAATCATCAAGACTTCATTATTGTACTTTTAGCGGGTTTTTTAAGGTATTAGTGTCGCTATAAATTGAGGATGAATGAAATATTGCATACACAGGTGGGGAGCGTGAGGTGGTTTTTATATAAACTGAGCAACAGATGGCTTGAGGCACGCCCTGTGTATGAGTAGTAATTCTTGTTGTATAGTGGAAGTAGTAGTAGTAGTAGTAGTAGTAGTAGTAGTAGTAGTAGTAGTAGTAGTAGTAGTAGTAGTGGCAGTAGTAGTAGTAGTAGTAGTAGTAGTAGTAGTAGTAGTAGTAGTAGTAGTAGTAGTAGTAGTAGTAGTAGTAGTAGTAGTAGTAGTAGTGCAGTAGTAGTATAGTAGTAGTAGTAGTAGTAGTAGTAGTAGTAGTAGTAGTAGTAGTAGCAGCAACAGCAGTGGCATTTTCCATCTTTCCATCCCTTCCTTTTTTTTTTTTTTCTATGCTTCCAAGTTCAATTTTTTCCTCTTCGTTCTCTCTCCTTCCTCCTCCACCTCCACTTTATTCCTCTTTTCCATCACGTCTCAGGAACTCACACGCGGTAATCATCAATGGCATCAAGTGCATTTTAAACTGTTCCAAAAAGGAGCATGAAGATACCTCGTGAATTTTTTGGAAGCTATAAAAAAAATGTTACGGGAGATACATATTCAATGATTTTTCCCTATTTTTGGTATATTTAGGTAGACGCCACTGTATGTTAAAGAAAACCGTAATATTCTGCGCCTAAGAAAAAAAATGCATACTCTAGTGAACTGAACGGAGCTTTGGTGTCTGATTGGCTGCTACCTGTCAAGATAAACCAAATGAACGGCCTTGATTGACTGCTGCGTCCCGAGAAATAGTAAAGAAAGCAAGTTCGTGCTCGTGATGAAAACCCTTACGTACTTCATTAGCAGCAATTTAGTTTCGTGCATATTTTTTCCTGTTTAACTTTTTAATAGAGGCACAAACTGAAATAAGACTAAACGCTAACTCTCCTGTTTCGCTCATGACATTTTTCAAGTGAGCTTTTTAAAACTTTTAGTCTCTAGTCTTTCTCCCTCATATGCAAAATAAATATGTATGAAAAAAGAATACTATTTTTCAGGTTTTCTTTTTTATCTGGCCTGTCTCAACTATATATATATAAAAAAAGATGAGCTAAGGCATGTTTTAATTTATCTGATCTTCTCGTAGATGGTTTACAATTCTTTCTGAAAACATTAACAAAAGCGTATCGAGGTGTTTGATATGTGCGTGGCCTCACCTTTTATATCCCAGCTTCATGTTGGCGACATTTGCACGCAGACAGTGAGCATCTGGTATCTAACGCTGGAGAAGCTTGAACACGGCTGTCAAATAGTTGAAATACGGTACACCTTCCATGATAGGCATTCGTTCATGCACGATGACACTTTAAACTTCGAACGAAACTTTACACTTTTGAAACTTTAATCTTTTGTTTTTTTCCGAGAATTTTCATTTCGAACACTGAGAGAAAGAATCGGGTAACCATCCCGTATTAGATTACTGACTTTCCATTTGGATTTTGCGCGCAACACGTCATGACAAGCACACGGGAGCAGCAACACTGGCGGGGGTGGGTTGAGCACGGGTCGCGAGTCGGTCAGGCAGCCAGGGGAGCGGTGACTGTGAGGGACGTGCGTCAAGTGGCGACTGTTGCTACTGTACACAAAATCCCTGCACGACCACCACTCTGTCACTCACTCGCTGTCCCCCATCTCCCCCACATCACTATCCCATTCCCTCCCCTAGACACTCTACTCCTCTTCCCCTCCCCTTTTTCTCTCCCCGTCTGTTTCTCCCTACAGAGACCCAGCTTACTTGACAAAGCTCTCTAAGCACATCTTCCTCTTGTCTTCTTTGATACGCTCCCTACAGACCTGCCTCTCTCTCTCCTCCCACCTCTTCTTTCACTCATCCTCACCCCATTTACCTTCCAGTCCCATACTTTATCCCTTCTCTCGTCTCCTCAAGTCAATACTTCCCATTCTCTAACCATTCTCATCTTCCCTGCACTGTCTCCCTCACTTCAGCTCTTCTTTCCACACTCACAAACCGCCCAAAGACTTTAGTAAGAATGCAACTTCTTGTCTTTGAATGAAATATGTCGTCTCCTCACCTTTCTGTTCCCACCAGGTGTCATTTCTCACCTCAGCCTCGCCATTACCTAAACCACTACCATCCATCCATCACCGCTGCCCGTCCTAAAGTATCAGGTGGCGTGAGCCGAGGCGCTGAATGACCACAAAGGAAACCCAATAGAACACATGACATTCATCTTAAGAATATAGTGTTTTTCTCCCGGTGCAGATGTGCTATACGCGTCCTATGGAATGATGGCAGCTCGAGACATACACGATGGAATGAAAGGATAACAGTGAGGTAAGTGTTAGTTTTTTGCTTTTATATGAACAGAGGAAATATGGCAGCCATCGGGCCCACACATGGTAGTCCCTGTATGAAATTATTTAATGTTGTATCTCTTGTTATCTTTTATCGCTATTTTCATGCTAACTGCTTTACTGATCTTGCTAACTGTATGCCTCACCTCCTTCTGCGGCCTCTCTGCGCAAGGCTTCTTTCTTCCTCTCATCCCTATTCTGTCCAACTCTAATACAAGAGTTAACCATTAATCTCAATCATTCATACCTTCCTCTGGTAAACTCTGGAACTTCCTGCCTGCTTCTGTATCTTCCTACGACTTGACTTCTTTTAAGAGGAAGGCTTCAAGACATTTGTCATTGACTTTTGGCTAACTCTTAATAACTTTAAGGGAACTGGCAATCCAGAGGGCCTTTTTTTCCACTTTTTGTTGTCCTTGACCAGTCTCCAGTCTTGCATTAGAAAAAAAAAAATCTCTCCACCTATTATCCTGCTCTATAAATGTGTCTAACTTAAGAACATGAATGCCTTGTCTATCCCATTTATCTACCACTATGAGAACCAATTTCTTTTATCATTCTTGTCCATGGTGTGATGGTGCAACAAAAGTGAAGGACAGACAGGAAGATAGTGTTAGTTCTCTTGTTTTTAAGACACATTTTACATCATGGGTGTATGTAAAGTTTAATGAAGCCTTATCAAGCACCATTTTCTTTCCTGCTTATTTACCTCACTTCGTCTCTTGGTGCTGAGAACAGAGAACTGGTCTAAAAACAGTATTCTGTTGTATTAAGAAGGATAGTATTATGTTATGTTTAGCTTCGTGGAACTAAATATGCTTTATACAGCGAACAAAGGCAGACGCCAAGACGAGCTCTCCCAAGAAGGACGACATATCACAGTCCAGCAAGTTGAGTGTTGAGTGTGTGTGTCGCCAGCAGCGGAACGGGAATGGGGTGGTCATTACTGCTCTTTGCCACCTCACAGCAGAGACTCCCAAACACAAGGTCACGACACAAATGTGACTCGGAACGGTGTCTGTAAACTGCTAGACGGCCTTGTAAATAAATTTTGAATAAGTGTACCATGACAGTGAGTGATAATCAACACTGCATGTACACGCATTCATGGTCGCTGGATTAGGTCTTGATTGCATTTAGGATCGCAGTGAAAAATGTTTGGGAACCGTTGTCTTACATAACGAGTATTTTTGGGAACCGTTGTCTTACAGTACGAGTATTTTTGGGAACCGTTGTCTTACAGTACGAGTATTTTTGGGAACCGTTGTCTTACAGTACGAGTATTTTTGGGAACCGTTGTCTTACAGTACGAGTATTTTTGGGAACCGTTGTCTTACAGTGTGAGTATGAGATAATGACAAATCGAAAGGAATATAACTGAAAGGGATATGACGCAATTTTTCCTTGTTTTTGGTCGTGCAGTGGCCAGCCGAGAACTTGATCAAGCCATTCACTGAAATAGGCAACTTCCAAACCTCATCAAATCACTCAATAGTCCGTGTTATTAGAGCACATAGGTATGATTGAATAACTAGATTTAGTTACAACCGCTTGAAAATTATATGTACTGTCATTAATGTTTTAAAGAAATCTGTGAATGATATTTTGAAAGATGCTGTGATATGGAAAGAATGGCGAGCTCTAGGATGTCTTTCTTTCATGGCGCCCACGTGTAGGAATCACCAAGCAACGTGCAGTGCAGTATGCGCCATCGTGCTCCTGCCAATGCTCGCTTTATTTCTCGTAGGTGCCACGTGTCAGAGAAAATGAATGTCTCCTCGCCACTCCAGCAGTAACTATGCTATAATACCGCCACGTAGTGAAGTAGATCGATTCTTCTTTTTTGTTTACTTGTTCGGGTTTAATTTTGTTTTAGAATATGCATACTAGTTTTGGAAATTATTTACGAAGAGATAGATTAGACAGATAGATACATGCATAGATAAATGAACGTGTTTTTCTTTCTTTTTTATGTAAGAGAGGAAAACTGTCCAAGGGCAACAAAAAGAACTGAAAAAAAGGGCCTCACTTAGTTGACAGTCCCCGTGTAGATTAGAGAGAGTTAACCAGGTGGGGAGTTCCAGAGTTTACTAGTGTGTGTGTGTGTGTGTGTGTGTGTGTGTGTGTGTGTGTGTGTGTGTGTGTGTGTGTGTGTGTGTGTGTGTGCAGAAGCTACATAATTGTCATTTCCCTGTTTATGTTTTGAGTTCGCGTTAAAATTGCATAAGAGCAGCCCTCACCGTGTGTCAGCTCAGCCAGCGCTGGTAAGAGGAAGGCAACAGTAATCTGGCTAACAGGTAAAAGACAAATGCTTCGTCACGTTTATCCCTTACATTTCCCTGGCCCTTGTGGAAGTTATCGTGCTTGCATGACCCTCGTGATCCTTTAAGAATTTCATATCATTAGTATAAAAAGCACCCATGAGAACCAGACTAATCCTTTATGGCCTTTGAAAATAGTCATAATAAAGGAAAAGTAAGCGTTAAAGGAAGTCAATAGGTCACGCAGGGACGCCACATAACGCCTAACGTCTGATCTTTCTAAAATTTTTGATTAGGGCAGAGAAAATTTAGTAGTATTCAATGCCTCAAAAACTCAATTCCTCCATCTATCAACTCAACACAACCTTTCCAGACGACTATCCCCTCTTCTTCATTGACACTCATCTGTCTCCATCTTCTATACCGAATATCCTCGGCCTATCCTTTGCTCGTAATCTTAACTGGAAACTTCACATCTCATCTCTTGCTAAAACAGTTTCTGTGAAGTTAGGCGTTCTGAGGCGTCTTTGCCAGTTTTTCTCGCCCCTCCAACTGCTTACTCTGTACAAGGGCCTTATCCGCCCCTGTATGGAGTTTGTATGTTTGAGGGCTTCCATTCACACAGTTTTTTTAAGATAGGGTGGAATTAAAAGCTTTTTTGTCTCTAACACCTCTCTTCTGACTGACTGTTTTCAGCCTTTTCTCACCGCCGGAATGTTGCATCTCTTGCTATCTTTTATCGCTATTTTCATGCTAACTGCTCTACTGATCTTGCTAACTACATGCCTCCTCTCCTTCTGTGGCCTCGCTGCACAAGGCTTTCTTTTTCTCTCAACCCTATTCTGTCAACCTCTCTAACGCAAGAGTTAATCAGTACTCTCAGTCTTTCGTACCTTTCTCTTGTAAACTCTGGAACTCCCTGCTTGTGTCCGTATTGCCAACTTCCTATGATTTGACTTCATTCAAGAGGGAGGTTTCAAGACATTTGTCCCTGTTCTTTGGCTAATTCTATCGGCTCTGTAAGGAGATTGGCAACTGAGTGGGCCTTCTTTCTACATATTTTTGTTGCCCTTGGCCAGTTCTCCTCTCTTAAAAGAAAAAAATATGCGTAAGACTTACCTTGTTGAACGCGTTCTTTCCTTTTGAACCTGCGCATAGGAAGGTCAGATGGGAAGCACTGGACTCTTGACCTTCGGAAGTGATGGCATGAGGTTCCCATGCGTGCAGGGGAGTCAGCACGGGCTGCGGGATGCCCAGGGGAACCATCACCCCGCCCGAGCTGTCCTCCAGCCCCCGTGGGTACGAGCTCACCAGCGTCCCCATCCCCATAGCTGTGTGAAAGAGAAAATTAGACACTTTGCTGCCATCAGAACTGTGAAGACCAATGAAATGTTCTGCAAGTTTGTAAAAAAAAGTCGTGTGTATGCATTGTCATTACTAGAAGTCTTGTAACCGTCTCTGCTCTCTTCCATTGTGGTTTGGGTTTTATTTGTGTTTTGGGTTCCATAACAGCCTTAGTTCCTTTCTTCTAATCTCTTTATGATCTCTGTCAGGTTTTGTAAGAAGGTTGTCAGCAGATCAGAGGACTTTTGCTGAGTTTCATACTGTCCAGAGTGTCCATCGATGAGAAACTTGTAGGCATTCTTCAATCACTCAGCATGACTAAAAATCTTGAAAACTAACCCTAAATCTCCTTCGACAATCCACGTTTTAGAAGCAGCATATTGATCCAGCTTCTTTCCCTCATTCTTGTGCGTTACTAAGACTCCTAAACGGGTAATAATAATAAACAAGTAGGTAGAGAAAGTGCGAATGTTTTTACAGGGAGGGTGTGGCTCGTGTGGCTTGCTTGATAATAACGTGGTGGCGCAGAAAGAGATACGAGGAGTGACGTGGAGTAGGTGGGGGAGCGTTGAAAGTCCTCCATCATGCCACGCAACGCTGGGTGTGGCGTGGTGGCGTGTAATATGAGGTGGGCGTGGTTGCCGTGTTAGGGATAGGTGTAAGCGTCTCTCTCTCTCTCTCTCTCTCTCTCTCTCTCTCTCAGTGGTAATTCTAGGACGATGGGGAGGGGGGGGAACGACTGAGTGGTTGAGAGAGTGACGGAGTGGTTGTAGGTGCATAAGGTGCTGCGTTCAAACTAATGGCTTGCATAGTAACTTAGCAGAGCGCAAATACACTGCCATAAAAACAACGGTAAGAGGTGATTAGGTGTCAGATGGCTGCAGAAGAAGAAGGATGAGGAGAAGAAGCGTTAGGAGGGACAGAAGGGAAAGGTATGCAAAAGGGAAGAAGGTAAAGCGTAGCAAACCTGTTGGGCCTTACTGGAAGTGTTTGCGGTGACAATATGTGTTGGATGTACAGAACGGTTACGGCATAGTGGCTTGTGGGTATGCTATCTTTTATCTATTTTTTTTTTTTTTTTCGTGTGAAGGAAAGATTAAGATAAATAAAACCTTGGCAAGTTACCGGTTTTGAAAAAGTATAACACCAAGATTAAGGAAAACAGAGGCTTCTTCATCTCCAAAGATCCTGCAGTATTTTCCCTATGAAGCAATCAAAGAAAAACCACAGACAGACAGAGAACTCCAGAATTTACAATGAAAAATATGAAATTAAAAGAGAAATAGAAGGAAATGAAAACAGAAACAGACAGAGAGTTTCAGAGTTTACAGTGAAAGAAATAAAAAAAAAGTAAAAGTACAGAGAAAGAAATAAAAAAGTGAAGGTACTGGTTAACTCTTGCTTTACTAAGACGATGAACAGAGGTGAGAGTCAATGAAAGTCACAGGAAAAAGGAGAAACGAGCAAAGTTATGGAGTTTTAAGCCTAGCGAGTATTGTGCGGGAAGGGTGGACGTGTAAGGGCTGGTATTAGTGGAGTGTTGCGTGTGTGGTGAGGATGGGTGGGGCACATAATAGGAATAGCACATAGCGTGGACTATTGCTACTGCTACTGCTACTGCTACTGCTGGGAGGGAAAAGAACAGTACAAAGATACACAGACAGACACAGAGACATTCAGACAAATGTTAGCGTATCTCACACACACACACACACACACACACACACACACACACACACACACACACACACACACAATTATGAAAAAGTATATCGCATTTCTGTTATGCCTGAAATTACGAATTGCACTCTCTCTCTCTCTCTCTCTCTCTCTCTCTCTCTCTCTCTCTCTCTCTCTCTCTCTCTCTCTCTCTCTCTCTCTCTCTCTCTCTCTCTCTCTCTCTCTCTCTCTCTCAACAAACCGAAAGAGAGAAAATAGAAAAGGCGAAAAAATAGTAAGAAAAACAATGGCAATGTAGCGTTGTGATTATCATTGATGTGTGAAGAAGCAGAAAAAAAGAAATATGAAAAAAAGACGAGTGGGGGCGTGAGTGGTTGGGCGCGCCAGTAACAACCCTCGTATTGGTAAAGGGGAGCCATAAATAACAATTATTTTGCACCTTTGTAAAAAATTTGTTCATCGATTTCCTTTTTGGCTCAACTTTTCTTTTTCTTTTTTTTTATTCTCTCTCTCTCTCTCTCTCTCTCTCTCTCTCTCTCTCTCTCTCTCTCTCTCTCTCTCTCTCTCTCTCTCTCTCTCTCTCTCTCTCTCTCTCTCTCTCTCTAACAGTAAAACTTGAACTCAAATCAACTCCACACACACAGAGAGAGAGAGAGAGAGAGAGAGAGAGAGAGAGAGAGAGAATATGCCACGTTATTTCACACAGAGGTCGATATGAGGTATTTGAAGGTCGCTTTATGGAGGAAGAAGAATAAAGAAAACTTCCTCTGTATGCGTGAGGCGACAACTTCCTTCACTGCTGGAGAAACAAGACGCCCTCACGTCCTTCCCTGCATTGTACTTCCCTTACTGCTAGAAATGCACGAATGAAGTAGCGCAGATAAGATGATTTTAGTTTAGTCAAAGGTAATGGTATAATTGAGAAATATATATACGTAACGTTTATGATAACCAAGAGGCAATTAGCAACGTTTCCTTGCGTCAGGAGGAGAGTAGCGTGACCTTGAGAAACATGACGCATTATCAGAGGGTCAGGATAACGCTGCCCCAATTTTGCCTAGCTGCGTGACCGACCAAGCGTTGAATAGCCGAGTATTAGTCTTGGCTCCCCGGCAGTACAAGGGAAAGCGATCTTTATTTGAAAACACCATAATACTCTTTGTTGTCCGCTTGTTGCATATCCCTGGTCCGAATTTTCAAACCTTGTGGCGTCTTGTGTTTTGGTGCTTTTAACGGGGTTTAGTAGAAGTTATTAAAGGGCTTTCAGTGTATGTTGTTTTTTTTTTTTTTTTTGTGATGCTATTGAGAGTCTAACAAATATTCAGCTTCACTGGTGGGTTTTCAAGTGTTTTGTTTTGTTTTTGTTTCCCTACGTATAGTTTAAAGCGTTCCAAGGTTATATTTCGTTCTAATGATAGTTAAAATGTGCTATGCATCTAAGGATCATCCGTGAGTTTTGAAGGTTTTACTATTATTCTGCATCACGAGTGAAATAAAAAAAATAGCTAAAACCCGACTACTACTGCATTTAAGTTTTTGACGTGATCCTAATGAGAGAATGCAGCGTTTTTAATACGAGGCACAAAGGCAGAATGAACGAACAGGTAACATCTCGCTCCTTGCAACACCAAAGCAGTTAAAGAAGAAAAGAAAGCCTTGCTAATGTATTTAAGTCTTGCACAATTTACACAGCCACGAAAAAGGTACATTAGGGCTTACAGCCATTCGTATCACTTAGAGTAATAGATTTATCACTACTGCAGTAAGGCGTGGCACAGAGGACGCGGCCTGAAACACGTGACAGAGATAAGTAAACGTGAATGCAGTGCTGACTTACATACGTGTTAATGTGTCCTCAATATAGTTATAATTTAATGTACGATGACAAGACTGGAGATTATGAAAATAAAGAAATATATTTAAGACAGTAATTTTTTTTTTTTTCCCATACTTGAAGAGTATGGGAAGCGCTGTTCAACTTCCACCCATTAGCGGCACAGGCAGTTTTATTTATAGTGGTACCCATATTAGTGCCCATATCACCACCCAAGCGCATCTTTGGTGTAAGGCAATTACACCTCCACTTAGAGCCTGGGTATCATGGTGACATATAAGTAACTTTAAACCACTCGACAAATGACAAAGTTTCAAGGCGGCCCGTGGTGGGATTCGAACCTACGCATGTACGTCTGCCCGACCCCACGCTCACCACCTTATCCATTACGCCATCGCCTCCCTTCAGTAATTCTTATAGGAAGAAGAGAGGCACATATCTGAACTATAATTTATTATTTTATGTATATCTATATATTTGCCAATCTCAATCTAACTCTTTCGCCGCTTTCACAAGTAAACTTCGTAACTCTCAGCATCTTTCTAAAATGACATGTGTGGCGTTTAAGTGCGCTCATTGACTACAATTGTACTATTGGCGATGCTTAACGGTATGAAGGAAGATGACAAATGTGGGAGAGAAGACCGTATTTTGACACACTTCCGCGCCGCACCTGCAATAATTTCAAAAGGGTTTAATTAAAATAGTCCGGTTTCTAAGAATGTTTTTATAGTTCTTCTGACAAATTAACAAGATTTCTACATCATTAGCAGGTGAAACTCTTGAGAACCGGGGTGAAAATAGTCCTGGTGAGAACAAAACATTTATGAATACGGAGAGAGCTACTCGCATGGTGATGGTGACAGGAGAGTAGTGGTCAGTATAGCATCGCACAAGACTCGCCGCCCCTTGTGTCGACCCGAGTTGTGGGAATCAGGGAAATGTGTCAATAAGGTGGATAATGTTGCTGACGTCACCTCCGCGGCCCTCACCCCGCGCACCCACAGCACATAAACTTTGCTTGTTGTTCTCATACATTTTTAAGTTTCAATAATCACGGCAGCAATTTCATAATATTCAGGACACCATTAAGGGGGTCTTAAGTTTAGCCTGATGATTTTTTTCCTTGTTAAAACGTTGAAATATTTTTTTGTGTTTTCGTTTCAGTGATATCCTTATTTGATTGAAATGTAAGTAATATTAAGCTGCTTTTTTTATGGAGTATGGTGGTTGTAATGGATATTTTGATAAACATACTCGCATATAAACTTAATCATGCGTTGCTTATAGTTTTATTTACCTGAAGATTTAAACTTAATCATGCGTTGCTTATATTGTTATTTACATGAAGATTTAAACTTAATCATGCGTTGCTTATATTGTTATTTACATGAAGATTTATGGATTCGTTTGCTTGTTTCGTCCTTATATATGATATTCTCTTGTTTTATAGCTTTATTTTGATGTGCTAAGAAATATGTACAAGGCCACCATAAAAACTAAAGAAAAGATCAAAGAAGACCACTCAGTGCGTCGCTCTTGGAAGGTAGATTAAGGGAAGGAGATAACAGAAATAAGGCCAGTTTAGTTTCAGAATTTTTTTTAAACTACATTTTTTAAATGGATGAGGTTATAGAAAGGAGCTAGAAAAATTAGATACAGACATAAGATATACTATGCACGTGTGTTTAGTGGGATTGTTAAGCATATCACAAGTATCTTTTCATCGCCGCGTATTATACTAGAGTTGTTCTGATGCTCCTTGTGTGAGAAAAAAAAAAACTCAAATCACAAGGTGGAAAAAACAGAAACAAGCAACTGAATGATGCGAATGTCCGGGGTGTAACGTATATCACAAATGTTATCTTTATGTGTTATTGAATTGTCTGCTCCTTTTTGGTTAACTCTTCACAGAGACATGCAACGATCTACATAAGTCACAGGCTCGAAGTCTTTACAGGTGTCTACAGAAGGAACAAAAAGAAACAAGAGAATATATTTTTCTATTGCCTAGCCCAAAAAATGTTTAGAGGAAAGTGGTTTGTGATAAAAAATAAAGACGTGCTAAAGAGCAGTGAAAGGGTTGAATATATCTAGGTTTGGACTGAAGATATGCAAACAAGGCAGTCATGGCTCCTTCAACAACACACCTAGGTAATCAAGGTCAGGTGTTTTACTTTCCAGGAAGAGACGGTGACAATCGCAACATTTCAGAATTATACAGTGCTACTTTCCTTCCATTTATTGTTTGAAGTAACGTCTTTTTACTAAGAAACTTCTCGCTTTAAAGTCGATAGTTTTCGATCTAATGGAGACTGTGATAGTAAAGCAAATAATTGTCGGGTACATTTTCTTAGAAGTGAAATGCTTTTTATTTTCGCAGCTGTCAATAATCTAGTGCGGTGTCGTTGTGGCTTACGAAAGAAAACAGTTGTATACAGCACAAAATTCAGAAAGGTTTTTATGTTGGCTACTTTAAACAGGACCTCGTGGAAGTTATTACTCTTCAAAAATGTTTTTCATGTCACTAGAGAAAAAGATTGTGGTGTAGTGAGATATCCTGGGCTTTACAAATGTGTTTTGTTTTTCACCATCCTAACAAAAGATTAACATAAATTCTTCTATAGAGGAGTTCTTCAGTTTTTTTTTTTTTTTTGATTCTATGGCAAATTGAACGAAGATTTTGGGTGTTTGCATCGTGTGCTTCTTTATGATTCTTGGGAGGGTTTGAAAAACGATCACGTTTTAATGGAAGTTATTGGGACTCTAAAGCAAGTTCAACAAGGATTTTTTCTTGAAAACCAACCTTTGAAAATAGCCATGGTGAGAGCACAAAGTGTGTTAGTCCCTCCAATACTGGGACACATTTTTACCTTGAAATCTGTGTATGATTAGATCATTTTCTTGACATTAGAAAGGGTCTGTTTAGGTTAGAAGATTAATGGCCAGAGTCTTCACTATTTTTCTCCCACACATGAGTTTTTGAAGCTGTATAAAAACACCATATAGTAAGCAGAATGAATATGAAGACACGTCATGGTACTGTAAAGGTTAAGACTGACTCTCAATACGTTACTAATAGGACCTATGTGTTAGCGATTCCTTGCCTGTGAAGATATACTTAGAAAGACAACTTACTACGAAAAGACTAATATCCCGCATCGATTCAAAGTACCACCACCAACACTACCACTACCACTTTCTGTCTTGCACCAACATTCAAGCCACGGTATTGTTTCATAACGTGAAAATAGTCGGCATTCCTGAGTAGTGTGTTCGTGTCCCCGCGCCAAGGTTGTGTCATCGCGCTGCTACCCCTCCCACACTCCCTCGCTGGAACCATTCACGAAAACTTCCTCTTGTATGGATGGGTAATAATGCGTATAGGTACCTTGCCACGCCACAACTTGTGTTATCTTAGAGAGGAAAGTGAAGGAGGTTAGGAGGAAGAAAAATTGTAGTAGTAGTAGTAGTAGTAGTAGTAGTAGTAGTAGTAGTAGTAGTAGTAGTAGTAGTAACAGCATTAGTATCAGCTGTAGTAGTAATAACAGAAGTATTAGCATCATCATTAGTATTAGAAAACCAAACATGGAAAAAAAGGGAAAAGAATTCTCTATATTCTGTCAAGATAACACCCAGCACAGGACGATCCACGAAGTCTCCACCACTGTCATAAATTCTTCCCAAGCCATTACCTGTTACTTAATTATTAACTCCACGTATTGCCTAGTGCTCACTTGTTGTTTGGCAAAAGCTTCGTTCATCAATATATTATCAGAGGGTCATTTCTCAAGGCTAAACATTAATGCCTGCCCAGGTGAACTTCTCTACGCTTATTGTATTCCTAACGGGAAGACCACTGAATATTTAACGCTATTCGTCTGTATTGGTGTTATTTTCGGAGAGGTGTAGTGGGCGATATTTCTTACCTTATTACTTAATCCTCATTGTTTTGGATAACGTTCCTCCTGGTGATATAGTGGGAATGATTGTGCTTGCTGTCCTCATCTTAATTTTCATCGTTAATCTGAACATTAGCTTTCACAAAACGGTGTCTTTTTGTTTGTCTTATCAGAGCACCACAGAAACAGCAGGATAACAACGGGACAACTACAATCACCTATACATCCTTAACAGTCGGAAAGAATCACCTCACAAGCACCTGTATCACCAAGTGTCATCCAGTATCACTCAGACACGTGTTTCTCCTCGCGGTACATCTCGAGGGACAGATGGAAACACAAGAACAGGCGTGATAGGTCGAGTGACGCTTCCTCCTCTTCCAGCCTTACTGTACTCCCTACTCCCTGCAACTTGGACGCCTTCTGGCACCCTGAAGTACGGCAGGCTCTCCCGCCCCAGCACTCCCCTGATCGATGCCAGTTTCATACGAAGGAATTACTCAGTGCTAGCGGCCAGGCAAGTGCAGCGCGGCAGGATATCTATAGTATGAAGTACACTGCGTTAAATTTAAGGTGAATGAGAGTTATTGATAGAATAAAGGACAGTTTTTCTTAAAGACTTGAGACCTTTCCTAGACAGCTGCAGCATGTTCTAGCTATGGTGAAAGGTGTTTTGGGGTTTTCAAGTATATCTTCAAGATACTAATGAGTTAACAAGGAGCCCACACGCACCATCATTGGGAGAAATTACTACAGTGCGAACTTAACTAATCAATTATGTATCCATTGAAAATAGTCTTTAATAAGAGAATGGATCATGCAAGAATGTTGGTTTAATAGAATAAAATAAAGATGATGCTGCTAAACATATTGATGAAACTTGCAGCAAATTATCAGTTAAGTTCAAGTGAGTGAGTGGTATGTTGTAGTGTACTGTTTATCATATTGTGGCGGAAATTATTGACTTGAAATATGCAAGGAACGCATCAACTCACTGTGTCGCTAATCATCCGACTGTATTGGCTTGTGTTGATGGATATTTAGTTAATGTGGAGCTGGACAGGCGTACGAAGAGAAAGAGAGAGAGAGAGAGAGAGAGAGAGAGAGAGAGAGAGAGAGAGAGAGAGAGAGAGAGAGAGAGAGAGAGAGAGAGAGAGAGAGAGAGAGAGAGAGAGAGAGAGAGAGAGAGAGAGAGAGAGAGAGAGAGAGAGAGAGAGAGAGACAGACAGACAGACAGACACACACACAACCACATATAGTTGCATAAAGATAAACTGACAAATACACAAACATGCATGCAAACAGACACGCAGACAGACACGTAGACAGACACACGTAAACAGTAAACAGAAGCACAAACATACACACAGATAAACAAACATACAGAGATAAACATTATGCACAGACAGATAGAGACAAACAGACAAACAGAGAAATTTACAAGTACGTGTTTGCAATATTCCAAGACTGTAGCATTAAGGAAGGTTATTTAGTGAGACCGATACCCGTGTTGGTGTTCCTGGCAAGTAGCAAGTGATGGAGTGCTCGTCTGCCTCGCCGCCCACGTCCCAGTAAGCGTTGGGGAGGAGCTGATGAACGATAATCAATATTTGTATAAGCTTTAGGCAAGTGACGCACATTTGTAGGTAAGGTAATGAGGTGATCTAACATTGAGTATACGTATGTTATTATGTCTTATTCACTTATGCAGGAGTTCACTTTTTTCTCTCTCTCTTCCTTTTCACTGGTAAAGTCTGGGACGTTGCCTGCCTCTCTTTATTTATCTTATTCTTATGACTAGTGCTATTTAACGAAGAGTATCAAGACATCTCTGAAACTTTTCTTTTTATGTTGGGGAGAGGGCCAGCCAAAGGCAAAAAGAAAAAAGAAAAAAAAGAGGCTTACTTAGGTGCTGGTTCTCTAGAGGAAAGAAAGGCGCTAGCCAAAATTAGGGAGCAAATGTCTTGATACCTCCCTCTTAAAAGAAGACAAGTCGTAGGAAGGCGGAAATAAAGAAGCAGGCTGGGAGTTCCAGGGTTTACCAATGAAAGGTATGAATGACTGAGAGACCAGGAAGGATGGAAACATTTGCGAATGGGTAGAAGGACAGAATGGGCTTTCCTTTGGAAGTTAAATAGCCAAAGAATTTACTATAGTAAGAGGAGTCAGGGGAGAGATAAACAGCACAGATGAATTTAGTTAGAAAGTGACTATTGAATCGAAGCCAAATGGTGGAAAACTCGTAAGATTCAAGAGCGTGGCCACGAGAGCAAGTTAAGTCGGTGCTCACATAGACGCAACATCCAGCTTTGAAACGAAAATAAGAATAGAGAAAGTAGGAGGGAACAGAGCAGGGGCTACTGTCAGTTGCCTCAGATAGCTGTATTTCGGTGTGGAAAAGAAGATGAGGTTTATTAGAGAAGTGGTGTTCCACAGATTGAAATTAGATCTAAGACCGGAAATGTTGCAGAAGTTAATGTAGAAAAAGTTGAGGGAGGTGTCAAGACATTTTGGGGTCGTTATCAAGAGAGGAGTCTGACCTGGGGACATTTCTGGTCCACCCTCCCCCAGAAAGGGACTCCGAGGCTGGGTTTGGATTCGCCATTTTTTTTTTTTTTTTAGTTTTGAATTATAAGTGAAGGGTGTGTGTGTGGTAATTGCCAATTCTTTTATTTGTTTTTTTTTTTCCTTCTTCTTCCTCTTTGACCTTTTTAGTAGCGGTAAATTGAACGGTTTTTTCAATCATTCTGCTTCCCCCTTTTTTTGTGTTTAATGTGTTTTCTGTAATGCATGTGCGTGAGGGACAAATCTTGATCAATATCCTTAACACGTAAGAAAATAAGTAATAATAATAATAACATTGATAACAATAATAATAATGATAATAATAATAATAATAATAATAATAATAATAATAATAATGATGATAATAATAATAATAATAGTAATGAAAATAGTAATAATAATAATAATAATAATAATAATAATAATAATAATAATAATAATAAAAACAGTAGTAAGTAAATATGATAGACACCACAAAAACTCATTCAAGTGTAGGTTTAGCACACAAACACACAAGATTCCCATTGTAAACACGTATCATATATGCCTTTCTCTCCAGAAGTGTAGCATTAACTCACCCGAACCTATGTATAGAATCCGATAGCGTGCCGTAATAATGCCTTAGAGAGAGAGAGAGAGAGAGAGAGAGAGAGAGAGAGAGAGAGAGAGAGAGAGAGAGAGAGAACCCACCCACCAACCCACCTACACACACACACACACACACACACACACACACACACACACACACACACACACACACACACATGAGGTTGAATTTATATCCTTTCCCCGTGACCTTACACTCTACATCTAACGTTTGTGTGTCATGGGAACGGAGACTACAGTATAGCGTCAAAAGGACAAACTTGTGCAGCTTCTCAGGATTGGCATTGGGAAAGGCTAATGTACGAGAATCTCCACAAATCCACATGGTCCTCGCTCTACGGACTTCAATTAGTACGTCACAAATACTTCACAATTCTGACGCACTCAAGACTAATGTAGTACACAAGTAAGGGAACATATATGGTGACAAATAAAGCTGTTTTTTTTTTTTTTTTTTTTTTTATCAAGATCGTTTGAAAGATTGAAATTAGTTAGGTTTTTATATGTTTCTTTTCCATGGATGATGCTAAGTACGTACTCAGTTGTCATTAGAATTATGAAAACGCCATTTAAAACCTCTAATAGCTTCAACTAAAGCCTGTTAAAAGAAGTCAGCATAAAACATCGTCACATCGTCTTTTTTTTTTTTTTTTAGGAATATAATCTGTTCTCTTAAAAGATTAGTGGGTTGAACTCCTTTTACTCACACGCTCATACACATTTTGCCAGTATTGTTTTTTCCCTCTCTAAGTATTCCATGGAGTGTTCATACCTCGTGTTATCTTCTGTAGTGTTTATTCTTTGTCCTACCGCTTCTTTTTTTCATAAGTCGCGTGTTTTTGCTCGTCTTGTTATTAGATTATCTTTTGGCGTGTCTTTTCCTTCTAAGAAATTTATAGTCTCATTACCACTTTCTTTCCAAAGCGTTAGCACTACAGGGTTTTTATTTATTTTTTTTTTAATGGCCTGAGATTGTCTGTGATATATTTTTTTTTCTTAGTAGTTCTTGTTATCGTACTTATCTTTTTTTTTATGAAACATGGCAATGGATTCCTCTTTCCTTGTGGTGTATGTTGCTTCTTAAGTCTTCCTAGCTCATCTTTCTCTCAAATATGTTAGTCTCATTTCCGTAGATTTATTTCATTTTTCATCTTAGTACTGTGTTGATTCTCTCTCTCTCTCTCTCTCTCTCTCTCTCTCTCTCTCTCTCTCTCTGAAATCCTTTACTCTCTCACTGTCACTGCTTTCCAAAGGCTCTAGTTGAAGGTACTAGTGTTTCTAAGAGTATGTTTATGATTCTGACAATAGATTAGCAAGATTTCTAGTTTAATAAAAGGAGAAACTGTCTTGAAAACCGGTTAATTGTCTCTGTGGCCTTGCAAAATTGTCGTAGTGAGAGGGGAAGGTGTTTTTTAATATGGGCGACTCTCTATGAAGCTCTCAGAATTATTTTCAAAGACCAGGAAGACGAAGTATCAAGTTTTCGTTTTCCTATGATTTTTTTTTTTTTTTCATTACCAACATGAAATCTTTGTTAAACTATCAATATATTCTCTACGATCATTAAATTACCTTTGAGAAATCCCCATTCAAGGCTTAAGTATCCCCTTTAGCCCATAAAATCCCGTGAAAAGCCCACATGGTATTAAAAAAAAAAAGGCTAGAGGTTGTGCAAACACGCCGAAACCAAACCCTTTGAAAAGTCCCGAATCGTCCTTTAACACTCAGCAAACACACTACACGAGGCTCGGTATGAAGGAGTATAGTCAGACAGCCCATAACTGACGTTCTCATGTGTATAACCTCCTTTCCTGAATTCCTGGTTGAGCGTCAATGTGGTTTGCAGAAATAATACCCGCTACTTTTACATTTGACGATAACCCTGAGAGAGAGAGAGAGAGAGAGAGAGAGAGAGAGAGTTGACATTCTTAGTACGTGAAAGAATCTTGTACTTGAGCATTCATAATCAAGTAAGAAAAAGTGAGACAGCAGAAGGCGCTGAAGTATTGGCTATAAAACTCTCTTCGAGACAAGTTACTGGTATTGTGCACTGAATACAAGGCTCAGTCCATGTTGTGTCCCATGCCCTTGTTTTTGACCTGAATACCAATATGACTGTCTCCGTTTTCATACACAGGACTGGTTCAACGCGAGGGAGAGAAAACGGTGACGATTTTAGGGGGAACTTCAATATTAAAAAGTGTTGGTGTTCATAGAGTTTCTTTTCTTAACATGAAAAATTAGTCTTTATTTACAAAAAAAAAAAATAATAATAATAATACACTAAGCTACAGTATGTACTAATGTATTTATATTCATAATAGATAATCGACTAATTTCTATCTACCTGCTGAGTAAATTTGATCCCTAATCTCTCGAGCGGCAAATTTCACTTCATTTCAAGTTGTGTACCAAGGCAAATACAATTATATCGATTCGGAAATTCATCTAGAGGCAGTCATGAAAATCAATGTCTTATGGAGGTCACCTGAGTTGATTACTGTCCTTTTTCGTGTCTTATCTTCTTATGTTGCTTATCTTTTGTCGTTAAGGCTACATGTGCTCTCGTGGTGGTGACTAGCGCGTCTGGCTACCAATTCCCGCGTCCTGATTCGAATTCAAGCTGAGACAGTCATCGGATTTATACCTTTCCCAGCTGTTCATTCTTTCTACGGGTGGTTGATGTAGCTCACCAAACTCGAGGAAGACAGTATTCTCTCTTTGCGAGGCACCAATTTCTTGTCCACTTCCTTCACTGACTCACTTACGAAGGTTTCTCATTCATTCATTCATTTTCAGGGATGAGACAAGAGGCAAAGTTCGTTAAATCAGGAATGAAAGAAAGTCCTTTAACAAAAATTAGCTATGTTTATGTGAAGCCGTCCCCAAGACTGTCTTCACTCAAGGGTAATTATTCTGCGTCTAAGGTAATGTCAGTGAAGTCAGTCATTCTAATTAATGAGTTAAATATCACGGCACCGATTTCCCTATTTTCTACACTTTGTCATTTTAGAGGATTTTATCAAGTTAGAGGTAATACTTTGTTACCAAAAGATTATGAGTAATTTAGGTGCATTACGAAAAAAAAAATCAATTATTCATTTTGTATCCTTAATGTCACCTGTACAGCGTCCTGGCAAACATTGACACTGAGGGCGTGATGGAGATGGTTGCCAATAGTGAAGATGTATTAGTACGAAGGAAGTGGAATTTACTTTGTCAGCTGTAACAAGCCGATGATTAAGACCGCGGCAGTGAGGGATTGGGCTTTTAGTTTCATGTTCCAGCGTGCCTTATTGTTATAGCCTGTTATTTCCAGCTAAGGTTACGGTTAGAATTGTCTTGTGCTGGTGAGGATAAGGATCAGTCTTGTCTTGTGTTTGCTTCGTCTAATATTGCCACATTTCATCTTCACAACTTTCAATAGTCTCTAATTAAAGTTATTGAAGTTGTCAAAGATGCTTTCATGACTGAATACAGCTTAACGAGTATTTGACAGCACCAGTGGAGAAGAACATGACTGTGTGATATGTGTGATCGTGACCTTTTTTTTTTTTAAATGGTCCTGCAAAAAGCGTGTGAGAAAATAGACATAAAAATCTGACCGAAATTAAAGGTGAAAAGTGGATATTCTTTAGAATAGATGGACAGTTAATTAAACGAAATATCTACCAGAATGACAGAAGAAGCCAAGATAGATAGAGAACTATTATAGCTGGAGAGATGAAGTACGAATGTTGCTGGATGGAATGGAACAGATGAGTGGAGACAGCTGGAAGAAGACAATGCAATGCTTTGTACTGATGGAAGTCAGTAATAATGATAAGGATATTGCTGAAATGACCGGATGTACTGCAAGGGCCACAAAATTGATCCTGGAAAATGACGTTCGCTATGATCCCACCATAGATCAAAGACATTGTTCTACTGTTCTATCCGGAGTTCGATTTTCTCAGCTAAGACCTCTCATGACTAAAGATTTATCCCATCCTTACATCAACCTCTCAGTTTTTCTATGGACATGATAATGATGGAAAAATTGTGATGGAAGTGATGGAAGCGCTTCAAAACACCAAAGTACGTTTCAATCACATTTCATGACCACACCAGTTCGTTATGGGCCAGCGTGACAGTCTATCATCAAGTACTCTTCCTAGCGTGAACCCCACATACATCCCGTCACGTATCTCCCATCCAGATATCAATAGAGCAGATGAAATATTTACTCGAACAGCGCGGGAGGCCGTTGGAAAGTACCACTGGGTGAGGTTGTTGGAAAGTGTCACAGATCACGGAAGAAAACGAGACGACAGCCAGAGCGAGAAAGTAGTTTGTGTAAAGTTTGTGAACGCAGTAAAGCAGTCAAGGAAGAAATAAGCAAGGGAAATTTTAACACAAAGGACGGGAATATAGAATGTGCAGACTGAGTATCGAGAGTAGCGGAAGAAAAAAAAAAAAAGAAAGAGAAAACGGGAGACTGTATGACAAGGTTGGGGAAGTAGATATACAGTAGAGAGAGAGAGAGAGAGAGAGAGAGAGAGAGAGAGAGAGAGAGAGAGAGAGAGAGAGAGAGAGAGAATAAAGAATAATGCTAATACAATCGAAAGGAAGAAAACCAAATTAAAAACAACATAAGTTAAAACCCGGAAAACTTGAACGAACTACCTGTATAACCGGCAGATTATGAACACCTGACATTGGGTGAAATCGTCTCTTCGAACTGATCACTGTACGACTCACTACACTCAGCACAGGAGGGAAAGAGTCAGACAAAAGACAGCCTGTAGTTTCCCATAGATACACAAAATTAGATACGCAGAAATAAAAATGTGGAAGTTTAATGATAATGATGCTGATATTTTTTTTATTATATGTATGTCTATAAACGAAAGTTGGCTTTTTATGTTAAGTGGAATAAAAAGAAGAAGGAATGTTTCTGCGTGAGCCAAGCAATCCCTGCATAATCATGTCATCACTTTGAAATCACAAGGGAAGGAGAAGCTAAGGACTGAAAGCTTCCAGAGTATGGTAACGATCTCTTTTATCCTACGCACACACTCTTCCAAAGTGCGAGAACACTCAGAGGCGTGACGAGGAAAGCAAACAATAAACTTAAGCATGACGTGAAGAGAAGGAGAGACATCAAAGAATAGGAAATAGATCACCGGAATGTTGGATCTCTCACCATCTACTTCCATTACCTCCATGGCTACTGCTCTTCTGAACTTGCTAACTGCGTGCCTCGCCTTCCTATGACCCACTGCACCACACTCACTAATTTACTCTCCCTCGCATTCTGTTCACCTCACTAAAGCAACAGTTAATCATCATTATCATTCTTCTATCCTTTTATTTGGTATATCCTGAAAATCTCCACCTGTTTCTGTATTTCTCTCACGCTTATGACTTGTAGTGTTTCAAAAGAGGAATATCAAGAGTCGAGACACCTCAGAAAGTAGGTTAGTGCCATTCAGTAAAATTAGTCTTGTAAACTATATAGATTTGTTTTCTCTAATCGTTTCTGGTGCCGTATGTAGTTTGATTATTCTTATTAGGTTCTAATGACAGATATCGTTTTCAAGACTATTTGCAGAAGATGAAGGAAAAGACATTCATGAAAATCAGTTTAATTATCTCCGATACCTTTAAAAAAACAGATTCTGCATCACCAATAAAAAAAAAAAAAGAAAGACCAATGAGATTCTAATTAACCACCTCTGCGACCTTTAGAAATAGTCCTTATGAGAGAGAGCAAAGCGTTTAGAAATACGGGTCATTAACTCACGCACAATAAGCAGCACTAAAGGGGAAAAAAGCACCACTATACACGCCACATTACAAACCCGCTGTGTGGTGGAGAAATTATTAGATTTATTCCCCCATATATATTATGAAGCAGTACTAAGGGCAGTTGTTGGCCGCAGTTTATGACCTACTCGTGCCAGGCGGGACTTCTCGTAATGAAGGCGAAGGAGGGCGGGAGGGCGGGTCAGGCAGGTAATGGGGGGGCGTAATGCGGGTTAATTCATGGGGTGGGAGAGTTATGGTGGCGAGAGGGAACCAGAGAACTACCAGGAAACTACTAGGGAACTACTAGGGAAGCAGAAACGTGACCCGACGCGATGCTCTGCGCCTTGGTAAATCCCACCTCTTGAACTCCATGCACTTTGGTCTGGGTTAATTTTATATTCCATCTTTTTTGCTTCTGTTTTCGCATCTTTTGTCGTTAAGGCTACAAGTGCTTTCGTGGTGGTGACTCTAGCGCGTCTGGCTACGAATCCCCGCGTCCTGAATCGAATTGAAGCTGAGACAGTCATCGGATATATACCTCCCCCAGCTATTCATTCGTTCTACTGGTGGGCGATGTACATTACCCATCACGTCCTCAAAGGTTAATGAGCTGGAGATGAGCGCCAAGGCCATGTGCTGCATACTATACCGTGTCCTTAACTCCTTCAGTACCATGACGCGTTTCCATATTCATTCTTGGTTACTATTTGGTGATTTTATACAGCTTCAGAAACATATGTGGAAATTAGAATAGTGAAGACTGTGGACATTACTATTCTGACCTCCATGGACCCTTCCGAAAGTCAATAAAATGGTCTGATCGTACACAAATCTCAAGGTAGAAATGTGTCCCAGTACTGAAGGGGTTGGTCTTTCATTGTTATTGTTGTCACTGTTGACATTCATTCATTCCTCACCTCGATCAGTCTTGTGGTGCTTGATTTTTTTTTTTTTTTTATGTAAAAGCGCCAGGCAAGGGTAGGAAAATATGTACATGAAAAACTTAGATATCACTCCCTATAGAAAAGCCAAGAGATTTAGCCAAAATTAGAAAAAGAAATGCATATCTCGATGATCTACACCACTGCTGACATTCAATAATAATTTTTCACATATTATTTTCTGTCTTTCTCTTGACCTCCTCTTGTCAGTCTCGCTAGCTGGATGAAAGTGTCCAACAACTTCGCAATATGATGAGTGACCCAAGAAAGTAGGCAGCCATTTTCCAGAGTTTTAGGCAGCGATCCACGAATATTTCCTCTGAGTGCTTGCTGGTTCGCTGCTTGTGTTGTTCGGGGAAGCCTCAGCATTGTTCTCAAGGTTTCTCTCAGGGAAAGTGTGACAGACCAGTGTTAATCATCCATTGCTGCAGTTGTGGTTAGTAATATTTCATTGGGAAAGTGCCGCTGTTCTCCACTCACTGACGTCATCCACTTCGTAGCGAGTGTCACGTGTCCCATTCACCTCTCTCTCTCTCTCTCTCTCTCTCTCTCTCTCTCTCTCTCTCTCTCTCTCTCTCTCTCTCTCTCTCTCTCTCTCTCTCTCTCTCTCTCTCTCTCTCTCTCTCTCTCTCTCTCTCTCTCTCTCTCTCTCTCTCTCTCTCTCTCTGCAGTGACGTCAGTGTTCCCGGCTTGGCAGTGGCGCCCCAGTGTTTGTGTTGCTCTTTATAGCCAAGAATCGATCTACGAAAGAGTAAGTGGATGATGGCAGCGCTGAGCCGGAATAATGACACCTGTTATATTACACGGAGTCATCAGTGGCTAGTTATGGGTGTTATGTTTTGCTTTTCAAGGACTACGCTGTGAAATGGCGTACAGTATCACATATAGTTCTGCATTGTCAAACATTTCCACGTCTCACATTGATAATAGGATGAAATGAAGGTTGCTAAGATTTTTAAGAATGTTCCCAGAATTCTAGGTTTTAGTTCAGTAAGGATTCTGCATCATCAATGTGAAGAACACCGACGAGAACTCGATTTATTTGCTCTGTGGTGTTTAAAATATCCGTGATGAAAGAACAAGGTGCTGAATTGAAAAAAATGGAAATAGTCTTATATCGACAGTTACGCATGGAAAAAAAACAGCAAATCGAGGAGAAACAGGTGGAGTGTTACAATAAAGATGGAGAAAGACACAGACTTCTATAGACATCATTGTTCAGCTTAGCCTTTTTAAGAGCAGTAACTTTAAGGTTTTTCTTTTCTCTTATTCAGTTTGTCACTGGCCGGCGTCCCTCACACGTAAAAGGTAACATTATATGCACATATATCCACATTTCTCTAACTTAGAGTATAAATATTTCAAGGACAATATTGTCCTCAACACTTCTAAGCTAACACACCACAATACAGCTCTGCCGCCACCAGGGCTGTTCAGACAAAACACTCCTTATTTTCTTTGTAATCCATTCATGTCACTCCTGACCTTGCCTCGTGTTCCCGCCAAATAAATCACTCCTTGCTCCACCTCACGAAAGGAAGTTCCTTCGAAATAGTGAAATGTAGCCAAGAATAACCCTGCCCGTTCCTCAAAGTTTGCTTCATATTTTACAGAAGTCATTTCGTGGTACAAGGAACATTGTCTCCTAATGGGGGCTGGTGGAGGTTTCTTGCTTAGATTTTCAAGTTGCAGAAAAGATGAAGACTCAAGTTCATATATCGACTGCTTACAGCAGACTTGACTTGTATAACAGGAATCCTGCTTCATCAATAAAAAGAATTAGTGAGAACGTGACGAAACACCTTTGTGGGGATTTGGAAATAGTCCCACTGAGCCTCCAAAATGTTGAGGAATACCCGTATAAGCTAGGGTTGTGTGTGTGTGTGTGTGTGTGTGTGTGTGTGTGTGTGTGTGTGTGTGTGTGCGTCTGTGTCTGTCTCAGTGTGTGTGTGTGTGTGTGTGTGTGTGTGTGTGTGTGTGTGTGTGTAATTCACTGTTTGATCTGCTGCAGTCTCTGACGAGAAAGCCAGACGTTACCCTACGGAACGAGCTCAGAGCTCATTATTTCCGATCTTCGGATAGGCCTGAGACCAGGCACACACCACACACCGGGACAACAAGGTCACAACTCCTCGATTTACGTCCCGTACCTACTCACTGCTAGGTGAACAGGGGCTACACGTGAAAGGAGACACACTCAAATATCTCCACCCGGCCGGGGAATCGAACCCCGGTCCTCTGGCTTGTGAAGCCAGCGCTCTAACCACTGAGCTACCGGGCCGTGTGTGTGTGTGTGTGTGTGTGCGCGCGTCTGTGTCTGTCTTAGTGTGTGTGTGTGTGTGTGTGTGTGTGTGTGTGTGTGTGTGTGTGTGTGTGTGTGTGTGTGTGTGTGTGTGTGTGTGTGTGTGTGTGTGTGTGTGTGTGTGTGTGTGTGCGTAAGGAATATCGTTCATGGGGTTATTGCATCGAACACTGCCAGCAAGAAGTATCCAGAGCCGTGGCCTTGGGAAATGGATCCAAGGGGCGATCTCCTTCCAAGGACGCCACCTGCCACTCGCCGCATAAATCACGGTACACTCATGATAGCGGGCGGCAGTACCGGCCCCTAATTACACAGAGAGGCACGAACACTTGAGAGGCTTTAAGAAGAAGAATTTCCTGAAAAAAAAGTAGAGTGAAAGTACGGAAAGTGTAAAGCAATTATTCGTCTTCTTGCTATTGCTTTTTTTTTTTTCTTGTGATGTAGTTTGTTACCGTTGTTGTTGTTGTTGTTGTTGTTGTTGTTGTTAATGAAACTTTTGTTGTTGGTGCTGTTGATTTTCTACACATCTACGTAATTTTTACACACAAAGTCGGAAACTAAATCAGCTATCTCTCCTGTTTTGTTTGTTTTTTCCTTATTTCTCTCACTATATAGTTCGGTCTTCCTGGCTCGTGAAAATAATTATATAAATAAATAGAAAGAGAAAAAATAAACAGCTTTTTTACTCACTACTGACTCACTTACCTTCTGGATCTGTCCTCTTATTGCCTCCAGCAGCGGTGTGCTCCAGGGGTCTCCCCTCCCTCTGCCACCCGGGTGTTATTTGAGTCAGTTCATCATTCAGGGCTTCTGCGGCAGAAGTTATGTCGTGAAGGAGACTCTTCCCGTCATGAGGCCTGCTGAAGGAGTTCCTTGGGCTGCGGAACAGCACAGGACTCCGCACAGTGCCGGGTCGCTGTGGCCGTCGTGAGGGTGCAGGCTTCCTGGGGTCCTCAAACAGCCCCGCTCTACTCCTTGTCCTGCTTGGCGAGTCTGAGTCTGTGTCTTGGTCCTGCACATGCTCACGGGCAGCGGGCAGCGGCGGTACACGGCTGCCAGGCTCCTTTTTTCCGCTTATTTGTGGAAATTTTGTGAGAGTATGCTTGCCTTTATCTTTCGTAAGGGAATTTCTTCTGTGGCGACGGCGGCCACTCGGCGTCCGTCCGTGAAGGGACACCACTGAGGGCCACTTGACGTGGGTAGGCCTGGCCAAGGGGCTGGGCTCCCGGCTGGTGATGTCCACCACCACCTCACCGAGTTGGTCGCACCGCGGCACAGCATCACCCTTGGTCGGAGTCATGATGCCGTCACCGCGCCAGCGATTGGGGTGTCGGTGCAGCGTGGCGCCTGTGGGTTGGCTGGTGGACCTTCCGCGGTTGCGTTCCTTGGATGACAGCCTGGCATTGGACCTCCGAGTGTCCTTCACCTTGCTTATGTTTCTTGACCAGTCAAACGTGACAGCGTCGTCGGTGTTCTTGGCGGTGTCCCAACCCATTCCGGGTATTCTGGACGCCGGCGACTGGCCTCTCTTCCGTAGGAAAGGTTCCATATTGCCGATGGTAATTTGCGAAAGAGGCGATGTCCGCGACGCCTCCTCCACAACACGCATGAAACCCACATCGCTGCTCTGTCGAAACTCTGAGGTTACCAGGGAGGGGAGGCCAGGGGACGCCTCACCCCCCGGGATCCTGTCTGAGCCTCCGTACGCCACGGTGACAGTCATCCCCAGACGCGCGTCACAGCAAGCCTCGCCCGCCTCGCCGCCTGGCTGCCGCTGCTGCACCCAGGCATTCGCCGCCCACTGTTGATGCAAAGATCTATCGTCTTGATTCAGGATGTCAAGTTTTTTTTTCAGCTCAGTAACTCTTGAAGGACTTAACTTTGGAAATAGAACCTCACTTATCGTTGCTTATCAACACCATTCTGGAATCAATGGGTAATATTTCACTGGTTGCAATTTAAGGCCGGTATCAGCTCCTGCAGAATGAGACTTCATTCCTTACTACTGAACTCAGCCTCGATGCATCTGAAACAGGAAATATTTTGATTAGTAACTTTACTGAGAGAGAGAGAGAGAGAGAGAGAGAGAGAGAGAGAGAGAGAGAGAGAGAGAGAGAGAGAGAAGGAGAAAGACAGAGAGAGAGAGAATCCGTAATATATCATTCAACAGCTATTTTATGCGCACTCACGTAAATTTACATCAGAATCTCCCTTACATTACCTATTTAACCAAGAATGATTATAATAACCCGTGTAATTGCCACCACACAGGTCACCCACCCTCACGAGAACCCCTTAAGGCCAGGACGGGACACGAGTGGCTCTGCATCACAGCCTCGGGTTATGAATAATGGCCCTTAATATCACGGTAGTTTGGCGGCTCGGCGCGGCAGCCACCACTTGGAGGGAACTGGAGGCTCTCTGGAGACGCCCCACTCAGGGTTTAATACAATGCGGATAATTAGTCATTGGTGTGTTTGGTAAGTATGCAGCCTCATGTGGCAAGAACTGAAAAGCTTTATTGATCTTCGGGGCGGTGAAGCTAAATATCCTTGGGTTACCAGAGGAGGCAGTGCGTGACGGAAGGAAGGGAAAGTGATGTATGAAAGAGAATACACCTGAAAAACAAGATAAAAAATAAAATCCCAACCGTCTTAGCGCTTATAAAAACAACCATCTTTACTTTTTTCTTCAACTTTGGAGGTAAGCGATCAAAGGTGCAAAAAATGGGAGAGAGAGAAATTATCCTGCTAAATTACAGCTCCGAAAAGCAAAAGAGATGAAAGATTAACAAATATAATACTAAATCAATAAAGAACAGAGGCCAGGGATTTAGCTCTGGAATAAGATTTTCAAATATTAACTTACGTACGTTTCTTGAGCGATGTTTATACAATGGATACCAATCACCAAACCAGTCACCCTATGTTGGTTTTCATTTGTTCTTTACTTCTCATAGATTTCGATTATTTGTCTTTCTAAACACCGCCAGTGTACCACTTGCCCATATTCAACACAAAGAAGAGACATGCTTTACAACATCGTATTTCATGTCTCACAAGTCACGCAGCGGAAAAAAAAAAAAAAACATAAATCTGCGGCAGAATATGAGTATGCCCTCATAGATTATGGAAGAGGTCTTCGATTGACTTGGAGCGTTCACTCTTATGCAGTTCGTGAAAAAGGCAGAGCGTGGAAGAAGTATACACTGAATGGAAGAAGAAGCAAAGAAGAATAAGGAGGAGGAGGAGGAGGAGGAGGAGGAGGAGGAGGAGGAGTGGAGGAGGAGGAGGAGGAGGAGGAGGGGGAGGAGGAGGAGGAGGAGGAGGAGGAGGAGGAGGAGGGGTGGAGGAGGAGGAGGAAGAAAAGGAAGAGGAAGAGGAAGAGGAGGAGGAGGGGTGGAGGAGGAGGAGGAGGAAAAGGAAGAGGAAGAGGAAGAGGAGGAGGAGGAAGATGGGGAGGAGGAGGAGGAAGGGGAGAAGGAAGAGGAGGAAGAGGAAGAGGAGGAAGAGGAAGAGGAGGAGAAGGAGGAGGAGGAGGAGGAGGAGGAGGAGGAGGAGGAGGAGGAAGAGGAAGAGGAAGAGGAGGAGGAGAGAGTGGACAAATAGTAAGAACATACGAACCCAGCCACCCACAAAGCCAAGAAAGCAAGAGGTGCAGTTTCAAGACTCAGAAACCCTTTTCCGTTCTGTCTCGATCACTATGGACAGCTTCGCTACTGGATGTTGCTGGGATTCTCAAGGAAATTTTCGTGTTTCAAGTAATAGTTTAACAAGTGTCTGCATTACCAAAAGGAATAACACTCTTGAGAACTTGACTAGTTTTTGTCTTTAAAAGTAGTTTCATTGGTTAAGCACATTTATGGATAGAGATAGTAGTGGAAATTGTTTCGTTATTTTTTTATTTAAATTTAAATTATTATCTCTATACACACCTTTATTATGCATTTATATTGTTGTGTTTATTGTAAAATTTTCCGGCAATGGCAGTCACTTTGCATTTGCATATATTTCATATTAACTGTACACTGTATATCAGCTGAGTGTTGCTCATATATCTGCGTTGTGTTTAGACATCTTATGACTTTCATGAGCTTGTGTGAGAGGTTTCTTAATCATTTCGCATTCTTACGAGTCTATCATGATTGGTTTGTTTTGCACTATGAATTTTTTTTTTTTTTCCTTCGGGTCGGATCAGCACCAATAAGATTTGGGACGACACATGCTTATCGAGTGGCTTATAGTGAAACAAAAATAAATAGGTGTATTTTACTACTGCCACATATAGGCCTGATCGCTTCTTCCACCAACCATTATGCCTTGGTGTATTAAAGTAGCAATAAAAGAGAAAAGTGAAAGTTAACAAGAGGCGTATAAAAGAAAGTATTGAAGAAGCAGCAAATACAAGAAGATAAAGAAAACAAGTGAAGTGTTAGTAACTGTAGTCGCATTATCATTCCCCAAGTTTCTCGGAAATGAATGCCTATAAACAGCTGAGAAGTAATTATATGAAGCGAAGTGTTCTGGGAAGGAGAAAAGGATGAGGGCAAATTTGGAGCCGCCGTGGTACAGTGGAACCCTGCGTGCTTTGGGGTCCGATGGGTCTCCAAGCGCATGGGTTCGAATCCTGTCCACGGTCCGAGTGTAGGTTGGGCTTCCTCACTCGGGGCAACGGTTTCCTAGCGGGTGGGCTTTGAGATAGGAGGTAGCAGAAAAAGTATCCCCTTTAGCCCATAAATACCCTTGAAAAGCCCACATGGTATAAATACAAAAAAAGTGCTGTTGTGTGTGTCAGTCCAAGAAAGTAGAAAGAGGAAGTATTGAAGAAAATTACAGATTGATTGATTGATTTACTTGAGTGATATAAGGCCATATATCACTAATACGTCTCTCTCTCTCTCTCTCTCTCTCTCTCTCTCTCTCTCTCTCTCTCTCTCTCTCTCTCTGCAACTGAAATAAGTAAATAAGTGGCATGACATCATCTAGCAGCTCACAAGGCGTTCATTAGTACATTCTTCGCTGCCTTTAATTCCTCCCCTCCTGTCATCTTCCACGACCCCCGCAGTGTTATTAAAGGCATAATTACATCTGAGCTAAAACGAAAAGAACTCCATACGCATTCTTGTAAGCTGAATCATTAAACTCCTCGCTTGTCATGTGTAGCTAAGTGATACATTTCGTCCCCCCGCCACTACAGTCCCTCTGCCTTGAGCAAGGAAGTGTGTTCGGCGTGGCCACGTACTTACCTGAGATGTATCGAATATGTCCAAAAGGCAAGAAACGAGAAAGAAAAAGAAAATAAGAAAAAGATAAGCAAGGTCACCAGCCATACCATGAGCCATGCATTGATGTTTTGAAACCTTCATGAGTATTAGAGTTCAATACTCCGATGAACTCTCGTCTGCCATTGGCCCCTTCCCTCACTTCTCTCTACCTCTCAACCTCTCTCGTAGCTAACCGCGCCCAGACCAAGGCTCCTACGACCAGACCACCGCTTCCTGATACCATACGATGCTTTACTGCACGTGACTCTGTAGACAACGTTGCACTTCCTGTCATCGTACTTAATGCACCTTACTACCTCACAACACGGTACCATAAGAGATCACTACACCACACGTTACTGTAGTATATCAAAGCACTTCAAGATGCCATGCCACGACACACACATACCACCATTCCACATCACATTTTTGTATGCCAGATTATCCACGATCGCGCGCGCGCACACACACACACACAGCTCGCTGACTCACTGGAAATTTCTTTTCCTGCCACTTTAGGCTGTGACTTGCTTCCGCTCAAGTGCAAATTTTTCCATAACACTTAATTCCTCAGCCAACTTATTATGCACCGATTGTCTTTTGTAGTTATCTTATAGACATTGCTACATTATTTTTGCACCAGAAGATGAAAGTAGAGACAACAGGAGGACAAGTGAGATAGCCAGCCTCTTGAGTACTAAAGACTAGCCACCTGTCACCAAATTTATTCAACCTTCTGTGACTGGCGAGCTGTGACTGTCCTTGTATGAGGAAAGGGAAGTGTGGTAGATGAAGAATCACTGACTTGTATAGATTGGACTGCATGGGTTACTCAGATTATCAGTGGGTTGTTATACTCAGTGGTGACAACTCCTGTACGTTTTCCTACACACACACACACACACACACACACACACACACACACACCGGCCGGGTGGAGATATTTGGATGTGTCTTCTTTCACGTGTAGCCCCTGTTCACCTAGCAGTGAGTAGGTACGGGATGTAAATCGAGGAGTTTTGACCTTGTTGTCCCGGTGTGTGGTGTGTGCCTGGTCTCAGGCCTATCCGAAGATCGGAAATAATGAGCTCTGAGCTCGTTCCGTAGGGTAACGTCTGGCTGTCTCGTCAGAGACTGCAGCAGATCAAACAGTGAAACACACTCGAGAGGGCCGGGTTCGAGTCCCGGCGCGGCGAGGCAAATGGGCAAGCCTCTTAATGTGTAGCCCGTGTTCACCTAGCAGTAAATAGGTACGGGATGTAACTCGAGGGTTGTGGCCTCGCTTTCCCGGTGTGTGGAGTGTGTTGTGGTCTCAGTCCTACCCGAAGATCGGTCTGTGAGCTCTGAGCTCGCTCCGTAATGGAGAAGACTATCTGGGTGACCAGCAGACGACCGAGGTGAACACACACTCCTAATCATCACACCCTAAACACTACTCCATTTCATTATCACGCAACCACCACCACTACCATCACCACCACCACCACTATTACCACCACCGTCACCATCACCCACCACCACCACTACAAAACCCACATAACGGTCACCAACCTCGCCTGCAGTTCACAATAGCAGTATGGAGCAATATGTACATTCCAGAGCCACTCAGCCACCCAGACATCGCTCAAACAAAGGCACATTCTCACCACACACACACACACACACACACACACACACACACACACACACACACACACACACACACACACACACACACACACACACACACACACACTAACGTAACAATCGTTCACCACACCACATAACCAGCACAAACCTAACATTCCAGAGGATCATCACCACATTCACCACATTCAGAACACCTAGTCACCACCACCACCTCCGTCACCACTACCGCCACCACCGCCGCCACGACACTGCATCTCTGTCAATACTTCGCGAGAGAGAAAAAAAAAAAAAACAGGCTATATAAAAAGAGAGTTTTCGGTAAGTGTTCTCGTTTTCAATATCAGTGGTTTGAATGGTATGATTATTGATATCAACGTTAGGAATTCGTGTTTACGTATTTCTATGTTGATATATTTCCCGTCAATATTGTTCTCTTTCTGTAATCTTGTACCGTATGGTTTGCTAGACTAAAGGTGTGGCTTGTGTTGACAGGGAGAGAGATTTCGTTTCATTGTTGGGTACGGTTCAATATCTGATGTATGACTAGCCTTTCTTCCTGGTGTCCTTGTCTCGCTCAACTCTTTACGTCTGAGTACTTTTTACTGTTTCTATTACGTATCCTTTCTTATCCCTCACATTACTTATCGAGTACTTGTCTATGAAAGCATTATTTCCATACCTTCCAGCGTTTATTCTCGACTAATAAAGTTTAATTTAATAGGATCTTATGGAAGCTACGAGCGTTTTCAAGAACGTTTTCATGATTCCTTCCCTCGCTTAACATTTTTTTTTTTTATGTAAAAGGGGAAACTAGCCAAGGGTAACAAACAAATTTAAAAAGGCTTACTTAGTTGCGATTCCCCTTACAGGTCAATAGAGTCAGCCTAAAGAAAGGGACAAATGTCTTGAAACCTGCCTCTTAAAAGAAGTCAAGTCGTATAGAGGAAGATGGAAATACAGAAGCAGATAGGGAGTTCCAAAGTTTACCAGAGAAAGGTATGAATGATTGAGAGTTGGACAGAGTAGGGATGAGAAGAAGAAAGCCTTGTAGAGCGAGGCCGCAGGAGGAGGGGAGGCATGCAGTTAGCAAGATCAGAGGAGCAGTTAGCATGAAAATAGCGGTAGAAGATTGCAAGAGATGCAACATATCGGCGGTGAGAAAGAGGCTGAAGACAGTCAGTCGGAGGAGAGGGGATAATGAGACAAAAAGTTTTTGATTGATTTTGATCTAATAAAACTGTGCGAGTAAACCCCCCAAACATGCGAAGAGTACTCCATACAAGGATGGATAAGGCCCTTGTGCAGAGTTAGCAGTTGGAGGGCCGAAAAAATCTGGCGAAGACGCCTCAGAACGTATAAGTTTATAAAAGTTGTTTTAGAAAGAGATGGGGTGTGAAGTTTCCAGTTTAGATTATGAGTAAAGGACAGACAGAGGATATTAAGTGTAGAAGAGGGGGACAGCTGAGCGTCATTAATGACGAGGGGATTGTTGTCTGGAAGGTTGTGTCGAGTTGATGGTTGGAGGAATTGGGTTTTTGAGGCGTTGAACACTACTAAGTTTTCTCTGCCCAGTCAGAAATATTGACCATTATCAGTGAGAAAGAAAAAAAAACATCATAAACTGGTGAATAGTTTCTATAGCTTTTAAGAAGAGTCCTGATGAAAGAACAATGGGTAAGAATTTGAAGTTCTTCCAATTATGATCATAGCCAATAGTCAAGTAACACTACTCACTTCCTTTATGATAAACACTCTACGTCTCTAGCTAGAATTCTTTCTTTGGACTTTCATTAAGGCCATTTTCAAACTCCACAGAGATGATTAGCAAGGTTCTCACGGGTGGTTTTCTGATTTACGATGCAGAATCAGTGCTAAATTATCACTAGAATGACGAAAAACTCTTGAAACTGAAAATAACTGCTAATAGGGCCAATGAAATATCACAATTAAAGATGAAACGTTTAAGATACTCTATCTTACGTTTCCTAATATACTTAGAATCTAGACATTGTCATATTTGTTAGATTGCCAGCAAGCGAGATAAAGAAAATAAGATCGTATAAAAGGAGGAACTGGAAGAATAAAGTCACCGATAACCACCGCACAAGTCTGCATAAAGCTACATTACACAAGCCAGTAAGCCAGCACTTCACTAAGGGAGAGAGGAGAGGGGATGGAGTGCTCTTCTTCCATCCCACGCGTATCCCTTTTTAACCCACAGCTCGCAGAGAATAAACCACCGTCATTACCACCGTCAGGCGAAAAGAAAATTGCTCTTGAAAAGCTTCAAGTACCCAAGTCACGAGAGGTGCTGAAAAAACAAACAAAAAAAAACACAGAAAAAATTAATGCACGCACACTCAACTTTCCTCCGCTTCCACAAGTCAATACTGTGACGTCACGAGCCCTCAAGTGCGTTTGGTTGGGGCGTCAGTCAATATATGGAGGAAGTGCCGCGTCACCATCACGTGGCCACTCTCCAATCATTGCTCCTTAAGGCACTTCTGGGTTGTAAGTGCTGCGAGTATCTTTATGAGAGCGCAAACCTTATGGTGAGGGAGAAAGAAGCTAGGGAGTGTAAACTTATGGAGATGTGCTTGTCAAATTTTTAAAAAGGAGGATGATATAAGGAAGTGAAGAGAAGAGAGAAGGCAGGAAATTATTAAAAGAAAGACAGGGAATGAAGGTAAGGAAGACAAAGTGAGGGAAAGGAAGAAGTTAGGATTTGAAGGGAAGAAAGAGGACATGATGTGGAGGATTGGAAGGGAGAGTACAAATGGAAGGGAGAAGAGAAGTTTTTTTTTTATGTTATGGTCTATAGCGCCTGTAGGTATCCTTGAAGAGTATGTATGGGAAGCGCTGTTCAGCTTCCACTCATTAGTGGCGCAGGTGATTTTATTTATAGGGATACCCATATTAGCGCATCTTTGCTGTAACTACCTAGAACCTGGGAACCTTTATCATGGTGACATGTAGGTTACTTTAAACCACTCGACAAATGGCTAAGTTTTTAGGCAGTACATGGTGAGATTTGAACCGACGCGTGGATGTCTGCCCGATCCCACGCTCACCACCTTATCCACTAGAAGAAACAAAATGAAGTATGGAATGACTACAATGAAAATGAGGAAAGCAAATTAAATAAAGCAAAGAAAGGCGTTACAGATGAAGGACACTGAGTATAAGGGGCAAAACAGAGAAACAAAGGCGGTGTGCAAGAGACGTCGATCAATCCTCCTTTGATTTGGTTTCAAGGAACTTATGCAAGATTGTTTATGGTGCAGCATTAAACTGTGTCCTCAAGTTACTAGGTGTATCATCATTTTCTTCTTTTTTTTTTTTTTTTGCGCATCCAGAGGGTCCGATGACAATGATAAAAAAAATTGACTAAATGGCAGAATGTCCTTCTCAGAAATAATGATCAATGGCCATCAATCTCTCCTATGCCACTTGGACAAAGCCTAACACATAATGATTTGTGAGTGTTTTCTTTCAACAAGTGTGTGGGTTGCGGTGGCGAGAAAACGCGTGATGAAACATTTGTATTTCGACAGCATCTCGAGAAACATCAGAAAGGATGGTGATGCCTTGATTGGATCTTGTTGTCCGAAGGGATGTAGTAAGGATGATGTAGACAAGACACTCCTCTAGTTTAGGTTAAATTCTCACTGGCGAATTTTTATATAAATTTTGTTGGCTTTGACCGGTGTCCCTGTTACATAGAGAGAGCCTGTGGGTTAGTTATCATGATAGGACAAGAAGTAATAGATTTAAGCTTGGTAAAGTTACTCTTAGTAGGAAACTTTATAAGAAGTGCTGAGAGATGATAGAAAATAGACTCAGTAATCAGATATTAATAGCGAGTCAATAGAAACTCTCTACAAGATTACACACTAAGATTTAACACCGCAAGTATCAAATCATTGCGTATGCATGTGTACATAATCGAGTGGGGACAAGATGTTGACACTCAGCACTCATCAAACAGCCTTAGCGTGACCATCTCTTTCCTGAGAAACAAGACCAAGAACTCTTGTGTCCTTGCAATACGTAATATGTGACGACTCAACCTTCGCCTACAGCATTCATAATTGATCACCAGCGGGGAATCATAACCACCTCTCAGCCTTCATACCCTTGACCTGATTTTTCCGCGTCCGGTGTCCTCTCTGCTGACCAAAACACTCACAACTCAGCACACACCGCGCCCCCTCCCCCCTGCCGCGGAGTGCCTCACACCAACAGCCCTTGGCACCAATGGCATACAGACACGCACCGCCCACGTGAGTAGTCTTACACAGATTGATTCACAGGTAGCGTGACAGATGACTGGACAAGACTCAACAATCAGCCACGAGGGAACTTTGGCATATTTATGTACAGAGCTGATATGTGGATATACATGTTTATGATTCTTATCTTTCCTTATACTCTAAAGTTCTTTTGATCTTTGCTCTTTAATGTGAATGATCCCCAGGCAGTGCAGACAAAAAGAACGCTAATATTTCATTCTTGTTCACTTTCAGCTTGCTTGTGTGTGACTTCTACAAATGTTTGTAATGCACAGGTTTAGATTGTTTTTACTAAAATCTTATATTTTTTGCTTTATTATTTGATATCAATCATTGTACTGACAGAGATTAATCTTTGTCAGTGCCTTCCCTCTTTCATCGGTTTCACTGGTAAATTATGGAATTGTCTGTCTCTTTGTTTTCATCTCTTCCTGTGACTCAACACTGTTTCATGAGAGCAACACCAAAAGTTTTCTGAGTGTATTTTCGTATTTTCTTTTATTGAAAGCGACAATTGCGATTTTTTCCTTCCTATTCCCGTGTTATTCGTTTGTTTTCCCTTTTCATGTGATGATGATATTATCATCACATGAAAATGGAATTAAAGTAAGGGCGGGCATTAAACTTTTCTTAAAGAAAAAGGAAAACAAACGAATAGCACGGGAATATGAAAGAAAAAATCACAATTATCGCTTTCAATAAAAGAAAAAAGAAAACATAAACTCAGAAATATTTTGATGCTACTTTCACGAAGCAGTGTTGAGTCACAGGAAGAGATGAAAACAGAGAGACAGACAATTCCATAATTTAACAGTGAAAGCGATGAAAGAGGGAAGGCACTCGTTAACACTTGCATTAGTGAGGCGGACAACACTGTGATAAGAATAAGTAGAACTAATAAGAAAGAGATAAAGTAGATACAGGCAGAGTATTAGTGAATTAGACAAGATAATAACACAAACCGTGCTATAGATAATTAACACCCAAGCATTAGGGAGAGAATAGCGTCAGGAACTCCGCAAGGAAAACTAACAAGCACACTGGTTTGGATTAAAGAACGCCATGGATTGCGTATCATGATATGTAGGCGAAGTGGAGCATATGCGCTCGCGTGACACACCTCTCTGTCAATGAACATGCGAGGCAAGGTCAGTTAGGTAACGAAGGTATAGATGTAATCCTATACTGCTCGACGAGTCACCTTTCCCCGGGGATCGTGTGGTTAGCAATATTTAACACAATATTCTTAATAATTTCAGCGTGTCTGTTACTTTCAGCAGGCTCTAACAGGTGTTTCAAGGGCTTTTGTTTGGTTCCAGTGATATTTTAAGACAGATTTGGCCTTATCATTAGGAAAGAACACTCACGAAAACTTGCATGAACACTTCTGTACTCTCATACATGTTTCATATCATTGGTGGTGTAAAAGTAGTCTTATGTTTTACTCTTGATTTAATTGTCTATCCTGTTGTCTTATTTGTTGCCTCTACTCTGAAATTACTAACCACTTACATTCATCCTCGTTTTCCAGCAGCCTCACTACACAAGTTTCTGTGCTGTCCACATGTATGAGTTAACCAGTACCTATACTTCATCCCGATTACTAACGAAACTCTCGAACACTCTACTTGTTATTTCCCTTTTCTCTGACTTAAACTGTTTAAGAAAAAGTGCTATCTTGATATTTCTTTAACTCCATAATCTACCGGTTTTACTTTTATGAGGGCGAAAAATGTACAGATTATTTTTCTTTTTTTCTTTTCATACCGTCAATTTTTCTTCTTCATGTGTACCGAAAAGTAACCAAAAAGAAAAAGAAAAAAAATGGACAAATTTAATGAGTAAGCATGATAAAGTTGTAAGACTAGTGATATTCCCTCCTCCTCCCTCTACCACCCACCCACCCACACACACACACACACACACACACACACACACACACACACACACACACACACACACACACACACACACACACACAGCTGGATTGGCTTTCGTGATGGGCGGCTGTAATGCTGTCATATTCCATAATTAAAGGTCCACGTGTACTCAGTGTGTCAAGGAACCGGTATACAAGCTGGAAGGGAGCCGCCCACTCACCTAACACCGCCCACAACCCGCCCTTATCAGTCCCACTATGAGTACACTTCGATATGTTGAGGTCAAGGGCGTTATTCTTCCGGAAAGAATAGAGAGTAACCCGCCACTGTTGTAGATATTATAGTAGTAGTAGTAGTAGTAGTAGTAGTACTAGAAGTAGTAACAGTAGTAGCAATATTAGTAGTAGTAGTAGTAGTTGTAGTGGTAGTAGTAGTAGTAGTGGTGATGGTGGTGGTGGTGGTGGTGGTGGTGGTGGTGGTAGTGGTAGTAGTGGTGGTGTTAGGGGTGGTGATGATGGTAGTGGTGGTAGTAGTAGTGATAGTAGTGGTGGTGGTGGTGGTGGTGGTGGTGGTGGTGGTGTTAGTTGTGGATGTGAAAGTGGTAGTAACAAGCAGACATAGACAAACAGGTAAATCAATACATATAAGAAAGAAAAATAGACGAAACAGAAAGCTTTGGGGGAGCGACGGACAATTTTGTGGACTGTTCCGTAATTGTTATATTCTTTACATGTTGAGGTGGAACAACAAATAACACTCCATTCTTCCCAAGCAGAGACGAACAATCTTTAGTGGAGTGGTGAATGTCTCTTCTATTCTTCCACAAAGCTTAAATCGTCCATTCCAGACACTCTCACACACTTAGCTGGTGCTCTATTAGTCATGAGACAGCTCACGCACCCACCCACCCACCCACTACTCTTTCATACTGCATAGACTTTCTCACGACTTTTTACGGTGAGAGTAGGTGAATGAATCTGAGCACCAAGTAACAACGTGAATGGGGATGATAGGTGACAATAGGTATAGGTATGTTTTATACAGGGACTATAGGCGTGACTGCTTCTTGCTTCCCTCATTTTCGTACGTTTTCTTGTTCATAGGCTCATATGACACTTTAGTCCGTATTTCTCAAACGTTTCGGTGTTTTCTGCCGCTTGTCTGAATTGCTTTATTTTATTTTATTATTTATTTATTATTTTTTTTTTTTTTACTTATCAACCGGCTGAACAAGATAAGTTGGTGTCATTTATCACAAACATTCTTACAACATCCAACTGCTGCCGCGTGTTCTTTTGTGTTCCTTTATAGTATTGACATTGAACCGACAGCGTGGGTGTGGCACCGCAATGTCCTTGTAAGGTTCAAGACGTCAATGCCATTAGAACATACCAGTAATAGCAAGTCTTAGAGAGTCGTATCAAGCGTTCCTCTCCTTTCGCCAGCTATACTACATAGCGAGCCTTAACTTTCCTATCACTAACCCAGCCTGCCTCAGAGACAGATGACAGGCTTACAATAGAGAATAATAAGCTGGAGAGAAAGCAAATTGACAACAGGAATTCAACGACAGAAATCATGAGCTAGACACAAAACGGATGGACAATAGGGAATCACAAACTAGACAAACGATAAATTGACAGCAGAAAATCACAATGGATACAGGAATGGGTCCGTCGTGGTACAGTGGAACCATGCGTGCTTTGGGGTCCGAGGGGTCTCCAAGCGCACGGGTTCGAATCCTGTCCACGGTCCGAGTGTAGGTTGGGCTTCCTCACTCGGGGTAATGGTTTCTAGCGGGTGGGCTTTGAGATAGGAGGTACCACAAAAAGTATCCCCTTTAGCCCAGAAATTCCCGTGAAAAGCCCACATGGTATAATAAAATTTTTTTTTTTAAAAGGAGGCATCTTAGCAACAGGGAACGCAGATTGGCAGTACAAAATCATACACACAAATCTACTTACTAACCCAAACATTTTCTATGACATACAACATCTCATATTACTGTGAAATCTTTATGTACGAAATATTAAAACTTTACGTGACTTTATTTATCCTGCAGTCCTTTAGTTAACATTAAGTGCACACGGACTATTTATTTTCTTCTCCTATTTCACGCCACGGAGCTTTATCGTTGCCTCCCACTTGGAGTTGAACACGAACACAGCTGATTATCTCAAAGCGTACGTTCACCCTATCGGGGCGCTAGACTTTTACTTGCTCTAGTTAAATCGTCAAAAAATCAAGTTTGCATGATTCTAGTTATGATTCAACGCCTGTGAATATGAGAAAAACATCGTGAGAAGTTGAATAATCTCTTTAGCCTTTGAAAAATTGTCGTAATGAAAGTACAAAGGGCTGAAGAGAAACATACCCGCCACTTTCACTCGTTCCTTGCCACGTATCGCGGTAATGACCTGGAAAAAGGATAATTCAGTACCCAAGACTTACTTGAGTACAACCCCGGACACTCAATCGACCGGCAGCTGTCCCCCTCTCGCCCAGTCGCACGCACGCACACACACACACACACTCACAGACTATTAGTCGAATATTTGTTTTGTTTAATATCCAAGGACTTTGCTATTGAGGTTCTCATACAAGCTCTCTCTCTCTCTCTCTCTCTCTCTCTCTCTCTCTCTCTCTCTCTCTCTCTCTCTCTCTCTCTCTCTCTCTCTCTCTCTCTCTCTCTCTCTCTCTCTCTCTCTCTCTCTCTCTCTCTCTCTCTCTCTCTCTCTCTCTCTCTCTCTCTCTCTCTCTCTCTCTCTCTCTCTCTCTCTCTCTCTCTCTCTCTCTCTCTCTCACTTACATTATGGTTCATGTTTTATTCAATTTGATGGAAGTATGAATTTTCACAATATATTGACACATGTATAAGCATATGTGAGCACTTATATGTATGTAACTGATGTTTTTATATGCTTGTATATAGGTGTGCGTATATGTGTATGTATGTGTATGTGTGTATGAGAATGTGTATGAGATTATGTATGTGTGTGTGTGTGTGTGTGTGTGTGTGTGTGTGTGTGTGTTTTCTGTTACATTGGCTACAACTATATGTATTTAGTTCACATTTTTCTTCTTTTATCTAGCAGCTACTAACACAGCAGGGCACATAGTCCACAGCGAGCTCAGAGATCAATGGACAAGGGCTATTGTATACTGAATCTGTTAGTACTGTATTGTCATATCATTTTCTTCATGAGAAGCCAAAAACACAATCTCTCTCTCTCTCTCTCTCTCTCTCTCTCTCTCTCTCTCTCTCTCTCTCTCTCTCTCTCTCTCTCTCTCTCTCTCTCTCTCTCTCTCTCTCTCTCTCTCTCTCTCTCTCTCTCTCTCTCATCCATGCTCTACCATTCCTTTCTGCAACAATTTCTATTTATTGTATTATGATTTGCTAATTCAATTAATAAATAATGCACCGATAAACAGAAAGAATCTATCAATGAATGAATGAATGATGAATGAAGGAGGAAATAAAATTATGATAGTTGTACAGTACATGAACAAATAATAATGATGAAGTCTTTTCCAACTTAGCATTTACATGAGTGATAAGTTAAGGAGCGAATTTTTTTATTGTTTTTATCATTATATTTTTCATCCTCGATTCAGTCTTCTTCACTTGTAGGGGGAGAAAAACTATATGTAAATACCTATAAGCACACAATATATTCTTTCCTCTCCTTCAGTAGTTAGCAATGTTGTTTGTCTTTTATATTATCCTATTACCTTCGTTTTTCCAATATTCAGGCTATTATGGAACAAACTTGATCGCGATGAATTGACGCTTCTCAAAATGTTTTAGCTGCAATTCTTGAGGCGATATTATGAATTTTTTTTCAACAATACAAATCAGTTCCTCGAAAATGCCAAGTCTGAAACATTTCTCTCAGTTTACGAGTTATATTTATGATTCTCTCTCTCTCTCTCTCTCTCTCTCTCTCTCTCTCTCTCTCTCTCTCTCTCTCTCTCTCTCTCTCTCTCTCTCTCTCTCTCTCTCTCTCTCTCTCTCTCTCTCTCTCTCTCTCTCTCTCTCTCTCTCTCTCTCTCTCTCTCCACTGCAGTGGTGAACAGGATATATAAAACGCTCAGTCAAGGGAAAGAGAAAGCAAAATATCAACCAGTTTGGCTTCCTGAGGGCTGGTCACTAAGCATCACACAAGTCTTTGTCTTGTGCACTGGCGAGGCCACGTGAAAAGAAAAAAAAAACATAAATGAACATCAGAAAATAAAGGAAGCTCCAAGAAAACATAACTCAAACGAGGCAGTCCCAGCATAAGACATGCTTACCTGCGTATCTCGTTTTATCATCCTCTTCCATAAATTTGTCTAATCTTTTAAAACTCTCTAATGACTTTGTACTAACGATGTGATTACTAAATCCATTTCAATAATCATCCAATTTATTTGAGAACCCATTTTTTTCTTCTTATCTCTTTTAAATTTTTTTTTTTTTTTTATTAGCGTGGCTGCGAGATCACTACATGTGTTAAGGAAGAAAAAGACGGTGAACAGAGGGTATGAGGGCCCAATGGTAGTGGTGATAGAAATTCTAGTTCGGAATAAGTATATAATATCTAATATTCAATACAGGAACTATTTTCTTTATGAAATCGTATGAGCGCGGAGATATTTCTTAGGAGCTAGAGGGAAGCTTCACTATTCCCCTTTTTACTCCTAAAGAGTACAAGCGTGCCCATTTCACATCAGCACTGCCTGGATGAATATTGAATGGGAGCCTTACATGTACACGGCAGTAAGGCTAATCCCACGAACTAATGCAGTATGCAGTACACCGTACAGCGGCTCTCCAGATACTGGTATTGACGTGAGCTGTGTGCACTGGGATTCTTGGTCGAGGGTGAAGTAAGGACATATCCTATGGATAGTTTCTGGGTGCGAGGATTATTTAAAAAATGATGTGTAGGATAGACCCACTTACACTAGTGACTCTTTCTCGTTATTCTTTTATTATTATCATTTGAAAGAAACCTGCTGACACAAGACGTCGATGGCTCGTCAGCCACACCCTACAGTAGAAACGGTCAGGCTCTTAAACACTGAAGTTTTGATAGCACTATTGTCAAAAGCTACAAGAATGTTTCGTAGGATTGTCACTTTACTTTTTTACTATTAATAATGTAGATATTCCTCTAAACTATAACGACAATCATAGAAACCACTCCTGAACACCATAGTAATTTCACTGGAATCTGTTTTAAATCAACATATGACGCCAAAACATTGAGAAACCTTGCCTGAGAATGTCGCCAGTGGTGATGCTTCCTGTCAATTGTGTAAGCAAATGTAATCAAGAATCTCGATCCCGTCATGCTTTCTTATAAAAATCTAATTCAAATAGGATATCAATGCATGATCTACGTAAATATTGGCGTGTCTTTCAAGGAAATTCAGATAAAGCAAGCCTTCATTCCGCACACATTTTTCTGCATCTTTTTACTCATGCCAGACTGGGCTAGCAACAGAAACACGCATTGTCGCCTGATTAACAGATGTATCACACAAAACAATATTTATGATTTTAGAAACTATCAGGAATATCGTCAATAAAACCATTTAAAGATCGTCGGTTTGAATATATTAAACGAAAATCATCGGGTATACACCAATAATTCCTAAACTTTTTGGAGTCTTGTCTCAACAACATTTAAAGGGTTTGAACGAAAGTTATCAGTGGTTTTCAATGGTGTTTCATGTTTCTATTGCTATTTCAAGAAAGATTTTGCGTCATCATTGGGAGAAACACCCACGAGAATCCAATCAATCATCTTTGTAACCTTGAAAATATTCTTTATTAGAGAAGACAGCGTTTAAGAGATACGAACCTTATTCTGAACGCGTTGCATCGTGTCAAAATCTAAAACAATATTGACAATTCCCTGCATTTCAAGAACAAGGATCGAAATCATTCATTTAATTGTGAAACGAGTTATGACCAAGAATGGTGAGGAAAGTGAGCACAATCACCCAAGACTCCATCACTAGTCCACCGCAGAGAACACATCTTTGGAAACAATAGATCGGAAGAAAGATATGCACACTGAAATCTCCCTGTACTAAAAAAAAAAAAAAAGTCAAGAAAATACCCGTAGTCTCTTAATACGAGTTACTATATCACCACGAATCAGACAACATTTCCTCACTGGCATTCGTGCGACATGTGTAAAACCTAAACCATCAGCATATTTTCAAACCAAATTATGATATTGAAAACGGAATCATTATTTGCATTAGTGGATAAGCAACGTATGGATTTTCTGTATGTACATTTTACGTATGTTTATATTTATTTGATCCTCCATCCAAAGCTGGCAGCGTAATGCAGTTCTAAAAGAGCAATATTACTTGATCACATTATCCCATACATCACAACCAACACATGTAACTCCTACTCACACACCATCCAGCAGTGACAACACGAGACAATAAGACAGGCGGGGCAACACACACCTCCACATCCATGGCCGCCGCAGCATCCGCCACAACACTTAGCCGGGGTGTGCGCGGGTGTAAGAGCTTGCTTGGCGGAGACCGTACCTTCAGTATCCGAAGTCCGCGGCTGGACGGTCACTACTGCCACTCTGCCGCGCTCGCTGACCCAACTGTCCCACCTTTCGACCGTCGCCTTGTCCCTGCGCCTCTCTCTCCTCGCCTCCCCCCTCCCCACCCATTCCTTAAATCTCACTATCTTTATTCTATTTCTTTCTCTTTTTATATACGCAACGGAAGTGTGCCAAGGGCAGAATCAACTCTGTGTGTGCTGTGTGCTAATACATAGGCATTTTCATCACATATCCATTTTGAATTAGAGAAGACTCGAAGGAACGGATGATATATATTTCGGCGCTACCTTGCACGTGGTCACGCTACTTGAAGGCTGGAAAGTAAGCTCTTCGCTGCCTTTTAATTTTCTTGCATGTTACGTTAATTCCTGTTCATCGTGATCGTAGAATGCCGAGTAATATTGTGTGTGTGTGTGTGTGGGTGGGTGGGTGGGTGGGTTCACCACGGTCTATGAGCCCAGAGCTCATAGACCAATCTTCAGGTAGGACTGAGACCACACCACACACCACAAATCGGGAGAATGAGGCAACAACCCTTTGAATTACATCCCGTTCCTTCTTGCAGCTAGGTGAACAGTGGCTTCACATTAAGAGGCTCGCCCATTTACCTCGCCGCGTCCGGGACTGAAACCCATGCAGGTCTTCTCGGTTGTGAGCCGGGTGTGCTAACCACTACACTACACTACACGCATGGTGTGTGTGTGTGTGTGTGTGTGTGTGTGTGTGTGTGTGTGTGTGTGTGTGTGTGTGTGTGTTGTGTGTGTATTTACCTAGTTGTATTTACCTAGTTGTAGTTTTACAGGGCCTGGGCTTTATGCTCGTGTGCCCGTCTCCATATCTACATTTATCCAATTTTTCTTTAAAACTATGTACACTCTTTGCTGACACCACTTCCTCACTCAAACTGTTCCAAGTCTCAACACATCTTTGCGGAAACTAAATTTTTAACATCTCTCAGACATCTTCCTTCCTCAGTTTCTTACTATGCGATCTTGTGCTTATAATGTCATATTCTTCTCTCAGGATTAGTTTCTCATTATCCACTTAATCCATTCCGTTAATCAATTTATAAACTTGTATCAGATCCCCTCTCTCTCTTCTCTGTTCCAGGGTTGGTAGATCCATAGCTTTTAGTCTCTCCTCATATGTCATCCCTTTAAATTCTGGAACCATTCTTGTAGCCATTTTTTGTAGTCTCCAATTTCCTTGTGTTTCTTTGTATGGGGGTCATCCCAAGCATTGTATTAAAGTAACCGTTTCTCTTTAAAGAATGAGTGGTGGAACAGACTCAGTAATCTGTAATCAGGTTGACAGAAAAATAATTAAAGGTTTGAAAAGATCATAATCCTCACAGTTTCTTGCAACTTTATATTGAACAATACTACAGCATTCTCTAATCGTCTAGAACTCGAAAACCTTCAAAGACTTTAAAAGAATTCTCAATTAACTTATAAGTAAGTGAAGCGCTACAGAAAAAAATGAATTAATAAATGAATAAAACTGACACGTCAGGAAACTGCTGCCTGAGTTTCCTGACGGTGGTGCCGCCGGGACCCACCACGTGTTTCTTGTTTGGAGTCACAAGAGATTGCGAGTACCGTATGATTGACTTCACATGAAATTACCATATTGTATGTTTGTGTTTACGTGGTCACAACTTACATTGACTACTTTATAAGTCGAAAGAGGTAAAACCAGAAAGCTAACAATTGAGACAGAGGATTAGTATGATGTGTACTTTAAAAGCGGCATCTAAATTATGAATTGTCGGAAAAAAAAAAAAAAAAAAAATATATATATATATATATATATATATATATATATATATATATATATATATATATATATATATATATATATATATATATATATATATATATATGCTGTGTGTGTGCTTTATTCGTATACCTATCAATAATCTATTTAACATGATGACTATAAGAAATAAAAGCTGAAGTATAGATTCACGAAAAATAAAAGTATAATGGACATTACAGGAAACATAAGTGAAGAAAAGAAAGATAAGAATTAAAACACTGAACCGGACGCTGGCCTGATAGATTCAACATGTCAGCTGAAGGTCTCGTCAGGAGGCCTTCAGTCGGCCTGAACAGGCCGCCTATGAAGTACTCATAAACGTTCAGTTTTGTTCTAACAGTCGTTTTCTTCAGGTGGCTGAATAGGCTGTCTGAGCGTATATGGGGCCCTTTACTTTCCTATTCTTTTCCAGTTCTTTTCCTTCCCTTTTTATCCTTCGTTCCGCGTCCATCGCTATTCATTTGGATCATGGCATAGCTCGGAGGCGGCAGAGTGTTTAAGGAGCGCCTCGTTATCTTTTGAGATCTCAACTATTGGTCTAGTGCACCACTTTGATCCTTTATATTCTGATGACTTATCTCGACTACTCCCACAAGTCTGTATAAGTACACTAGGCGGTATTTGATTTTTTAAGAATGCTTTCATGATTGTAGTGGTAATTCAACAAGGACTCTGCGTCATCTATTAGAGTAATTTTATGGCCTCAGAAAAATACTTCTGCAATTGAGAGCCCAAAGCGTTTTTAAGAGTTTGGAGTTGAAGATATAAGTTGTGATGCAATATGGTGAAAGATAATGAGGTTCAACCAGCTTGGAGTTCAGACAATTTGCACTCTTCATATTATCATGTTCTATATGAGCACCATGGGACTGTTGACAACCTGAGCATAATCAATAATGTCATCCTCATTCATGGAGATCCGTACGCTTCCTTTGAAATACAAGGACAGAAAGCTACTGCTGGAGGCTCGCGTAGCGGGCGTCAAGGCGGACTTTCTGGTGGACACCGGAGCAAACGTGTCGTTGCTTCCCTATGATATCGCCAGAGACGCTGGCCTGCTGGAGCGGCTGGAACCCCTACCGGGTATGTGCCTCCACAACGTGGTGTCGCAGTACAGCCCCACCATCCACGGAAGGGTGCGGGAGCCGCTCCAGTGCCAGTTTGGCCTGTAGCTACAGCCCGCGCTGGTGGTGATGTCCCCCGCCATCCCCATCCTGGGCATGGATGCCCTGCTCCTCCACAGGTGTGTGCTCGCTTGTAGCCGCGTCTTCCCCACCTTGGAGTTGGGAGAACTGCATCCGCCATCCACGCCCTCCCTCACAAAGGGCTTACACGTGGGCTGCACTATCAACGGGCAGCCCATGACCGCCCTGCTGGATACGGGCGCCACCTGCTGCTTCATGTCACGCAGCCAGGCGGACCAGCTCGGGATGGAAGTGCGCCGGGTGGAGAGTGGCGGAGCCGCCAGCATCACGGGCAAGATCCCCATCGTGGGCCAGACCTCCGAGGTGCACGTCACCTTCCTCGGCCACTCAGCGACCACGTCCTTCTGTGTCCAGGGTGTTGGCAACTCTTTAGTGATCGGTTTGAACCTTCTCCTTGACGCACGCATGGAACTCACCTTTGAGGACACCCGCCACTGAGGTGAACACC
>NC_059268.1:9371683-9421683 GCF_017591435.1 Portunus trituberculatus | reverse complement strand
CTTTCTTTTGTAAGTCATGGACGAGGAGGAAAAAATAAGAAAAAAGAGAACATGAAGAAAAGGAGAAGAGGAGGAAAAGGAGGAGGAGGAGAAGTAGGAAAGTAAAAAGAAAGAAGAGGATTGGAGGAGGAAATGACGTGGATGGGAGTGGCTCTAAATTTTGTTCTCCCTCATCCTCCTTCTTCTCATTCTCCTACTTTTTTTCATAATTTCTTCTGTTATCACCACCACCATGCCCATTACTACTACTACTACTACTACTACTACTATTACTACTACACCACCACCGTCAGTGTTAGTGGTGACCGCCGCAAGAAAATCACCCTGTCATCACCCTGTCATGGTCCGGAACACGCTTGCTTTACTGCTTTACACCATAACATAGCACGCGTGTTTTCTTTACCGTCCAGGCTGCAAGACCTCAAGCGGCTGTGAACATACACGGGCAGCAGGTCTTGAAAGGCCAGCACTGAGGAGTAACACAGAGAGAGAGAGAGAGAGAGAGAGAGAGAGAGAGAGAGAGAGAGAGAGAGAGAGAGAGAGAGAGAGAGAGAATATCTTTACTGCATCAACATTACTACCATCACCACCACCGCCAATGCCACCACCACCACCATCAATCTACTGTATGGACTATACTTTCAAAAGACTGTATAATATATAGCTATAGTATACGCGGCACCTGGTTTATGATTATAAGTTTTTAAATGGTTCTGGTGGTAAATGAACAAAATTTCTACACTAAAGAAAAAAAAACTGAGGACCAGACTAATTACCTTTGAAAACAGTCGTGATGGGAGAGCAGTGTCGGAATACAAACTCAGAGTAACTGCAGAGAAAATTAAGCTTCCCAAGTCACGCAGGCTAAAGGATACCTATAGCGTGGATCCTCTACCCACTTGTAGCCCCCGCCTACAGCGCGAAGGAGGTCAAATTGTCTACCTCCTGGCTAGGATACGTACTGTTAATCCTTAAAGTAAACTTCACCATAATAGGGCTATGGCGTGGAGGAGGGGGAAGATAAGGAGGAAGAGGAAGAGGAGGAGAAACAGCAGTAACAGCAGTTGGACTTTACGCTGTTGCAGGTGATGACTATGCTGTGAGGGAAATAAAATAGAATATATGGAAATATAAAAAGAGGAGGAGGAGGAGGAGGAGGAGGAGGAGGGGAGAAGAAGAAAAAGAAAAAAATGATAATAATAAGGATAACGAAAATCTTAACGATGAATAAGAAAACGAAGAGAAAGAAACAGGAAGACAAGGATAGCGTCGAAAAGAGAAAGAAAATGGTAACAATGATAGCGAGGAAGAGAAGAACGAAGGGGAGGAGGTAGGAGTAGGAGGAAAAGGAAGAGGAGGAGGTGACAAGAATGACATTGTTAAGTCGGTGTTGACACAAGGCAGGGCTAAAGGTGAGGCGCGGATGTGTATTGTCGCGTGTGTGTCGCAAGGAGTGAGTGAGTGAGTGTGCACAAAGGTGACAGTTGTGAAGTGCTCTTGTGTGTGTGTGTGTGTGTGTGTGTGTGTGTGTGTGTTACCCGAGAGAGAGAGAGAGAGAGAGAGAGAGAGAGAGAGAGAGAGAGAAGTAGCTGGAGACGTGATGTTTGTCCTACATAGGCGAGAGGCAATTACTACTACTACTACTACTACTACTACTACTACTACTACTACTACTACTACTACTACTACTACTACTACCACTACTGTCAGCACAATACTTATCATGAACAACAATAATGTGAAGACAAAACAAGACTTTTTTCCTTCTTTGTTTGTTATATACTTGTACAATCAAACAGTTAAAAGCTTTCCACAATCTGATTAAACATACATGGCTGTCAGGAATATAAGAGTTTTCTGGTGGAGTTTAATGGCTTAGTAGTGTAACAGTAACAGTGATACATATATACATTCTTTGTTCGATGCTCACACACCAAATGAGTGACACAAGAGGAAAAGAGTGAAACTTACAAATAACCCCAATGTTCCGCTACCGAGGTGAATTAAAACAGAAAGAGTGAGGGGAGGGGCGATAGAAGTGATGGTGAACAAAATGGATGTTTGATTTATGGTTCCAGTTTCATTCTCTCATGAACTACAAAGAGTGTATTCGTATGTAGCCTACGTCAGTAGATATTCATTGGCAGCATTGCATTAATGGTTTTATCACACGGACAACCTTATTAGCATCTTGCCCGGCATCTTGATACCAGTATTGATGGCTAGATGCCGCTAACCACGAGACGCCAGCAGATGCAGAACCTTATGTTTTGTCTAAGTACAAGTCTCGACGCCAGCGATCATCTTTCCACCAATACTGGCATCTTTATTAACATTCCCTCGGCTGATGGAGTATATTATATAGTCCAAGGATGCTCCTGCCACCCTCCGTGACATCTATCAGGAAAACAAGTGTCTGTGATACCAGGGATGCAAACTATTCGAAAATAAATATATAAGAGAAATTTCAAGAATTTACGAAAGCTCTGAAGGAGTATCCCAACACGGGACTTGTAACGCCTATTCTTTTTTCTTTTGTGCTCCATATACGTTTGACATCCAACTTTTGTGTTGAATCAAAGTAAGGTCAGTGGACATTTTTCACAAATGCAAACATATATATATATATATATATATATATATATATATATATATATATATATATATATATATATATATATATATATATATATATATATTCTGATATTTATCCATTATTCAGCAAAAAAAATCAATAAATCAATAAATAAAATAGTAAAATAGAATGTTGGGTGTCTACCTAAATATTTCAGTGACCAAAGTAAAAACAATTTAGTTTAATAGATTAAATCCAATTCCAGTAAAGCGTCTACTGAGGCCATGTTTTTTTTTTTTTTTTTTTTTTCTGGCTGCATCGCTCCGAAGACTATCGATGCCAATGGATATCTTTTCCGCGTACGTACAATAGGAAGAGCGCTTCTTACCATTTCTGGCGGCTAGAATCCACCAGAAAATGCCCGTGTCTTAGCACCTTTACATACACACACAAACACATGCAGAGAGAGAGAGAGAGAGAGAGAGAGAGAGAGAGAGAGAGAGAATTGTCATTCAATATCTATTAGATAAAGAAAGAAAACATCAAAGAAAATATAACAGCACATAGAGTTAGGATTATAAGAGAAAAAGGAAAAGAAAGCAAGTACTTTACCAAGAACGAGTCCCGTTATCTTGGAGGCTCGGAGCTTCGCGAGCAATCATGTTTCTTCCTCGAGGACAAGAGTCGAGACGCTAGCAGAACAGTCAGTAAACTCGAAGTCAGTCCTAACATGGCTCAGCTGGGCGACAGAAGGAATACATCGGAATATATTGCCATTTTCCTGGTTTCTGTGCTGACTTGAGTGCTGTGGTGATTTCACCAGACAGCAAACTCCTCTAGGAAGCCTTGGCATGCTGCAGGAGGTGATGAAGTAGTGGAAGCATCTGAAATGAGGCCCCGGTGGAACAGAACGCCGGCAGACTGAACTGCAGGAGTATGTTGTGTTGCGCGGATAACCTAATTACTTTATCATTCTGGTGTTAGGTGAGTTTGATTTCAATATTTCGTCATACTTTATAATTGTGGTTCTTCAAGGTTTGTTTTTATGTGATAATTCTCTCTCTCTCTCTCTCTCTCTCTCTCTCTCTCTCTCTGCTGAAGGTGATCAGGTTTAGAATGCTAGTGAGCCTGAACGGTTCTACATGAGTTGGGCGAGGTAAATGAATTAATATAATGTCAAGGAGATATTTTCCATAAATCATACGGTAAATATTTACAAGAGGGTCTTCCTTTGCCAATGGCCGTTGGTCTCCTTAGGGCTTAGACCTTTTCAGGACATGCACAATTTGGTTTATTCTGGTATTCGTGACTAACTAAATCAAAGCAACCTTAATCGAGGCTAATCAAACCTAAGCTAATCTAACCTATCTAAACCTAATCTTAAGTCTGTTTTGGGCATGATATGTTCATTTTCAAAAACATCAATAAACATCAATATGAGTTAGTAACAGCTATGTATGCCAAAAAAAAAAACTACATAGACATGATGTACAGTGAGTATACTACCACAAAATGCAATTGTATAAACAAAACAACATTAGCCAATCTGACTTCCCCCTCCCCCCCTAATCCTTGAATTGATCTGGTGGTTAAAGTCTAGAATTGGTCCTTCTTAGTAGTACATAAAACTATTACATGTTGTCTGAATAATCACTTGTCATTTTAGGTGGATAGATTCAGTGATGGTTGGGTTGGTAGATCATCAGATGGATAGATTGAGGATGGTGGATCATTAGTTTGGTAGATAGGCAATGGTGGATTGATGAGTGGATATCATGTTGGGTAAAATGATCCTGGTTATTTCAGTGGTAGCATCCAAGCCAGCAAACTATCAAATTGTCTCATTGCATTAATTGTATACAGCATAAAAGAACAAATTTCAGAAATATGGCTGCTGAAGCTTTATGTAAAGTTGGATCGTGGAATAAAAAAAAACTATTTTATTAATAAAGATAGTTTGTACATTAACCTATTGACTGCTATTTGTTGCATCTTTCCTTGATTACTAATGACTCAGACTTCTTTTGTTGTATGCCACCTCCAATCTTTTAACTGGGTAGATATTATAAAATCTATTTTAAAGATTTAAAGGTGGAGTTTGTTGGTTTTAGTTCTGGTATCCATCACATCTAATGCTCTTCAGAACATCATCCAATCCAACAGCAGTAACGTCCCAGTAAACACATTAAATTCACCAACCAGAGTGAGACTCAATCTGTTGACCTTAGCAATACCAGGCCAGTGCATAACCACAGTACTAGCTAGAGGCTATGAATTTTTTCTGATAATTAATTATTTTGCAGCAGAAGAGCTAAAAGTCCATATGGGGCGGCAGTGGTCCAGTTAGACCACATGCACTTTAGAGCTGAGAGGTCATAAGATGCATAGGTTCAATTCCTGGCCACAATCAGAGGATAAGGAGGACATCCCTTAGGAATAAAGTTTCCCAGATGCCCTATCCACTTCATTAAGGTAAGAATTCCGAGATAAGAGTATAAATCAATAGTAAAATTTGGCTGAAACAACTAAGGACCTGTTTCTTTAAACTGATGATCATAACAGGACACTCGGGTGTAAGGTCACTTGTCCCAGGGGCAAATGCTTATCCTTAGTTATAAGTATATTTTCTTTAATACTGATCCTAAAGTAATGTGACTTCCAGTTTAGAAAGCACCCATTCTACTCCATTTTTAATAATTTTTTGTTTAACTCATTGATATCTTCGTTTATTCTGCAGTATTACAATATATCCTCAACTGCTCCACAACAGTCTTTAATGTGGGTAGGTCACTGGCAGCAGCTTGTGCACCCACAACTCCTGTCTTGTCTTGCCTCACCTGCCCCTTACTACTCTCCCAAACCTCCCAAAAGATGTTCTTCCATTGTGTCCAGAAGTTCCATAAATGTTATTCCTTGCATTTACACTTGGCTTTGGATTGGACTTTCCTTACTGAATCTGATATTCCTCTTTTAGATATTTTGGTAAAACTTTTGCCATTGCCTTAGGGCTTAGACATATCAAAAGCTTTTTATAGAATCTGACACAAAGCTTTGATCTCCAAACTACCCTCCTATGGATTCTATCCTTCTCTGCAATTTCAGCTCAAGTTTCCTAGCTGATTGTTCTATTGCTGTTGTGTTAGATGGCTACTGTTCTCCTAAACCTATTAACAGTGATGTTCCTCAAGGTTCTGTCATATCACCCACTCTCTTCCTATTATTCATCAATGATCTTCAAAACCAAACTTCTTGCTCTATCCACTCCTACACCTAAGCAGATGATACCACCCTACACTTTTCCATGTCTTTTCAGAGATGACCAATCCTTCAGGAAGTCAACAGATCACATATGGACACCATAGAATGCCTGACTTCTGATCTCTAAAATTTTTGATTGGAGCAAAGAAATTTAGTAGTGTTCAGTGTCTCAAAGACTCAATTTCTTTATCTATCAACTCTATACAACCTTCCAGACAATTATCCCCTCTTCTTCATTGACACTCAACTGCCACCCTCTTCTACACTGAATATCCTCAGTTTGTCCTTTACTCTCGTCTCTTGCTAAAACAGCTTCTATGAAGTTAGGCATTCTGAGTCGTTTCTATCAGTTTTTCCTAGCCCTCCCCACCCAGCTGGTAACTGTACAAATTGCCTTATTCGTCCATGTATAAAGTGCTCTTCACATATATGGGGATGGTACCACTCATGTCTTATTACATAGGGTGGAATCAAAAGCTTTTCATCTTATCAATTCCTCTCCTTTGACTGACTGTCTTCAGCCTCTTTCTCACTGCCACAATGTTGCTTTTATACTGCTATTTTCATACCAACTGCTCTTCTGATCTGTTAACTTTTGTATTGTTCTACTTTGTCTGGTGTCCATGCTTGTGATATTACCTCCTACACTTGTTGTCTGTGTTCTAAATTTTACTTCTAATTATGTTGCTCCTCCCTTTTTATGTTTTCCTAGCCTATGTACGTACCTCTTCAGTTTAATTTAGTCAGTCCTCTCCTTCACCCTGAACATATCTTACTTCCCCCTATCTTCATGTTTCTTATATCTCTCACGTCTTTTGGGTTCCATTTTTTTGTTTAATCTATAAATAACTACACATTTTTGTCCACTGTCTCACAAGCAACTGATTCTTGTTACTTAATAACTAATTCCTTGATTGAGTCAACCTTTTCTCTCTTTTGAGATTCTATGATCTCTGAAAATTATTTCTGCCTTTTTTCTTTTTAATTTTTGATGTCCATCTCCATCACATTTTTTCAACGTTTTCTGTTTACATTATTTTCAGTTTTACACACAGCCTTCAAGGATTTGTTTTCTCCTTCCAGGTCATGACTTGTATCATTGTTTCCATCTTTGTTACTCTATTAATTTTAATTAAGTTATGGACCACTTCATTCATTACTTTTTCTTTTCAAGTTTTGCATTTTTTGTTTCAGTTTACTGTTCTGAAATCCTTATATGGATTTTTTTTTTTTTGCCAAGGGCAAAAAAAAAAAAAAAAAAAAAGTAAAAAAGACCCACTTGAGTGCTGGCTCTCTAAAAAGTGCAAAAAGTGCCAAAACCGTCAACCAGAATTAGGGGAGCAAATGCCTGGATACCTCCCTCTTAAAAGAAGACAAGTTGTAGGAATTCGGAAATATAGATGCAGGGAGGGAGTTCCAGAGTTTACCAGTGAAAGGGATGAATGATTGAGAGTACTGGTTAACTCTTGCATTAGAGAGTTGGACAGAATAGGGATGAGAGGAAGAAGAAAGCCTTGTGCAGCGAGGCTGCAGGAGAAGGGGAGGCATGCAGTTAGCAAGATCAGTAGAACAGTTACCATGAAAATAGCGATAAAATATAGAAAGGGATGCAACATTTCGGCGGTGAGAAAGAGACTGAAGACAGTTAGTCAGAGGAGGGAGTTGATGAGACGAAGAGCTTTCGATTCCACCCTATCAAGCAAAGCTGTGTGACTGGAACCCCCAAACATGCGAAGAGTACTCCATACAGGGACGGATAAGGCCCTTATACAGAGTAAGCAGTTGGAGGGCGAGAAAACTGTCGGAGACGCCTCAGAACACCTAACTTCATAGAAGCTGTTTTAGCAAGAGATGAGATGTGAAGTTTCCAGTTAAGATTATGAGCAAAGGACAGACCGAGGATATTCATTGTGGAAGAGAGAGACAGTTGAGTGTCATTGAAGAAGAGGGATAGTTGTCTGGAAGGTTGTGTCGAGTTGATAGATGGAGGAATTGAGTTTTGAGGCATTGAAAACTACTAGATTTTCTCTGCCCCAATCGGAAATCTTAGAAAGATCGGAAGTCAGGCGTTCCGTGGCGTCCCCGCGTGATCTGTTGACTTTCTGAAGGGTTGGACGTCTCTGAAAGAACGTGGAAAGATGTAGGGTGGTATCATCAGCGTAGGAGTGGATAGGGCAAGAAGTTTGGTTAAGAAGGTCATTAATGAATAAAAGAAAGAGTGGGTGACAGGACAGAACCCTGAGGAACACCACTATTAATAGGTTTAGGAGAAGAACAGTAGCCGTCTACCACAGCAGCAATAGAGCGGTCGGAAAGGAAACTTGAGATAAAGTTGCAGAGAGAAGGATAGAAGCCGTAGGAGGGCAGTTTTGAAATCAAAGCTTTATGCCAGACTCTATCAAAAGCTTTTGATATGTCTAACGCAACAGCAAAAGTTTCACCGAAATCTCTAAAAGAGGATGACCAAGACTCAGTAAGGAAAGCCAGAAGATCACCAGTAGAGCGACCTTGACGGAAGCCATACTGGCGATCAGACAGAAGATTGTGAAGTGACAGATGTTTGAGAATCTTCCTATTCAGGATAGATTAAAAAACTTTAGACAAGCAAGAGATTAAAGCTATAGGACGGTAGTTTGAGGGGTTAGAACGGTCACCCTTTTAGGAACAGGCTGAATGTAGGCGAACTTCCAGCAGGAAGGAAAGGTAGAAGTCGATAGACAAAGTTGGAAGAGTTTGGCCAGGCAAGGTGCAAGCACAGAAGCACAGTTTTTGAGAACAATAGGAGGGACCCCATCAGGTCCATAAGCCTTCCGAGGGTTTAGGCCAGCAAGGGCATGGAAAACATCATTACGAAGAATTTTGATTGTAGACATGAAATAGTCAGAGGGAGGAGGAGAGGGAGGACAAGCCCAGAATCGTCCAAGGTGGAGTTGTGAGCAAAGGTTTGAGAAAAGAGTTCAGCTTTAAGATAAGATAAGATAAGATAAGATAACTTTATTATCAAATTGTAACATAGTAGTATACAAAATGAAATTCTTTGTGGTACTGAGCTCATAGTAACAATAAAAATCATAAGAATCAGATTGTAAATGATTGATATAAAAAAGAAAATAGTACATTAGAGTTAGTACTGTATAGTATAATCGCCAACAAGCTGAGTACACTTGCATGTCCAAACACATGAATGAATGCATAAACATACTATTACTGTTTTACACATACATACAAATACACTTAATTCATACATACATACACCTATATAATTATACAAATATAACTCTGTAATGAGATAGATTAAGCAGAAATTGTGAATACTTAAAAAAGTTCTTGACATAAGGGTGAATCATTACATGTTTCATGGATTTGCATTGTTAAAAAGTAAAATACTCATAGGAACGAAGGACTTCTTGTACCTGTTTGTACGCTGTTGTGGGAGTGCTAACCTTCTTCCAGACCTTAAAACTTATAGCAACTGTGTAGTGGGTGGGTGTCATCCTGCATGATCTTGTTAGCCTGTTTTAAAACACCTTCTTGATATAAATTTTCCAGTGGTTCAGTATCTGCCCCAAGTTTCCTTGACTTTTTAACAATTCTATTAAGCCTATTTTTGTCTTTGTTTCTTAGTTTCTCATACCATGTGGTCAGTGAAAAGTTGATTACTGATTCGATTATTGACTTATAAAAGAGAGAAATGATCTTCCTATCAATATGTAAGTTATTTAGCAATCTCATGAAGTGAAGACGTTGATTGCATTTCTTGAACACCAGGTCAGTGTTTTCCTTTCCTTTAAGCTGATTATCAATCACATATCCCAAGTACTTGAAATTATCTACTCTCTCAACAATTTCCTCATTTATGATAATATTGTCTGGTGTTACTTGATTTTTTGTCCTGAAATCTATTATCATTTCTTTTGTCTTTTTTACATTCAATTCTAAGAAATTACTTTTACACCAATCTACGAAAAATCTACCTGTGCATAAAAATTCTCACAATCATCATTAAAAATTTTCCCTGTAATAACAGTATCATCAGCATACTTGATAATGGAACAATCACTAAACAAGCTCCTACAGTCGTCTGTATACAGAATGAACAAAACTGGTGATATAACACAACCTTGAGGTGAACCTGTGTTAGTGATAATAATGTCAGACTTCACATCATTTATCTTGGTATACTGTTGTCTATGGGTTAGGAAACTACAGATCCACTTTAAGAGACAACAGTTTACATTCATTGTCATCAATTTATGTAATAAAATGTGAATTTGCATTGTGTTGAAGGCAGAGCTGAAATCAATGAATAATAATCTAATTTGGGTATTTTGTTTATCTACATGCTCACTGATGTCATTTAGTAAAGTTAGGCTAGCATCCTGAACGCTTCTATTTGCTTGATATGCAAATTGAAAAGGGTCAATAACATTGTTAGTGTTTTCACAAAGGTAGGTTGTCAGTATGTCCTCCAGGCATTTGACAATATTAGAAGTTAGAGCAACTGGTCTAAAATTATTATATTCTTTAGGAAAACTAACTTTAGGGATGGGCTTAATTTCTGTCATTTTCCAGTAAGCAGGCACAACTCCTTGGTCTATAGAAGCTTGAAACAGTGTGTGCAACACAGGTGCCAGTTGGTTCGCACAGTACTTGAGTGCCTTCGCTGGCACTCCGTCAGGCCCTGTCGCTTTGCCAGCCCTCACACGTTTTAATGACTTTACCACTTGATCATGTGTTATTATTATTCTTTCATCTCTTCTCGATTCAATGGCTCTCATCACATTATTTCGTTCTTCACTAAAATCACTATTTTCAAACCTAGCAAAAAAGCAATTTAAGTCGTTGGCAAACGTTTCGCTGTTGTCTGGTTCAAGTGTATTCATTTTCTTGTTATACCCACAAAGAGTTTTCAAACCTTTCCATGCATCTTTTACCCGATTTGTACTAAATAAACCTTCGATCTTTTCTTTATATATCTTTTTAGACTCTGTTATTTTCTTATTTACTTGTTTTTGGATGGTTTTCTGTTGGATTCTATTTCCATTTTGCGCTAGTCTACGTTTTTCATTAAGCATCAATTTCAGATCTTTATTTATCCATGGCTTGTTGTTTGGAAAGACCTTTATTCTTTTCGAAGGTACCAACATGTCAAAACAGAAATGGAAATATGAGTTGAAAATGTCTAAGTTGGTGTTAACATCCGCTCCGTTTTCTATGAGTAGAGACCAGTCAGTACACTCAAAACAGGCTTGCATTTTCATTGTATTTTCCTCGTCCCATTAAAGCCAAAGCTGGTGGTGAACATTGAAATCTCCAAGAATGGAAATCTCAGCGAAAGGGTAGAGGGACAGAATGTGCTCCACTTTAGAAGTTAAGTAGTCGAAGAATTTACTATAGTCAGAAGAGTTAGGGAGAGATAAACAGCACAGATGAATTTAGTTTGAGAGTGACTGTTAAGTCGTAGCCAGATGGTGGAAAATTCGGAAGACTCAAGAGCGTGGGCACGAGAGCAAGTTAAGTCGTTGCGTACATAGACGCAACATCCAGCTTTGGAATGAAAATGAAAATAGAGAAAGTAGGAGGGAACAGAGAAGGGGCTACTGTCAGTTGCCTCAGACAGCTGTGTTTCGGTGAGGAAAAGAAGATGGTTTAGTAGAGGAGAGGTGGTGTTCCACAGATTGAAAATTAGATCTAAGACCGTGATGTTGCAGAAGTTAATGTAGGAAAAGTTGAGGGAAGTGTCAAGGCATTTGTGGTCTTCAACAGGAGAGGTGTCCGACCTGGGGACATTTTTGGTCACCTCCCCAGAGGGGACTCCGAGGCATTTATTTTGGGTCCCATTTTCCTTTTAAATTTTTATTTGGAGTGAAGGGTGTATGTGTGGTAAGTGCATGTAGTTTTGTGTGAAGGAGAGTTGTCTTTAGAGGGTAGGCAGTGTTTTTATATTCGTGGCCTCCACCATGGCCGATGTGTGTGTTGCTTTGTCTGGGCTATCTTGTGTGGGATTACTGGCATGGTTTATAGGTATATAAAAGATTATTATTGCTTAAAGTGCGATGTGTAAGTGTATGGTGTTTTGTCTAGGCTATCTTGTGTGGGATTTGCAGTCTATTATAGAGATATAGATAATTATTACTAAAGCCACATTTATAATTGTTGCATTTCCTTGTATAGTATATTTGTTGCGTGTCTGCATGCCATATCTTCATTCTGTAGTATAACATTGTTGTTTCTGATTGCAGTAATGAGTGCACATGTGCATTTGGCTGTTGCCTCATTCACTTTTATTCATGAAAATATAGCCAGCTGAAGGAAAAACGGCATTGGTGGGTTTAAAAATTCAATGCAAGTAGGGAGCTGTACAGTGGATCAAGTCTGTTGCTCGACTTTAAATACCAGTATATGAATGGATTGTATAAAAACTTTACAAGTTGACACGAGTCTCCTGTATGAGTTTTGTACCTCCTTTAAAGTGGTGGAATCGGCCTATTGTGTATCATGGTTGTATTTTGACATGCTATGGTGCAATGATCTGTGTGAGACAGCATGTCTGGGCTACCATATGTTGGATTTACTGGCCTGATACACACAAAGTGATAGATTTTTGTAAAGTCTGTATGTGTGCTTGCTTTGTCTGGGGTTCTCTTATGTGGAATTGCAAGTCTAGTATACTAGAGATGGATACATAGGTGATGTCTGATATAGGAAAATACAGTACCTTACTTTTAATACTGCTTTATTCATCAGAAATAAATTTTATTGATTACATTTTGTTGGTGGTTCTCCAGAATATATCCCTAACCCTTATTTGCTTGCAGGATTGATACTTGGGGTGAAGGACTGCATACTACCTTGATGCAAGAAATTTAAGGCTGCCACCTCTTTCTTACGCTGACAGTTGATTTGTGCCACAGCCCACCAGTCCCTTCAAACCTGGGTAGTTGGAAGGAAGCAGGTGATTAGTGTTGAGGAGTAGAGTGGATGGCAGGAGTTTAAGCCTGAAGAGATGCTGAAGGAAAGCTATAGTGGATGATGAAACTTGGTGCTTGCTAACCCTGTAGTCTTGGCAGAATTGGTTCTGTGTGATGTCAGTGAGTTGAAGAGAAGGGAGTGGATAATGAACACTGCTGCCTGTGTCAACTATGCCCTTAAGTGAAGTGCCCTGACTGCTGCCTGTGTCAACTATGCCCTTAAGTGAAGTTGTCCTGACTTAATTGCTTCATCATCACACACTTGCAGAAGATGGTGCTAAAGGATGAACCCAAATGAGCCCAGCACTAAGTGGGTGATGAAATTTGTAGTGCTGCTGTTGTGAGAGCTGGGTACACCAACTAACTCCTGCATCCAACTTTCTTCACCATGGATTTTGTGTATAAAAACTTTTGAAATTGCTAATGAGTGTTAAAAGTAATAAATAACTTAAGATTACAAAAAAAAAAAAGGGGAAGGGATATAATGAATAAAGGTGTTAATGTGTTTAGCTAACAAATTTCCCCAATTAAGGAGAAAGAAGGACCCTGAAAATAAACCAAGTTCAAGCTGTGATTTGCCGTCCCTCCCCTCAAGCTGGGAGGGTTGGACTACTTCATAGTTTTTATGTGCAATTCACAGCTAAAACTTCATCAATTAAGTTTAAACTGTGATTTGCACATGCAAGTCCTGTGGCTCTCCTCTAGCAGGGAGGGTTGGACTTCCTTATAGATACTTTGATCCTCCCTGCAAGAGGGGAGAGAGACAGGGTTTCAATGTACAAAATCTTATTTAACTTAATTGATGGGCAGGAAGGACACTGATAATAGACTAAGTTGTGATTTGCATATAAAGACCCTGACCCTCCCTGCATCTATGCAGAAGTCCAACCTTCCCTGCTTGATGGAAGGGATGGGACTCTAGCTTTTTAAAACAATATTTTCACTCCTTATACCTCTCCTGAACTGGGGAAATTGATAGCTAACTAAACACATTGTCAGTTTTCAGGGTCCTTCCTCTTCTCAATCAGAGAAATTGATATAACATGAACATCTTTGTTTTTTTCATTTCTTGTAAGTTAAACAGCATGACAAACATTTAAAACTTTCATCACATTTTTCTCTTGTTTTTTAAATTAAGTTAACTGCTCTTAGTCATTGAAGAACCTTTTTTCTTTACACATTTCAAGATGGTGATATTCAAAGTACATACAACATGATAAAAGACAGCAATGACAATCAGCTTTAAATACTTCAAACATAAAAATAATGGCTAATTAATAATACACAGTAGTATATATACTGGGTAGGCATTCAAGTATTCTTAAATTGTTTCTATTACAGGTGGCAAGGATATGGAATTGAATGAAACAAGATTGAACCTTACATGTGAGGTAGTAGTCCTGAATCACAGAAAACCGAGTTGAGGAGTGGGCAGCCCGTTCTGGCAGACTGACCTAAATGCTCGCTGACTCTGTTTTTAAGTCAGCGCAAAGTGCTACCCATATACCCAGTCTGGCAACAGGGACTAGTAAAACAAAGTCAACCAGCATAAGGTAGTTGGCAGAACGTCCTTAAAACTTTGAAGAAATTTATATATAGTTTTCTTGAACAAGTTAGTGGTGAAGCCAGGGCAGTATTTACTTGTTTTCTCAAACTAGTGGTGAAGCAGTTTTTATAGAAAAATTCCTTTTCGCCAGGGCAGTATTTACTTGTTTTCTCAAACTAGTGGTGAAGCAGTTTTTATAGAAAAATTCCTTTAAGAAAATTACTTTATTCATTATTATGAATATTTGGGCAAGCTGAGGACATTGTAAAGACAGTGTATGAGGGTTCAAATCAAACTTACTTTGAAGCTGAAACTGCAATAGCTAAAGAAGCTAATAATACCAAGGCCAGAAAATGTGGGTTTACCGTAAATGGAGGTGGAAAGTCCATTGTTGATCTTTTTAATGTTTTGGTCAAGGAAGGAGATTTCTGAGTATTTCAGGTTCCATAATAAACTTGATATTATATCGTTTCAAATTGAGGTAATGCAAGAATTGGTCTGCATGTGATTCTTAGTAAAAAATTAGAAAGGAGTCAACATATTGTCTATATAAAACCACCATCAATTACCACAGTTGCTAAAGAAATCTATATATTCCATTTCTAGGTGGTGCTTAAAAAATCAGAAAAGGATCTTCATGAAAGCTTGCATTTTTCCTGACAAACATTTTAAGATTGTTGCCACCAAAAGTTTCTGAATACGAAATTTTTGTTTTAAGGACGTTCTGCCAACTACCTAATGCTCATCGACTGTTCATTGTTTTAATTGTCCCAATTCCCAGGTTGGGTGTGTGGGTAGCACTGCGCTCACTTAAAAATTGAGTCAGCAAACATTTAGGTCAGTCTGCCAGAACAGGCCATCCAATTCTGGACCACTGCCTCACATGTAAAGAACATGTTGAACCACCTGCAATAGAAACTGGAATCTTTAGTATATTGCTGAGCCTTTAGTTGTGAATTATATATATCAATCTAACCACTATATACTGTATATAAATTTATATTCATATCCATTTTGTTATTTTTTGACCACTGAAGATATGTCAAAATTTTTGTAGTATAAAAAAAAGATGATGCTCATTGCTGCTGTCTTTATCATTGATTTCCTCTTGAAACTAAGATTAAGGAATTAGCCCATATCAGATATATTACAACATGCATCATTGTTATCAATTTTACAGAAAAGTACATTATAACTCGTGTTAATTCAACTCAATTAACAACGCAAGTCATATTCAAGGAGATATAATGCGATTTTAATTGAGTTATTTAATCATATCTCCTTGAATATGAAGTCACCTTAAATATCATTTGATTTTTATGAGTTCGAATAATGCAATTTTGATTTAAGGCAACGATATTTAAGGAGATATTTAAATAACTCATCATGCACACCCATGCTGCTTCTGGAGGGAACCATACTGGGATGGAGCAACTTCCAGCTGTGAAATGGTATCCATGAACATATAGGGAGATGTTATTGCCATGGTAACAAGGTTGCTAGCAGGTTGCTGGTAAAACCACCTCCTGAGGAGATGTTACTTTCTCTTAAATGTATGTTCACAAGACCACATTTTTATTAGTTTTTTTTACTAGCCTTACCACCAAGAAAGGATAGTTTTGTGATGCTCAAAGCAAAATCTTGCATGGAACATAGAAGACAAAACAGGAAATGAGGAGGCATTTGTCTGATTAGCAGTGATGCTTCTTCTGGTGACACTCTTTAGCTTTTGTGTTACTCTCGTCACAATATTTGTGTTTCTGCCCCTGTATTGACTGCTACAATGAATATCACACTTTTATATTCATATATGATCATGCCATAGTATATCCATTATAGCAGGCAATAAAGGGACTGAAACAAATATTGTGGTGAAAGCAACACACAAGCTAAACAGGAAAAGAAAAAGAGAAGCGGCCACCGCCGACTAGACAAATTCCTCCTCGTCTCCTGCTTTGTTTACGGTGCTCCATAGATGATTTCATTTTGTGCATCACAAAATAATCCTTTCTTGGTGGTAAGGCTTGTAAAAAGCTAATAGAAAAATGTGGTCTTGTGAACATAAATGTATATATGAGACTTCACTCCTCAGTCTGGAGCTAACATGCACTGAGTGGATCATTTCCCTACATTTTCACCCTATGTCCTATCCTATGGCATCCAAGCATCCTTCAATTTCCTCACTGAAAAATTATTCAAAGAAATCAAGAAAGACTGTGACCACTGAAAAGAAGTTGGAACTTACTATCACTATGCTAGGGGAGAAAAGACCTCGGTGATTCTCCAGTGTGACAGGACACTGTGTACCATCAGAGCTAATGAAATAAGCACGTTTTATTGTTTCTGTGATCAATTAGTGATATATTAATAGTTTTTTATGGTTTGAATAACAAAATCTCCAAAATAGGCAGAATTTCCTAATGGCCAGGAATATAATACCCCTATTACCATTGTTTTCTTTGGGGAAATTATATTTGAATAATGAATAATGCCATTATCTCCAGGAACTTAACCCTTGAGTTGTTAGTCTACTCTTGGTTAACGTGAAGGTTACGTTCCTGGAGATGTTGCATTTTTCAAACAATTTTCTCATAGAAAACAATGGTAATAGGGGGGATTATGTTTCCAGTTGCTGAGAAAGTCTGCCAATTTTGATGGTTTTGTTACTCAAACATCACCAGGTCATGGAAACAAAAATTTCATCAGCTCTGATGGTATGCAATATGCTCTCCCTCAGTCCCGCTGCATGGATAACAACTGAGGTCTTTTCTCCCCTTTCTCCCCTAGCATACCGATCTAACATCTCCAACTTCTTTTCAGTGATTACAGTCTTCCATGATTTCTTGGAATCACTTTCCTGTTAGGAGGTTGAGGGACTCTTGACACTCACAGTAAATGACACTAGGTGAAAACAGAGAAGTGATCCACCCACAGTGCATGTTACCTCCAAACTGAGTGAGGAGTGAGTACTAGAAGGAACAGAGCATCCCTGACAACCCACAGTGCATGTTCCTCCAAACTGAGTGAGGAATGAGTACTATGAGAAGGAACAGAGCATCTCTGAACTATCACTCGTGCCAAGGAGTAAAGGTGAGCCCACGCATCTTATGGGCCATCAAATACGGTAAATGTATATATATGAGACAATAACACCTCCTCAGGAGGTGGTTTTACCAGCAGCAACCTCATTACCATGGCAGCAATGTTCCCCCATGTGTTTGTGGATACCATTTCACGGGCAGGATTTTTTTTTTTTCTATGGCCTATAGTGCCTGTAGGTATACTTGAGGTATGTATGGGAAGCACTGTTCAGCTTCCACCCAATAGTGCAGGCAATTTTATTTATAGTGGTAACCATGTTAGGCCCCATATTACCACCGAAGCACATCTTTGGTGTAACCACCTAGAACCTAAGTATCACGGTGACATGTAGGTAACTTTAAACCACTTGACAATTGAAACTGGCAAAGTTTTATGGTGGTATGTGGTGGGATTCAAACCTACACGTGGATGGGAAATTGCTCCACTCGTTAAATTTCTTGGATCCCGGCCAAGTGTGATTCCTGATTCCCATCAGAAGCACCATAGGTGTGCATGATGTCATTGAGTCAAGTCAACCTGTGTTAGTTAAATTGAATAAATCACAATCTAATTATATCTTCTTAAATATCAAGTTGCATTAAATTGAAATTGAATTCTTCAAACGTTAATCGAGTTAACCATACGGGACATTGTGAGGAAGACATCGGAGAGATGAGCTGTGTCTAAGGTTCTCCAAAGTAAGGCAGCAGATCATACGTGCAAGATATGCTTGATAATTGTATCTCGTCAAGAACAAGGTCGCAGCATTTTCTATATTGTGGTGAAAGCTTCTTGTAAAATAGAACCTATCATTATTATTCCTTACATGCTCCATCTACTCCTAATACTACTTACAGACACACACCAGCCTATCCTGCAGACGACTGTGCATCCTTTCCTCCAGGTCAGCAGGTCTTGTGCTGTTGCATTAGACTGTTTACAAGTTCAGTCAGTGACTCTTTCTCAATGTGTGCATTGGTCAGACTCTCTGAAATTGAGATCATCATTATAGCCATTCATTCCTATTTTGCAAATGGTTTCTAAATTGCTTTTGTAACTTAAAAGCTGATTGCTCTGTATCTTTATTTTTTTTAGATTGACAGACTCTGCAAGTGTATAAAGAACAAGCAGTATAGTATAAAGAATGAGAGAGATTGTACATCGTTAGCAATTTGTATCTACCCTTACACAATAATGAGATAGAGAGGAAATGTCACAAGGACATGGAAAAGCTTGTTAAACAGCAAGATAGTTCATAGGGAAAACTAAACTGTAAAAAAAAATTGTAGAACTATACATTAAAAAAAGTTATAACATCAATGTCAATCATGAATAGAAGAAACAAGCTTAAAACTTGTATTAGTAAACATTTAATATGGCCTACTATTCCAGTAACTTTAAGCCTTTCACACACCACACATGATTTCCATCAAAATGGAATAGTCTATTGTAGGAATTTTGATATAATTTCCATTAAATTGAAAATTCACCGTAAAGTTTCTATCAGAAATGTCCAATTTTGCAACTTGAAAAATCCAAGTTAAAGCTTATCAAATTAAGTAATTGTCAATCTTCTTGTTTACTTTGGATTTGAAATAAGTGTCTGTGAACTAGGGTAATTTCAGTAGGTTGCCTGTCACACTGCATGTTATATGTACCCTTAATTACATCCTCCAATATGCATTTCCATTTTCCTCTTTCTTTTAAGAACTACTGGTCATATGAAAAATCTAATTAATAAACATTAGAAAGTCAGAAAAATCCACTTTTAACATTTTATAAAACTTAGTCGACTATTAAAGTTTCAAGGTGTGAGGTGATGAAGGATTGTATTTAACATTCTGTATCAAATGTAGTCAACTATTAAAGTTTCAAGGTCAGATGATGAAGAGTTGTATTTATTATTTATCAAATGTTATCGAAATCACTGAAGTTTGCTATACATTTACATTTATTGCTTTTCCTCTTTCATAAGGCAGCATATTCTCTTATAAAGCCAATGTATAATATATATAATAAAACCAGGAAAAAGAATATTTGTGGGCAAAATATATGTTTTGCCACACAGTCAGACCATTTCATGGAGTGTGTTGCAGTGGAAACAAACCAACTGGGTGCATGAATGGCTCAAAATTTGCCATTTACAAATAGTACCATCAATATGTAGAGACCTTGAAGCTTACCTAAAGCAGTATAGCTACTGTCTGCCTGAAGCTTGGAGGCTACAAGAAGACCGTTCACTACCTGTGTGGTTCTTCTCACCTCTTCTAGTGCCAGGTAGGTCTTTTCTCTCGCCTGATGTGCTTCCTGTGGATACAGCACTATTATAAGATCCCCTCTGTATTGCCTAATTCTCTCTCTCTCTCTCTCTCTCTCTCTCTCTCTCTCATATAGTTTCCCGCAAAGACGTACTGAGACGTGGAACAGTTTAACCTCTTCACTACTGGGACAGATTTTTACTTTGAGATTTGTGCACGATTAGACCATTTTATTGACATTAGGAACGGTCCATGGAGGTCAGAATATTAATGGTAGGAATCTTCACTATTTTTATCTCCCATATAAGTTTCTGGAGGTGTATAAAATCACTAAATAGTAAACAGAATGTGTCTGGAAAAGCGTCACGGTACTGAAGGGATTAAATGAAGAAGTAGTGTCTGCAACGAGTGTGCAGACTTTTAAAGTAAGGTTGGATAAGTGTAGATATGGAGACAGGGCCACACGAGCATAAAGCCCAGGCCCTGTAAAACTACAACTAGGTAAATACACACACCTAGTATTCACAAGGAAGCCAAAGCTCACTCCCAGCATACAATACCTTGGCCCAATAGGAAGAAGTGATCATGTGACATTAGATTTGGAAATACAGGAGGAGGATAGGGATAAAATACAGACGACGACTATAAAAGAGATTAAATTATGAAAGAGCAGATTTTGAAAAATTAAGACAATTTTTTGCTCATATTGAAGGGAAGAACATTATGAATGAAAGGAAATTACAAGGAAATATGAAATATTAATATTCCTGCAGAAATATAATGAAGGAGTAAAGAAATGCATACCTATCTATAAGAGTTAAGAAAAGTATACACACTTGGTACAATGCCAGATGTACAGAGGCTAAAAAGGCAAAAGATAAAGCTCGGAAGAAATAAAAAAAGCAGAGAAATGACAATGACGGACAGCAGTATAAGGATGCGAGAAATGAATATATTAGACTAAGGAGAGAGGAAGAAACTTTAAGATGTGGTGGAAAAAAGCAAAGATGAACCCAAACTTTTCTACAAATTTATAAATGGTAAGATGAAGAATAAGGAAACAATAGAAAAATAATTAAAGGAGGTAAGACATACCAAACAGTTAAGGAAATGAGTGAAATAATGAATGAGAGCTTCAAAACTATGTTCACTGAAGAAGAGGATTTTGTAGAACCAAATAGGACATTGCATTGCCGAGGATTGCAGGAAATCATAGTGCACAAAGAGGATATTAGAAGATTATTAGATAATTTGGATGTCAGGAAAGCAATGGGGCCGGATGGTGTATCAGGCTGGGTGCTAATAGAATGTAAAGAGCAGCTGTTAGATCCAATTTGGGGAATTATTACAAGTTCACTAAATGAAGGAAAAGAATGGAAGAGAGCCAACCTAATACTGATATTTAAAGGAAGAAAGGCAACTGACCCACTAAATTACAAACTGGTGTCATTTATAAGTGTTGTGAAATAGTTATCAAAGAAAAATGGGTTAAATATCTGGAAGAAGAACAAGTTATATCAACAATTTGAGTTCAGGACAGGACGGTCATGTGTGTCGAACTTATTAAGTTTCTACTCAAGAGTAATAGAAGGACTGGAAAGCAGAGATGGATGGGTAGATACAGTATACCTGGACATAAAAAAGGTTTTTGATAAAGTCCCTCACGGCAGACTACTTTGGAAACTAAAGAGCATAGGACTGTGAGGAACTTTGTTAGACTGGATGAGGGATTATTTGAAGAAACAGGGAGATGAGAACTGTGATCAGAGATACATACTCATCTTGGGATAAAGTAACAAGTGGAGTGCCACAAAGGTCAGTGTTAGCCCCCATTATGTTCCAGATATATGTAAATGACATTCACAATGGGGTAAACAGTTATATTAATTCTTTTGTTGATGATGTAAAGCTGCTAAGAGTAATCAAAACCCAGAGGAATGTTCGCAGTTGCAGGAAGATATAAACAAAATCTACAAGTGGAGTAAGAAGTGGAAATTGGATTTCAATACCAAGAAATGTCACGTAATGGAACTAGGAAAGAGTAAGAGAAGACCAGTATGGAACTATCTGATGGGAAAGGAACAAATAATGAAGATTAAAGAGAAAAAAGATCTGGGCGTGATTATACAGGAAAATCTGAATCCCAAAAAACACATAAGTAAGATATTTGGATTAGCATATAAAATGTTGACTAATATAAGAGTGGCATTTCAATTCATGGACAAAGATATGATGAAAAAAATTATCACAAGCATTATGTCCTAAGCTGGATTATGTAGAAGTGGTGTGATCATCAAGCTCTAAAAAAAAATTTAAGATTAGAATGGATTCAAAAAGATAACTACAAAAATGGTGCCAGAACTAAAGGACCTAACATATAAAGAAAGACTGAAGGAAATAGGACTGCCAACCTTACAAGATAGAAGAAGACGAGGATACCTAATAACAATGTATAAAATAGTAAATGGCATTGAAAAGATAGACAAGGAAGACCTGGTGCTGGTGACAGAAGAAGCTAGAAGGGCAAGAGGACAAGTAAAGAAGATTAGGATGAGGCAGTGTGTGAAGGATATTGGAAAATAGTTTTCCACATAGAACGGTGGAAAAGTGGAATGCATTGAGTGATGAAGTTGTTACAGCACATAATGTGCATAACTTTAAAGAGAAATTGGATAAATGGAGACATGGAGACAGGACACTATGAGCCCTGCTTGTACCCTGCTCAATACAACTAGGCAAGTACACACACACGGTAGCTACATTGCAGGGTGCAGGCAAGTAAACATCAGCTCACGCATGGGATATACTGTTGACGCCTAAGCACATCAAGCCTGGTGATGTATTGGAGGGAGAGAAGGGATAGGCTAGTGTTTCCTATCTCCAAAATTGCATTTAACTGCTTTGTGTTGAAACAGAAAAACAACGGAAGGGCATAAGAGTATAGATCAGGGGTTCTCAATCTGGGGTTTGCAAAACCCCACAGGTTCACAAGAAGATTTCCAGGGGTACTTAGATGGCTGATTTAATAATACATTCTTTGCAGAATGCCTCTGCCTATTGAGTTAATGTCAGTCACTAAATTAACATTCTATTCAACATCAAATTACTGGGGCTTCGGGTAGATGGTCTTGTAACTCAGAGGGTTCTTAACGAGGAAAAGGTTGAGAACCCCTGGTATAGATGGTGCTGCGACCCATATAAACAGAGGCACAAAGCCCAGGAGTGAACCAATAGACATCATTGGGACTAAGACAGCTGGTGGATTAGAATACTGCAAAGGAGTTTTGGGGATTTAAAGAGGAAAGAACCAACATGAAAAAAATAATATCAGTGGAGAAAAATCAAATGTATGAGGAAAGTGATAGCCAGAATACTTGAGAAGCAAGGTTAGCTGTTTGCAGAAAATCAAGAGCTGAAAACAAAATGCAGTGAATTAGAGAATACTATGAAGGTGAATAATGAGATGAGGATAGTACTGGAAGAAATAAAAAAGTGAATAATGAGATGAGGATAGTACTGGAAGAAATAAAAAAGGAAAACAGTGTCCTTAAGGAGAAGTGTAAGGATTATGAAATGTAATTGGAGGGGCTAAAGGAAAAGGTGAGTGCAGGGGAAGGAGTGATGAGTGAGAAAAAGTTGGAAGAGTGGAGGAAGGCATGGAAAAAAGAACAAGAGGATGAAAAGTTAGCTTTGGAAAGGTGGTTAAACAGCAAATACAAGAAAAATTAAGGATAGTGATACAAGTGATTAAAGAAAAGGAAGAGTTAGTGAGGGAAACAGTAGATAAAAATGTGTATTGTTTTATATGGATTACAAGAGGAAAAAAGGATGAAGTTTGTGAGGGTAAAAGAAAAGAGATGGTTAAGAAAATTATTCTATGGTTCAGGATGAGGAACAAGGTCTAGAAAAAGAAATTGAAGAAATATACAGATATGGAAAATATAGTAAGGGAACTAAAAGGTCATTAAAAGTTCAAAAGAGATCTCAATTGGGGGGTTGAAGAAATATTAGCAAGAACTGGAAATCTGGCTTGAGATTATAACAACATTGGTTAAAGAGGAATAATAACCTGGAAGAAAGGGAAAGAAGAGATAACTGATAAATGAAGTTAAGGTAAAAAACGAGAGGACAGAGAACAAGAAGAAATTTTACTGGAGTACTAGACATGAGGCTGAGATTATAAATCTGGGAAGGGGAAGAAAGACACTAAGATTTATGTATACAAATAGACAGATCAATATCAGGAAAAAGACCAGATGAGGTATGTAAAACAGAGATAAAGTTAAGTGAAAATGTCCAATTAAATTTTAGAGAACAGGTATATAATATCTGGCGATAGAAGAGAAAAGCAGAAGGAAGAGTACTAATAATGGCTCAAGATGATATATACGTATGTGGAAGAAATACTACAATATGGAGATGGATGGGCAGAGGTTTTATTTAACATTAGAACCAGTGGGAGGGAAGGGAGGAGAATCATAGTAATATATGTGCCACTGAAGACTAATACATGGAGGTTGGATAAGCACAAGGAAATGCAAGAAGTATTAAAATGCTTGGACAATATGTTGAGGAAGGAGAGAAAAGTACTACTTGTGGGAGACCTTAACTGCAAATATGTAAATTAGGAAGAAATGGAAGTAAATGGTTATGCTGGATGATGGACGGAAAGAAGTGCTACAACTGGCAATGGTAAAATACCATGGACCAACTGGTGAAGGACTATACAATGTATAGAGAAGAACCATCCATGCTTGATCTGGTATTCATGAAAAAACAGAACCTTGTCCAACCATTACATATCATAGTCCAAGGAGATATTGACAAGATCTGGGAGTGGAGCAAGAAGTGGAAATTAGAATTTAATGCTTTGAAATGCCAAGTGCCAGAAATGGGTAAATATGATAGAAGACCTACGTGGGACTACAAAATGGGAGAAGAGATTATAATGAAGAGGAAGGAAGAGAAAGACCTGGGAGTGGTTACGCAAGACACCCTGATCCTAGGAAGACACATAAATGGGTTATTTACTTCAAAATATTAGGGTGGCATTAAATTACAAGGATAAGAGTATGATGAAAAATATCATAACCACTAATCTACTATGATAAGACAGACTTGAATATGCAGCAGTAGTGTAGTTTCCACACATGCAAAATATGAAAAAATTGAAAAATCTACACGACAGCTACAAGATAATGCCAGAGATGAAGGCCCTTACCTGTGAAGAATAAAAAGAAATAAGACTACCAACTTTGAAAGATAGATGGGAGAAAGGAGATCTAATAACAATGTGAAAGATAGAGAACCAAAATATGGAAAAGATAGATAGAGAGAACCTGGTATCACTGACTGAAGATAGAGATAGACAAACAAGAGGACACTCTAAGATAATGAAAAGTCAATGTTAGAGGAACATTAACCATTATGTTCCGGCGATCGTATATGAACGATTGCATCAGTGAGTCCTTAGTGACGACGATTGTTCCCGTAATCAAGAATTTTCGCACCTCATGTTTGAGCTCCACGCGCGGTTTCTCGAGTCAGATGGCGAGTGGAAGTATCTGGCTTCTTTTTCCACCCGTAGTGTTGCCACTAGCTCTGTATATTTAGGGGTAATGAAGCTATTCTCCCATTCTGAGGGCAACACTTGGCAACCCCAGCAACCCACCGTGTCGAAAGCACCCTGATAAGAGCGAAGGGATGTCTCAGTTCATAACTCACTATGGAACAAGACAGATAATTTTTATTTAGCAGTGCTTCTGAGCCTGACTACAGTGACAGTGATTATGAGAAAGAAACTGAAGAAAGCGAAGACAGCAGTAGTGAAGACTCAGAAAATTATTCAGAGGATCCACCTGTTTTCTCAGAACAGAGAGAAGACAGAGATAGTGGTGATGGAGAACAGACTCCAAACATCGTACTGAGAACCCACAGTGGCTCACGGAGACGCAGGCGTGCCTCTCGTGTTCTGGGAAGATGATCAAGTGTGTGTGTGTATTTATCTAGTTGTATTTACCTAGTTGTAGTTTTACAGGGCCTGGGCTTTATGCTCGTGTGGTCCCGTCTCCATATGTGTGTGTGTGTGTGTGTGTGTGTGTGTGTGTGTGTGTGTGTGTGTGTGTGTGTGTGTGTGTGAGAGAGAGAGAGAGAGAGAGAGAGAGAGAGAGAGAGAGAGAGAGAGAGAGAGAGAGAGAGAGAGAGAGAGAGAGAGAGAGAGAGAGAGAGAGAGAGAGAGAGAGAGAGAGAGAGAGAGAGAGAGATGATACCTACATGTTATTTGCTTGAAACTTGATATGAAAAGGAGTGAAGAATACTCTCTCTCTCTCTCTCTCTCTCTCTCATTGCAAGTGTACAATTTCTCTTCCAAGATGAGAGAGAGAGAGAGAGAGAGAGAGAGAGAGAGAGAGAGAGAGAGAGAGAGAGAGAGAGAGAGAGAGAGAGAGAGAGAGAGAGAGAGAGAGAGAGAGAGAGAGAGAGAGAGAGAGAGAGAGAGAGAGAGAGAGAGAGAGAGAGAGAGAGAGAGAGAGAGAGAGTGTGCGCGGTGTCATCGCTCACCTAGCTGTTTCTGCTTGACAGATCACACAGCAGGCGGAGAAGGAATTCTTGATAAGGCAATAACTAAACTTTCAGAGGTCACATCGAGCTAGAAAGTACATCATTGTATTCAGGATAACAAAGAGAAAATAATTATTAATATTCAAACAGTCTTCTGACAATTTCTAGGTTTACCATTTTTACCCGTCATGGGATATTGGAAAATAGTTTAATCACCGGAACATAAGGGTTAAAAAATTTAGTTTTTCACATAGGACAGTGGATATCTGGAACAGCTTGAGGAAAGAGATTGTAGCAGCAGAAAATGTGCATACATTTAAGGAAAAGTTTGATAAAAGTAAACATGGAGACAAGTCATTATGAGCCCCACTCAAACTTTGTAATATATAACTAGGTAAATACACACACACACACACACACACACACAAAAAAAAAAAAAAAAAAATAAATAAATAAATAAATAAATAAATAAATAAATAAATAAAAAAATAAAGAATAAAATTTTTTTTAAATGAGATAAATAAACAAATCAAAATCAAAACCATTATATAAATAAAATGAAAATAAATAAATGAATAAGTAAATAAATAAATACATAAATAAATAAATAAATGAAATAAAAAATAAATAAATGATGTTAATCTGAATTTTGAAGTTATAGGTGACTTGGGATTACTCCTGAGCCACACCTTTGTATTAGCAACTCTCAAAAAGTCAGAGAAAAGAAAATTTTTCATACTACTACTAATTTGTACATCTAACACACCATATTTCCTTAAAAAACTCCTTCACAGCATAAATCATCCTTTAATTCATCTCCCCACACAGTCCTAGCAGCAACACCTTCCAATCCGTTTGTTATTTTCCACTGACTTTATTTTTTTATTTTTATTTTTATTTTTTTTATACCATGTGGTATTTATGGGCTAAAGGGGATACTGTTTAGGCTACCTCCTATCTCAAAGCCCACCCGCTAGGAAACCGTTGCCCCGAGTGAAGAACCCCAACCTACACTCGACCCGTGGACAGGATTCGAACCCGCGCGCTTGGAGACCCCTTGGACCCCAAAGCTTGCATGGTTCCACTGTACCACAGCGGCCAGATTCCCTCTGTACCATTTGCATCATCTCTTTCCGACCTCTCTCTCATACCTCTCACACACTTTGCCATGGAACTCATAAATAAAATACAGATACCAACACTATCACAAAAACCACAGTGCCTCGGCTATTACCTCCACAAAGAGAGAACAATCAGGCCAACTGTCCAGCAGCTTCTGTTGAGCTGGGTTGAGGTGCTCCAAACCCTCATACATGGTGGTCTGCCCAGACTTGGCCTCCTGGAACTTCCTGCCAACAGATTCATCTTCAGAGCACGGCCAGGGAAACAAAGAATGAAACTACTCCTGCACAGTAAACTCTTGATATACAAGTAACATTTTTTTTTTTTTAAAGTCACTTAAAAAAAACAGTGGTTTAATGATTATTGAAGTAAAGCTCATTGTTTTGTGTGGCATTTAATAAACATCAGGTCACTATATGCAACAGTTCTGGAAGTGTAGATCACTTACATTTCAGCAGTTCGACATTCAGCGACCCTCTGCTTACTCATTGCTTTCCATTTGCTGTACTCCTGTCCCAGTGCTTTTGTCTTCCTGTTGTATGCATCAATGCCAGCACTAAAAGATAGGAATACCTAAGTTAAAAGGATACACAAGAGCAACCAAGGTAAGAGAGAGAGAGAGAGAGAGAGAGAGAGAGAGAGAGAGAGAGAGAGAGAGAGAGAGAGAGAGAGAGAGAGAGAGAGAGAGAGAGAGAGAGAGAGAGAGAGAGAGAGAGAGAGAGAGAGAGAGAGAGAGACCAGCAAAATCTACATCCCCTTGTCCTTCCTGATTACTATTACTTCATGACACAAAAATGGTAAAATATTTAACTTCTCTATTAAAAATAGAAAACTGGTTTGCCTCACACCTTTACCATAGCAAGGTGAAATATGTGCGATAAAAACGTTAATAAAGCAAAATCTGCAACAATACAATTATATCAACACAAGAGGAATTCTAACAATGAAAGAAAGATGCCTTGAAATTACATTATGAAATATGCAAAATAAGACATTTACCTTGTGCCTGAACTATAATGCCCATTGGCATCAGTAACAGAAGGCATTAGGCCAGACACCAGCTCAGAGATCTGGTTTGCTAAGGCACCAGACTGTTTCACGACATCTGCTCTCAGCTCTGACACACACTCATCTCCAGACAACCGTGTCTCCAGTCTTCTTGCAGCTTCACGCAAAGCAATGTCTAGCAACAAGTTCAGATTGGTATCCCAGGGCTGATTCTCGTCCAACCGCAGGATCTGGTCTGAAAAGATGGCACAAGTCAGGCTTGCAGCCAAGTCTGTGCTGCATGTCACTAAACACTGTCTGACCAACACCCATCTCCACATCAAAGCTTACTCCACTCAATCCAATCTAATAAACTGAAAAGGATGGGCATGAATATATCAACCCTTAGGTTTGATTTTACATAAATAATTCCTTCACAAACCAGTACAGGGGATCCTCGCAATTTGAAGGAGTTAGGGGTTTTCATTGGTTGAATCAGTGTTTATTCAAATCATGAAACAATTTTTCCCATAAGATACTTGAAGATTAGGGAGGATAGGGACCAACCTCAAACCTAAATCCCCCAAAACATCACTATAACCTGACGAGGCCCATGCTGATTGGCATCTTGCGTTGTGTCCTGTCCTCTATCCACTTGATCAGCATGTTCTCTATCGTGTCGAGATGGGAGTCCCTTGAACCGCGGAGAACAAGGAAAGTCATGGAAGTTATTGATGGAGCAGTGTTGCAATACTTGTCCCTGTTCTTCCAAATTGTTGATACTGTTGATCTAGGGACACCCATTTTCGCTGCAACGACACAGTGAGCTATACCTGCCTCACACTTTCTTATAAGCTCAAGCTTATCTTTGAATGGCAGGAAACTGTGCTTTTTAGGGCTGGGGCTGGAGGTGGTTTTGTGCAGTATGGTCGACCAAGACCAAGCCTAATCAAAACAAACCAGAACAAAACCATGCCACTTATACCTCAACCTGTGCTTCATTCTGGAATAGCATTTACACTTCCTCTTATTGAAGAAAAGTAAGTAAAAGAAACTACAGAAGAACCGAGATATGTACGACGGCAACTTTGGAGTCAGAGGTGGTTGCCATGAGCCCAAACTATCGACATAAATATACATTTTATCTTTCTAAATTGATGAAATATTATTCAATATTCCAATATGAAAAATTTAGGCATGTTCTTTTTAGTTTAAATAAAAGGTTTTTATTACATAGATTATGTTTATTTTTTCATTGGGATAGCATACAGAGAATCGGGATGGATATGAAGCCATTCCAACTTTGCTCTGCTAATCCCAGGCAAGTTCCAGCTATCTGGAGCAGATGTTCCTCATTCCACGATCATAGGCCAGTGTGACAGCCCCTTTTACATTTCCACCTGGCAGGCTGGCAGTGAATTTGGGGTGGCGGCGGATTTTACTGGATGGGTGGCACGAGATATGAATGTCAAATTGGCAAGTCAGTTGGTCGAACCTTGAGGATTGGATATTAATTAACTGAGTTCGAATTGGCGATAATTCGAACTGCAAATGGTCAAATCACAAGGATCCCCTGTATGTCTATTCTAATCTACCTCTATACCTCTGATATAAAAACTTATTTTACACACACACACACACACACACACTTTTTATCTATTGTTCATGTGATGTGGTGGCCCATTGAAAAAAGTTTGTAATTCGGTTTTGAGTCCCATCCCATACTTTGAACCCAAGTTTGGAATAACTCAGAGGATCATAATTATGTTAAAAGAAAAAAATTGTAATAAAAAGCATGAAAATTTTGTTCGTTTTTTGTATCTTAAAATTATCTTTGCTGCATCTTACCAAGAATGTATCACAAAGTTAATAGCTAATTATAAATGTTTGTTTTCTGGAAAGAGATTTATGATGCATGATGTACATTCGGTAAAAGCATTTATACATATACGTAACTGTTTGGAATGTTGGCAAAGTTGCACAAAGAAAAAACTCCACTTCATGCTTTCTCATACCATTACTCTGTGACAAGGTCAAAATAATAACTTTGTGAAAGCATCTCTCAGATGGGGAGAGAACTAAGACAATGTAACATTATATAAAACATCAATCATTTTGTTTAACTCTGGAAGGAGCACAAAGCAGACAAGAGATCTAAAAAGCTTACTGAGAGTATCTTTCTGCCATACAGCAGTGTGCACTTATTAAAAGTAGTACTGCAGTTGTTTTTAGTTAACATGTAGTTGTTTTTAGTAATCATACAATAGGATTAAGTGACAGAAAAATATCACTAGCTAATCCTATTGATGCTATTAAGTGACTCAAAATTTTTCGTAAGCTTGGTTTTTGTATCTATTCCCAAGCCGGAGCTGTTGGAAATTAAGCACTTCACATCATATTAAAAAATAAATAAAATAATTACCAAGCTTTACATATGAATACTAAGATATGATATCCATTATAGCAGGCAATAGAAGAGTGGAAATATAAATATCGTGATGAAAGCAGCACGCAAGCTAAAAGGGTCACAAGAAGAAGAAGAAAGCAGCCGACTCAACGCGAGTCTCTGCCTTGTCTGTGGCCGATCTCATCCCCGCTTTATTTTTTGGTATTCCATGCAAGATTTCACTTTATGCATTACAAAACAATCCTTTCTTGGGGGCAAGGTTTGTAAAAAGCTTACTGTCCCTCCAAGCGTTCATGGATGCCATTTCGCGGCAGGAGGTTGCTCTGATGTTGAAGTTTCTTGGATCCAGCTCCTGGCAGCCAATGAGCACTTTTAGGCAGGCTACCAACCTCCACCCGCCAACAGCAACGAATCTTTGTGGATGCAATTTCACGAAGGTTGGTATGTGAGCAGGAGATTGCTATGGAGGTTGTCTGTACCAACATATAGAACAACCTGCTTCTTGGATCCGGCCCCGGAGCTCCCACCTATTGGCCAGCTGCGGAACTCTCTGACACGCAGTTTGAAATTGCATCTGGTGCTCAGTTTGAAAATGTGGTTGGGCCAAATCACATATAAGCAAACCGATCGCGCAAATTAAATTAATTAGAATATTTTTTCGGTCACGTTATAACAAAAACGCATAAATCAAACACGTGTAAATCGAGTTACCTGTACTCTCATCTGCCCTGTTAAGTAGTTAAATAGATACGTTTGATTATGTTGGCATAGCTAGTAGTGAGCAGAAGTGGTGGTGAATACTCTCCACAGTGATCAAAAACCTTGAATTGTTACTTTAATGGTACTTTGTGATAACAAAACTATTTTCTTCTGGTAAATTTTTTTTTGTTTTCATAATTTTTCATTTTCACTACATAACAGTATTTTTGAAGGGATAGATGATTTTTTGGGGAAAGGAAGTAGAGGGTAGATTTGTGGGCACTCTCTTAATGTACTCATCCCACCTACTTTCCTATAATTCCTGGCTTCCCATTCACAGCTCCTCCATTTGACGTCACATATATGAAGCCACACTTTTGGTCAACAGGGGAGAGAGAAAGAAAAGATAATAAATGAAGGAAATGGGATTAAAACAGGAGATTAAAAGGAAATGGATAATAAATGGAGGAAATGGAAATAAAACAGGATAGAAAGAATGGATATGAGAATAAAACAAGAGATGGAAAGAAAAAAAGAATAACGAATAGGAGACTAGGAGGATATTAGGACATTGGCATATGGTCGTGTGTGTGTGTGTGTGCATTTACTTAGTTGTGGTTTACTGAAGGGGAGTAAACTCAGTGTCTAATCTCTACATCTTTTATCAAATTTCTCCTTAAAAGTATGCAGTCTCTGTCATTACAACCTCATCAAGTTCATTCCAACTGTTCACAACTCTATGAGAGAAACTATACTTCTTAACATCTCTTCTACAAAAACCCTTTTTCAACTTTAAATCATGTCCTCTAGTACTGTGTGTCCAATAGTAAAAAAACTCTTCTTTATCCACATCCTCCATACCATTAATCATTCTATAAACATGTAGGTATCAAATCAATCTCCTCTTTTCCTTCTCTCTCCCAATGTAGTAATGTACAATTTCCTCAATCTTTCTCCATAGGTTAAAGTACTTAAATTTGGAACAATCTTTGTAATTGCTCTCTGCACTCTTTTCAACTTCATAATATTTTTCTTTTTATGAGGAGACCACATGACTGCCGTGTATTCCAATTTCGGTTGTATCACAGAAATCAATACCTTTTAATCATCCTTTCATCAAGGTAGAAAAAGGCCACTCTCAACCTCTTTAATAAATTCATCATACCATTAACAATACTATTTATATGTTTGTCTGGAGTCAAGTCATCTGTAACAGTCACTCCCAAATCCGTTTCCTCTTTCAATATCTCCAATTTGACACCACTCATATTATAGTCCTATCGTATGCTCTTTTCACTCTTACCAAACTCCATTACCTTATACTTATTCAAGTTAAGTTCCATTTCCCATGTTCTACTCTAATTACTAATCTTATCTAAATCACTTTGCAAAACTAAAGTCATTACAGTGTGTTTCACTTCACTGTTTGATCTGCTGCAGTCTCTGGCGAGACAGCCAGACGTTACCCTACGGAACGAGCTCAGAGCTCATTATGTGAGTGTGTGTGTGTGTGTGTGTGTTTCTTCACATATATGACGTCAAATTAACTGGGTGGAGGAGCTGCAAAGGGGCTAGGAATCGGGAAGAGTGGGCGGGACATTTATTATGAGAGCGCCGATTTGCGACAGAAACGAAGTGCAGATGAATTCAAAACAGGTCTAAAGCTACCAGGAAAAAAAAAAAAATTGCTTCGTTCGTAAGTGAGATTATGGTAAAAGTAAAAATTTATCCCCAAAACCTTACCTTCGAGGCATGGGGCTGGGGGACCTGCCAGGGACAGCCGGCCCCCTACACTGGCGAAGGAGCGGCGGCACCCTGCCACTGTGGATCGCCGTCGCCGCACTTTTTCCTCCTCGGCGGCGATCTCTGGCGAAGCATCCATCACACTGGATGTAATGTCCTGCACCACCCTACCACAACCGAGCTCGCTGGCACTGCAACTGAGGCTGTCTGTGTCTACTGTGCTGCTGTGGTGTCTATGCGTTGTGCTCCGAGTGTCTTCCTGGGTACAAAAGCAAGAAACAATACTCAAAGTAATACACTGAGCTTTCCTGACCTCCCTTACCGCCAATCCTTCCTTACCACAGTTCAAAAGTCAAAACCACATCAAAACAAAAGAACAAAACAGCAGCGGCTAGCGTGCGCTTTCACTGTCTCAAGTCTTCATTAACGATAAGGAGAACTAGTGCATATTATAAGTACATATAGTAACTGGTGTGGGGATAACTAATTTTTTTTTGTAATAAACAAAAGCGAGATTTAGTGAACAATGCAAATGAGAAGGAACTCAAACAAGATTGACTCAAACCTCATGGAACTCTAAAGGATAAGCATTAAGCAGGCCGTAGCTACGGGATCACAATCACACCCTTCCTTCACACAAATATTTTATAATCTTATTTGAAAATAAACAACATGTAGGCCAAACCATTCATTATGAACGCCAAATGAGATGGCAGTATATGTAGCTAGAATCTATATATATGGAATTAATTATTGGGTAATACAACACTTAGTACACAATTAGGTATTAAAAGGTATGACAACTGCAATAAAACTGGATAAGCCAGCTAAAGTGCAGCAGGTGTTAAATTGTCACTGTGGCTAAAAGAGTACCAAATAAGTTAACACGTAGGATACGAGTGAGTGTGTGTGTGCGTGTGATTGGCTGCAACATGTGAAGGGTAGAGCATGCACTATCTCAAACCTCATTGTCTACCATTCCCAGGATACCGCTATCCGATGGGGAAAGAACCAGGGCCAGCTCAGGCTCCTTCGTGAGGGAAGGGCTTGTGCCTCTAGCGATCGTGAACAGCGTATAATAATAAGACACTTGCCTGTTGCACTGTTCCTTGTCCTGGTAATGCCACTCGCTGACACGTCGCCATTTGTCAAGCAACTCACACTACCACTGCACCAAAATTTTTGCTCCTTGATGTTTCTCCATGCAACCACAGGACCACCACCGCGATCTCTTGTGGCAGTAAAGGGTTCTGAGGAAAAAAAAAAAAAAGCTGGATTTGGACGAGTACCATCTGGAGGTCAAGGATAATCGGTCTGCTGCATGGCACCACCTCCCCCTTCTCTTGGTTTCTGACGTCACCTCAGGGAGACTGCCACTGCCACGTCAGTCACGCAAGGAAGCGCCCTCTGCTTCGACCAAGTTTCGATTCAGGTGGTCCGACACACACACACACACACACTGTGCCACGTAAGCAACCCTAGGACACCTGTGTCCGTGATACTGCTAACTCCAAGAGATTTAAGATATGCATTTTTCTCTCTGTATATCTTTATCTTTTGTCTATCTGTTTATCTTAGTTTTAGCAAAGGGAATAAAAATACATAAGCAAATAAAATAATAGGATTTTAAATATTATGACTGCAGCCAATCAATAGTCTCACACAAAATCGCAAAGCACAAAGGAACAATATTTATAATCTTAAAACAATTCCTCCCAGCATCTTGTCTTCTTTTGAAAAAAAAAAACTACTAACTTATCCGGGTTCTTAAGGATTTCTTTTTTATGATTCTAGTGATATTTTCCCAAAATTCGTACATTATGAACGGAAGAAACATTCCTAAGAACCAGGCTAATCGTCACTGAGGCCTTTGAATACAACAGAGATGAGAAAGCACAGAATTTCTGAATACGGACTAAAACCTCATGCACTTTATATATATATATATATATATATATATATATATATATATATATATATATATATATATATATATATATATATATATATATATATATATATATATATATATATATATATATATATATATATATATATATATATATATATATATATATATATATATATATATATATATATATATAAGTAGATGATACAAGTACATGTTTGAGTTAAGATGTTGCAATACTTTTGGGGCATGGAAAAAATAGATATGGGATTGTCAATAAATATAGAGATAAATCTAAAGAGAAATTCATAAGGGTGATGGATGGATGGTAAGTATGAAGAGAGAATGTAGGGCAAAGAAGAATGAGGGAGGTATGACAACGAATGAATAGCAGATGTAAAGGCATGAATGGGACGTGGCATATATTCCCAACCTTCCACACACACATCTTGGTAAAGGCGAGAGCCAACGCGGTTGCCTTTTATGTTCAGACTCGAGATGAGGAAAACTGTGAATGAATGATGATTCAATCTAAAGTTGAACAAATATTACATATGAAAATTATATATCAATCAAAGAAGTGTATCTTTAGTGTCTTCATACTTTTTTTCTTTTAGAGACTTTAGCAACATTCATTTTATTTTATTCTATTTTATTCTATTCACACACACACACACACACACACACACACACACACACACAATTATATTACCTCATTGATGCTGACATTCGTTGTCTTGGGAAACAGACTCCGGGTGACACTTAATTAATGCACACAATAGACCATGCTAGCTACTAGAGATCATATAACGGTAGCAGTAGTGGACCTAGGGATGATACTCGACACTTGTTCTTCTGCTGTGACGGAGAAAAGAAGACAAATCATCAGTTCGAGTCCCCACACAGTAAAGAGCGACAGGTAGAGATGCATTCTTATACATTGGCGGCGATCCTGGTGTTCGTCTCAGCGACATTTACCCATGTAAGCGACTGTCTTGTATTTTCATATTAAATGCTGATAAAGCTTAAGGCTTCCTAAAGAAGTGCCTTCATCATTGTAGCAAATAATATTCTTATGGGCAGGGACAAAACGAGGGTCGCTCCTGTGCTGAACTGAAAGGACGATGTATTCCGGCTTCCAAGTGTGAACATATCGCCTCGTCTTCTTCTTGTCCAGCGTCCCTCGTCTGCTGCTTCTCGATCCGTTCAAGTAAGTTCCAAACCTGCTTCACAACTAACTTGCCTTGATTTACGTGATATACAATTATTCATTTACATGTCGTGCTTCCTCTATCACTCACAAGTGAATAATCTTGAAGAACAGGTACGGTCTTCTAAAGGTGTCGGGAAAGAACGAGCAGCAAAGAAAAATCCAAAACTACGGGATGAACTGTCCAAACGAGGCAAAGCTCGCAACAGTAATCAGGAAGATATGACCCGTGAATTAGATGACGTGTCCATCAGCAAGAAACGTTTTGGCAAACTCCCAAGGAAACAAGAAAGAACTTCCTACAAAAAACAAAAGATTCTTCAGAGAAAGACATCAAGGCAAAAGGGAAAGGAGTTCATGACAAGTAAAGGGCCTAACTGGCGAGGACCGGCGGGACGTGGAGAATCTAAATCAGGCTCCCAAAGTAGAGACTACGTCAAAGAAACACCAAAAAACAGCAAATCCGATAGAAGAGAAAGCCGTAAACACAAGAAGACGAAAAAGAAAGTGACTCCTCAAAGGGAAATGGATGGGAAGAGGAAGAAAGATAAACGAAAGCGAAGGAAAGGTAATAATTGGAAAACGAAAGAAGCTAAAAAGGTAAGCAAAGATGGTGCCACGGTGGAGATAAAAAGAAAAGGAGTCAAAAACAAGAATGGCAGTAAGAAGATAAAGAAAATAAAGGAAAATAAATTACGAAGCGGAGACGTAATCGGAAAGAAGAACAAAGGAAAAGGTAAACATAAAGCTGAAGTGATGGAGGATAAAAAGCAAAGGAAAAACAACACCAAGAAACTGAAGGGAAAGGTGCGAGACAGAAATGGCACTAAGAAAAGAAAGACAATGCGAAATAAAGGCGACAAGGCGAGGAAGAACAAAAAGCGAAGGCAAGGCGAGACTAAAAAAAATAATAAGAAGGGAAAAGGAGTAAGGAAAGCTAACGCAGGAAAGGGAAAGAAAAACATACGGAAAGATAAAAACGTTGCAAGGAGGAAGAAGAAAAACATGGCACGAGGGAAAAAATACTTCAAAAATGTACAAAAAAGTAAAGTGAGAGATTCCAAGAAGGTGAGAATTCCCAAAGGCGAGGATGCTGATGAAGGAGATGAGGGAGATCGCAAAAATGACAAGTTAGGAATAGAAAACCAGGAAGGGAAGGCCAAGTGTCGTCAGGTTAAGAAATGCACCTCTAATGATGCCAAATGTGTATCGTTGGGGAAATGCCGCACATCCGTCATCGCTGGCAAGTGTAGCGGAGCCAAGTGTGAATGTTGTCGCTCAGGTGAGTTCCGATCGTCTGCACAATAAAGATGAGCAAAGGTAACACAGTCGGATTCTCAAGCATATTTTTCCTAGATGTAGCGTAATATATTTATCAAATTATCATTAGAATCACGAAAACTTCATTGATCGAAAACCCTAATAATAGCCATAAGAGGTTATTAAAATGTAGAGACAAGGTCTAGAGACCATTGAGAAGAATTGTCGTAAACTTCCGCGAACTTAGTGAACTTCCTCATATCTTTGATTTCTCCTGCATTCCGCCATATATGAGATTGTTGCAGTGCGATTAAACCAATCAATAAAATACTATTCCTTGCACTACTTATTTTTAGCAATTGAAATCTCACAAATGGTTATCTTATACAAATCATCTTACTAGCGGCACGGGTTAACGTTCCTCCTCGTCTTCACAGCCTGTTCCCGCGCCACAAAGCCTACTTGCTCGCTACAAGGAGGAGTGTGCAAGAAAAAATGCCGCCCTAATGAGGAGATAGTGAAGAAAGGCTGCAATAAAAAGAAAGGTCGCAAGTGCATTTGCTGCAAATCAAAAGGTAAAACAATAGATAAGCTTGGGAAGTGACGGTCACTGTTCCGAAGTCTGCGGTGGTGTAGTTATAATCTATTTATATACTTATTTTCTGTTAAGATATTCCATCAACAAGAACCTCATGACAAACATATCCCACCTTTAATTTGATTCTTTAATGTTTCTATTAGTAGCTAAGAGGAACATTATATTAAATAGAACTGTGAGGGTGTCGCAATCGTCACGATTCTTATACTGTAAAAACTGAGGCTCCTTGTTGCAGACACCACTACCTCAGGCTGTAAGGCCAAGAAGAAATGTGATAAGGCAGGTGGTACGTGTAAAGAGGCTTGCAATGAGACGGAAACTGAACTACCTAGGGCCTGCAAGAAGAAATGCCGATGCTGTGTCCCGACGGGTAATTCACACTCTTAATGCATGTAAAGGTATACAGATACATCATTTACAGAACACACATAAAAAAGAAAAAAACTTTTACAATAATATTTTTATTTTCAGACTCAACTTTCAAACCTACACCACCATCACCACCTACAACTGCTTTGCCGTTAAATAGTCTTTTCAACACACTTCTCAGCCTGATTACTGACCAAAACCAACTTGAATCAATCCTGACTGAAGTAAAGCGGCTGGAGAATGAGCTCAAGAACGCCCTTGCCGCAGCACAGGCTCAATCCACAGTCGCGGACATCAACACTGTTCCTAGTGATATACCTGCTGCAGGAGCCATCCTCTCTACCGTACAGAACGCGATCGTCATGAATGCTAATTCCACTGAACTAGGAACACTAATACCAGAGCTCGAGTCAGCCACCGTCAGCATCACAGGGATCACGAGTGCTATCCAGAGCGGTACTTTAGAAATAACCCCTCCTTTGATCCAGGCTCTTCAGGACGTCTTGGAAATAGCCTCCCAGACAATATCGGCTGTAAACACAAAGCTGGAGAAGGTGGATGACCTTATCATTGGAATAGTGGACCAGATACTCACACCTGGAACCGCGACACTAGCACCGACACCCGCGATAAGCTTGGTGACGACACTGAGAGCTACCACAGCGCCGACAGGAGTTACCACGGCGCCTGCAGCAGGAATTACCACAGCACCTACAGCAGGAATTACCACAGTGACTGCGGGAGGTGCTACTACAGCGCCTGTGGCAGGAGTTACCACAGTGCCTACGGCAGGAGTTACCACAGCGCCTGCAGTAGAAATTACCACAGTGCCTGTGGGAGGTGCTACTACATCGCCTGCGGCAGGAGTTACCACAGTGCCCGCGGGAGGAGTTACCACAGCGTCTGCAGCAGGATTTACTACAGTGCCAGCAGGAGTTACCACAGCACCGGGAGCAGTCACCACCGCAGCTGCAGCAGTTACTACAGTAGGGGCAGCAGTTACCACAGCAGCGGCAGTAGTTACCACAGCGCCGGCAACAGTTACCACAGCAGCGGCAGCAGTTACCACATCAGCGACAGCAGTTACCACAGTAGTGGCAGTAGTTACCACAGCGCCAGCAGCAGTTACAACAGCAGCGGCAGCAGTTACCACAGCAGCGGCAGCAGTTACCACAGCGCCAGCAGCAGCTACCACAGCGCCGGCAGCAGTTACCACAGCGCCGGCAGCAGTTACCACAGCAGCGGCAGCAGTCACCACAGCAGCGGCAGCAGTCACCACAGCGCCGGCAACCGTTACTACAGCACCTGCAGCAGTCACCACAGCGCCTGCAGCAGTCACCACAGCGCCTGCAGCAGTCACCACAGCAGCGGCAGCAGTCACCACAGCAGCGGCAGCAGTCACCACAGCACCGGCAGTCGTTACTACAGCGCCTGCCGCAGTCACCACAGCGCCTGCAGCAGTCACCACAGCGCCGGCAGCTGTTACTACAGCGCCTGCAGCAGTCACCACAGCGGCGGCAGCAGTTACCACAGCAGCGGCAGCAGTCACCACAGCGCCTGCAGCAGTCACCACAGCAGCGGCAGCAGTTACCACAGCAGCAGCAGCAGTCACCACAGTGCCCGCAGCAGTCACCACAGTAGCGGCAGTAGTCACCACAGCAGCGGCAGCAGTCACCACAGCACCGGCAGCCGTTACTACAGCGCCTGCAGCAGTCACCACAGCGCCTGCAGCAGTCACCACAGCAGCGGCAGCAGTCACCACAGCGCCGGCAGCCATTACTACAGCGCCTGCCGCAGTCACCACAGCGCCTGCAGCAGTCACCACAGCAGCAGCAGCAGTCACCACAGCGCCGGCAGCTGTTACTACAGCGCCTGCAGCAGTCACCACAGCTCCGGCAGCAGTTACCACAGCAGCAGCAGCAGTCACCACAGCACCTGCAGCAGTCACCACAGCAGCGGCAGCAGTTACCACAGCAGCAGCAGCAGTCACCACAGCACCCGCAGCAGTCACCACAGCAGCAGCAGTAGTCACCACAGCAGCAGCAGCAGTCAACACAACGCCGGCAGCAGTCACCACAGCACCAGCAGCCGTTACCACAGCACCTGCAGCTGTTACCACAGCGCCTGCAGCAACCACAGTCAGAGTGACAACGTGAACAATAATTTAAGACAACTGTTTGTCCCACCGAGTGGTAGTAACTGCTGCGGTGGGCGAGCCGGTGCCACACGACTCCTCTATATTACTTAATTCAATAAACTGCACTGCATCGCACTAAACCTTTTCATTCAATGACCTGACAATGAATCATCACGTTATGCATGATGATAAGTTGTATATAAAATAAAATGCTTACTTAAGGACACCGGTTACCTAGTGTTTGAACACTTGCTGACATGTCACATGCTACATTGTTTACTACCATTCTAACCACTGATCCACTTTCTATTGATAAAGACACTACTGTAAAAGGAGTTTTCATATCTTTGCAGAATCCATACAATCTAAATTACGCCTTGCCTGGCCAAACTCTTTCAACTATGTCTATCGACTTCTACTTTTTCTTCTTGCTGGAAGTTTGCCTACATTCTGCCTGTTCCTAAAAAGGGTGACCTTTCTAATCCCTCAAACTACCATCCTATAGCTTTAATCTCTTACTTGCCTAAAGTTTCTGAATCAATCCTCGATAGGAAGATTCCCAAACATCTGTCACTTCACAATCTCCTATCTGATCACCAGTATGGCTTCCGTAAAGGCTGCTCTACTGATGTTCTTTTGGTTTTCCTTACTGAGTCTTGGTCATGCTCTTTTAGAGGGTTCGGTGAAACTTTTGCTGTTGCATCAGACATATCAAAAGCTTTTTATAGTGTCTGGCACAAAGCTCTGATTTGAAAACTGCCCTTCTACAATTTCTATCTTTTTCTCTGCAACTTTATCTTAAGTTTCCTTTCTGACCATTCTATTGCTGCTGTGGTAGACAGCCACTGTTCTTTTCCTAAATCTATTAACAGTGGTATTCCTCAGGGTTTTGTACTGTCACCCACTCTCTTTCTATTATTCATTAATGATTTTAACCAGACTTCTTGCCCTATCCACTCCTACACTGATGATACCACCCTACACTTTTCCACGTCCTTTTAGAGACGACCAACCTTTCAAGAGTCAACAGATCACGTAGGGATGCCACAAAATGCCTGATTTCTGATCTTTCTAAGATTTCTGATTGGGGGAGAGAAAACTTAGTAGTGTTTAATGCCTCAAAAACTCAATTCCTCCATCCATCAACTCATCACAAACTTCCATACAAGTATCCCCTCTTCTTCAGTGACACTCAGGTGTCCCCATCTTTATTGAATATCCTTGGTCTGTCCTTTACTCATAATCTAAACTGGAAACTTAAACAGCTTCTATGAAATTAGGTGTTATGATGTGTCTCTGTCAGATTTTATTGTCCCTCTAACTGCCAGCTCTGTACAAGGACATTATCTGTCCTTGTTTGGTGTATTCTTCACATGTTTAGGGGGATTCCATTCGCATAATTTTATTAGATAGATGGAATCAAAAGCTTTTCGTCTCATCAATCCCCCTCCTCTGACAGACTGTCTTCAGCCTCTTTCTCACCGCTGGAATGTTGCATCCCTTGTTATCTTTTATCGCTATTTTCATGCTAAGTGCTCTACTGATCTTACTAACTCCATACCTGTCCCAGTCCTGTGGCCTTACTATGCAAGGTTTTCTTCCTCTCACCACTATTCTGTCAAACTCTCTAATCCAAGAGTTAACCAGTACTCTCAATCATTGATACCTTTCTTGGGTAAACTTTGGAACTCCCTGCTTACTTCTATATTTCCATTTTTGTACAACTTGAATTCTTTTAAGGAGGTTTCAAGACATTTGTCCCAGACTTTTGGCTAACTCTACTAACATTTTAGGGAACTGGCAATCAAGTGGGCCTTTTTTGATATATTTTTTGTTGCCCTTGGTCAGTTTTCCTCTTCCATAAAAAGAAAAAAAAATAACACTACTGCTGATGCTACTACTCTTTTTAAATTAATCTACCTACCTAGCTATAGTGTAAACAGATCGGAGCCATTTCATCCCAGTTGTCCTACTTCCTGCATTTTTATTTAATTTCTTTTTAGGTTGCCCTATTTTTGCAGTGGTAGATGTCCTTTTATCTAGATCAGTGTTTCCCAACCTTTTCGCAGCGATTACCCAAAAATACAATTTCACAATCATCCATTACCCCAATGAACAAATACTCGTAATATAGGAAAAAAAGTAACTGTATTTCATACTTCAAAAACAGACAAAATAGAAACTATGCAACACAATAATGCAAATCTATAATACGAAAAGAAGTAATTTTAGTTCATACATAGAAAGCAGAAAAAATTAATAGAAATCTTCATTGAAATTATATGAAAATGTAAACTGATTGCCTCATCCCATTACCCCAAAAATATGGGGTCATTACCCCACTGGGGTAATTTACCCCTAGGTTGGGAACCACTGATCTAGATTAATGAATAGGGGTTTTCCTCATAGCTTGTGCATGTTGACAACTTTCTAGTATCAAAATAAATTCTACTCATCTCCTTTGTTGATGTCTGCATTTGTCAACCTTACTTATATATCTAAACCAGCAGGAATTTAACATACTATACAACTGACCTCTGATCTTTATATATTTTTTAATGCTACGTGGAAAACTTTACAATGTTTAATGCCTCAAAAATTCTATATTCTCCATCCCTCTCTTCTTCACAAAACACAAACGCTAATACGTACTATGTAGGGATCTTGTCCGTCTTTGTAATGGGTACAGCTCTCATAGATGAGCAGCATAAACTCATATGGTTCTATTAAGCTACATCTAATAAATAGCCTTTCATCCTTTCAACTTCTGCAGCCTCCAATGCTCAATTCACTGAAGTAATGCTGCATTTTTTATCAACCTATCGTTATTTTCTTTGTTGCCCTTCTTAATTTGCTAATGGCAATACTACTAACTTTTTTATTATTTGAACTCTTTCAAGTGATGAAACTGCCTGACTTTAAAAAAAAAGACTCTCTACTATAGTTATTTTTGAGAGTAGTATAATGACTTTTTCAACTGTTTCTGACGTAATTTACAAATCAAGTATGTATTAACAATGAAAGGGCGAGAATAATTAGTGTTGGCAAAAACATCTTGCCTTTGATAACCATCTGGTGTTTCAATTAGTGTTGAGAAAGAGCCCATGATCAAGAATATTTTCAACTTGGCCCATACAAAGTAGGATTAATGGATTATTACTTTATAACTTTAGGGTAATTAAAATATCACAAAGTTTTGAGATAGTGTTGTATTTACAATACGGGGTTAGAGAAGGGAGGGTCTCAGAGGTTGTGCCATGGCACCTCTGAAGCTGCAGGTATTAAGGTCTGCTGAGAATGGATTGTAGTTGTGGTGCCATTGAAATCAGACTTAAAACTGTTAGTGGTAGCTACAGATATATTGAGCAAACAAATGGTTTGCAGTAACAGCAAGAACAATCACTTTATCTCTTCTGTAGCTGTGATGTTAAATTTGAAGTTTCACATTTAAAACCTTCAAACCTCAGTGTTCATCTGTATTGGGAAAAAAAACATTTATTCAGTCTTTATTGTCATTAAATAATATTCTCTCTATAAAACATTATTAAGAATTTGTACAAACATCTCCAGTTAATGGTAATTATATATACTGGAAAATTAGCTTTCATAATCAAGTCCAGCATGCTACCATCTCTGCATGAGGCTTTAAAGTCTGCTTGTTTAGGTGAAATATACACCTGGAAAAAAATAAATAACCCATCCTGTAATCATGAGATAGTAGCACTGATTTAAGGCCATGAGGGACTGCCACCCAGAGCCCATGAAGAGTATTTTTGCAGCAAAGTACTGAGAGGTCACTGTCTAGAAACTGAAACTGGCTGGGTGATAGAATTGAAATAGTAATGATAGTCAACTTAACTATGTACTGGATGCTGTTAAAAGATACATTTTTAAAAAGACACAGGAAGTAATAATGATTCAATCTTTTCCCCAAATTTATGTTAAGCTGCAGACTTCCTCTTACTGCTTCCTGGGCTACAGTGACAGAATGGTATGGATCTGGACATGAAAAAAGTTAAGGGGAGAAATAATAATTCTGCAATAATGAAAGGTCTAAAGGAATATGGAAACCTTCCTAGGACATACAAAAATCACACCAACAAGTCAACATGGGTTCCCTGCCCATATTTTGACAAAAGGCTTAACTGTTAGTCATTTTGAAATATAAACATATTTAAAGTTTAGTCATAGTGTCATGAACTAAACCTGTTACACAAGATTTATATACTCGTAATGAATATGTAATAAATAATTATACTGTACATTGCACAATCCTTGTGCTATATGATTACAGGAAACAATTAAGTATCTAATGTAATAAGCTCTCAATGCATTATTACACCATATATTTACACACTCCAGTACATACAAACACAATGAAGAGCTTAAAGTATGACAATTATATAAGATAAAAAATGGCACCATAACTACACCACACAGAACCTTTATCAGGATACAGATAAATAGGTTATTGACAAAATATGTTAACAATAATTTGTAAAACGCACTTGTAACAACATGATAACCATTTTCTGTCAGTGTTACATCACCTTCAAAACCACAGTATAATGTGTATAGAGTCTTGATACATACCCATTGCCAAGAGCAGCAATTTAACACTTGTTCTGATACAGTCAGCACTTACGTTCTTAGTCATCAGCATTGGCAGAAAAGCTACAAAATATTTTTAGTCATCTTGTGAGAACTACAACATTGTTTAAATATTTATCAGAAAACTTCCACTGCAAGAAATCAACCAAATTTCCCTATGGGTGCACCCCAAAAAACCTTAGTAGGGGGAAAGAACATGAAAACCAAAACTGTATATGCTGGCCTTAAACATGTGAAGAATCTCCATTGCATCATGGGATTTTTTGTGACATCTAATGCTCTGGCAGAAAGCTGTATACAACATCTCAGGATTGTATCATATTAGTTTTCTTCAGGGATATAACATTAAAAAACTATTACTCCATTTATGCTGACAGTCAAGAGTTAGCATAACAGAAGTTATTCATTCACAACTTGAGGAAGTAATGTACACAGTGTACATCGGCAAACATCACATTACTTTATACATAGCCAACAGTTTACCTTATTCCACACACCTGATCATTTTCCACTAAACAACGAGTAAGTTTCTTTACTTCACTTGCTAAAATAGCCAAGATGACCATTTCATTCAGACAAGGCAGCATCTGACTGAAACATTTGGTTCAAAAGTTCTCATTCAGAGCCACATCTTGATCCTGTGTGGTCACCAGCACACAAGACACAAGGCAGTGTGACTGAATCACTCTTATGAGTGACCTAAGTACTAGTCCTACATGTGGTATGAGATTACATCATTCACAATGTTAACAGTCGCAAGTGTTGTCTACACCACAGAACCTGTTTTTTAAATTTTAATATCCATCAAACCTAATATTTCTCGAAGACTAAGGAATTAGAAAATATATATATGTATGGTATGATTAATGAGGAAAGTGTCATGTTTCAACAAAAACTTTTTATGGGATCTAACAGTATCTGTGGATCTAATGAGACATTGATAACAAGGATTTTGTTTTCAACATATGAAAGAAAAAGATAACTTCTTTGTAGGGTTGACTTCAGGAAAGATACATTATGCAAGGGTAACAGCTACTTAACAAATGCATACAGAATTTTTCCTTAATTTAACAACAGAAAACTTTCATAGTTATGACTGCACCTAACTAAACTTAACCTAAGCAGCTTTTTGGTACCCATAATTGGTTCAGATTAGACTGGTCCAGCTTAGTTTTCTTATTCATGATATAAATTCTTTTGATCATATCATTACTACTGATCAGTAAAGAAATGACTTCATAATTTGCCACAAGAAAACAATCAGCCAGCAACTAAACATGAATCTAATAAATGTTCAGAAATAATTACATAAAAAACAATAAAATTCTGCATTAATTTGTTCTAGCAACTTAATAAACAATAAGTTAACATAAGTATGAAATCAATGGCATGATTTTATAAAGAAATTCCTGTGTACAGGGTTTTCAATCAGATACTAGATTTTATGAGCATGACTTCAATTTCATGTTATAGACTGAAATATTGTTAATCTTTGAAATTAATTAAATTGTTAGAACTGTTCTTTAATATATATATATATATATATATATATATATATATATATATATATATATATATATATATATATATATATATATATATATATATATATATATATATCCAGTGAAAATAACCTTGTTATAAAGATGAGCATTTTAATTACACAACCAAATTTTCTTAGGGCTTTTGTAAGACATATGTGACTAGTAAATTTATCATATGATGGAATGCAAATATTCAGCCAAGGCTTTCAAAGACAGGAAAATAGCACTTATATGAAATAATAAACTGTGAATTGAAAGCCATAAACATGATCATCTTTTTAATAGAGACAAGTATTGCCTTACATGCTGCTGTTTCTGTAATCACACAGGTTTAATAATGATATCTTATATGAAGTTACACTGTATGTCTACCTGGTATTACTCAGCAAGTGACTACTATACCCCTATTGTCAAATACACATTTTTCACGTTGCAATAAAATGCATAAAACTTTAAAATACAATTAAATGTTTCACTTTTGCAGGATCCATCATTTCAAAATACAACAGATGACTAAAAAATCATACAAAGCAACTATAGTCAACGAGGCCCAAGACACACCTGAGTCATCACATAACGAGTTTTTACTGCACTCTAGGATCCTCAGCTTATCTGTAACAGACATAGCTATCTGGATTTGAAAGATTAAAGGCTGTGTCAATATAATGTTTCCAAGCATATAGTAGAAACAGATTCTCTCAATAAGATAGAGTATTTCTTTCATGCAACAAAATATCTACGTGCTAGATGCTCAAACTGACCCCACAAGGGGAGTCTCCTAACCTTATAACTTTTCCTTGCAGGTCACCCAAATCTTAGGGCCAGAGTGGTGGTGGATCAGATCTTTGACCCGAGCATACACTTCCTCTGGAGTATCTCCAGCTACAATTGCTGTAAAGTATTCGCCAAAATCTCCTTCAACCTTCAATGCACGTTCATATGTTTTCCTGGCTTGTTCCTCTGTCATCCGTTTGTTCCACTCCCTATGGACAAGAGAAAAATTGAAAAAAAGTTATTAATTCAAGATATTACTTAGCTAGGTAAGCACAACATGCCTATATCATTCTAGAAAAGTATTGCTTTTTTCACTTGCTTTATGATGTGAATGAAACAAGCACAAACATTTTATGTAAATTAAAAGAAATCCAACACAAGAATAACATGACATAGGTTTCATAGTAAAGAGCTTGAGAATCTATTCCTAACAATTCATAAGACTTTATCAATAGGAAAACAGTAAAGGAAAATATTGTAATGATGGATTTATGAATGAGATCTACTGTTGCAATGCTAATTGTCATAAGCCTCATGATTTTTACACTTAGCTAATGACATAATATGCATTATGAAGGGAACTGATAACACTTTCCTACTGTGTTGATAGCTGTGATAATTGACTAAAGCAATTTTTAGCCATAAGTCTCAGGGAAGGGACCTTTACTTATGATGACTACACTGGAGCTACATACAGCCACCTGGATGACATCAAATACTCCTAATTCTTTTTTCTTGTTGCATGTGTTCAACATTTAGATGGATCTCAAGTAATTACTAAATAGGATCTCCATAATATAATGCTTAAGTAAATTATAATACTTACATGATTTGTTCAGCAGACCTTGGTTTGATGAAAATTGCAATAGGGTACAGTTGTGCTACTTGCAGTCTCTTGATAGCATTGCCACTGACATCCAGTATGCAATGCTTTCCCTAAGGAGGAAAATACAATTTGTAAAGAAACATATGTATCCAACTGATAACTTATGTAAAATGATTTACAGGTAAACCCTTCTGCAATGAATATGAAGCACTGCAACTACTATTTTGGTATTCTTTGTGCATCAATGGAAAATTACTGTAGCAATTAAGAACACCTTCCCATCTGACAACTCCATATAAATGTTTTTTCTACTTTCATCATTATCTCTGCCAAAGCCATCCACTTACACTAAAACACTTCCATATAAGTAATACTTGGAATAAAGAAATAGATAAATAAAAGAATAAAGGAAAAGAACAAAGTTATCTGTACCTTTTCAGCTACTTCTTTCACAGATGCAACAGATGTTCCATAGAGGTTGTCATTATACTGGCCAGCCTCAATAAATAGATGGTTTTGGATATCCCTTTCCATTTGTTCCCTTGAGGCTACAAAATGGTAATCCCGCCCATCGACTTCATATTCCCTTCGTGGTCGAGTTGTATCTGGAAAATTACTTTGATCAGAAATGTGATGTTTGCCTTTCTATATCCTCTGAATATTTAAAGCTTCATAATGTTTCTGAAGACCTTAGCAAAAGAGAGAGAGAGAGAGAGAGAGAGAGAGAGAGAGAGAGAGAGAGAGAGAGAGAGAGAGAGAGAGAGAGAGAGAGAGAGAGAGAGAGAGAGAGAGAGAGAGAGAGAGAGAGAGAGAGAGAAAATAAATGAAAAAAATATTACATAACTATGCAGTGTTATAACTATTTAATCACAGCTTTCAATTCACCACCTTAACTGTTGGGTTATTTCTTGCTTTATCTATAATATCTTATTAACATTATCTAAAAACTCATTTTTCAGTAGCAAGCAATAAATGCTATGGAATATGCAATTTTCTAATAAGGATCCTGCAAAAGTTCAAACTCTTACGAGGGACACAACTGCCAAACTTCTCCGGGAATTCTGATATGAGGTCATCATTGATCCGGTCTTTGAGAGGTCCCAGCAGCACCACTGGCCGTGTGTAAGAGATCTTGATTTGTTGCACTCCCTCGTAACTCAGGATGATGTAGTCATCTCCTCCTGTAAGTGAAATGTGCAAATCAATCTGTGTCATCAATGTCATACATTTGTCTCCCATACTAAACATGGTAGTGAGTGACAAGTATGCAGGTCAGTGATAAGGCATTTAATAATACATAATCTCTACTTCGACCTTAATAGCTACTTCAGTCTGACTGGTAAGATGCTCAAGCTGTGTTGTTATAGGTTTAATCCTCAACTGCTTCCTCTTCTTTAACCAGTTGGAATATGTGGTTTTCAATGTAGTAGGAATGAGTTTAGCTTTCTTGTGAAGATTATGGGGTGATCATTGTGGTTCGGTGAATGAGATGTGAACTTTGACTGCTAATTTTTTTTTTTGTTTCAACTCTTCAGATATACTGTTCTAAAATATAAG
>NC_059268.1:9361683-9366683 GCF_017591435.1 Portunus trituberculatus | reverse complement strand
ACACATAGACTATAGACGATAGACAATATTCATGTATTTTTATGAGTCATATGAAACATTATTTGGATAGCCAGCAAGCACCATTAATTGCAGATTTCCCAATTCTACGACCAATGAAAGCTAATACTGTAAGCTTAGTTTCCATGACAATATCATTTAAGACACAAAGAGACACCAGCATTAATACCATCCAATTCTTCAGAAATAAATATAAAGCAGCTAGCGTGAGGCACAGTGGCGAATTTGCACGATAAGGAATATGAATGTCTAAAACTGTTACTTATTCACACTCTGATACTGAACATAAGCATACAATCAAACTTAAAAATTATTATACACATGCACCAAAACTTTGCTTTCATGCTCATTAAAAATACCTATACATTCATTGGCTGAAGTCAGAAATGATACATACTGGCACACCCATATTTCATCATCTTACTCATACACAAATGTAATTGAAGAACAAATAATTTGTAGCTTGATGTGACAATATTTTGAACACAAACATGCACTGTTGCTAAATGTAGTGCTTCATAAGATGATAAATGGTGGCAGTGACAAGCTTTAAGTTGCAAATAATGATAATTAAAAACAAGTTTATAAAATGAAGCTCATTTTTGCTTGATATGTTTTAAGATAAAGTTTTCAGATGAAAATAAAGTTTCACTTAAATGCAGCACACTTTCATCTATATGGCTTTCACTCATTCATGTTCTTTACTTTTTTTTTCCTTCAGTTTTCTTCTAGGTTTCTTAATAATGCTGATGTCTACAAACTTTTGTTTCCTTCACTTAATATTAAACTTTCTTTCTTTCTGTAACTACCATACCTTATTCTTTCATGTTACTTGTGAAAGTACTTCATTACAACCTTGACTTTCTATTCCTCATCTGATATCAGTAACTACTGCTCAGTACTACAGCCTTGTCTATTAGTCAATGCCACTGACATCAGTGCTCCACCATAAGTGAGCAGCCACAAGATAACATGCAACAAAAATTTAATTTAAAAATTTCCCTGTAGCTGTAAAGTAGATTGTACATTGCCTTCAAAATGGAAAGTGTGAAGCTTTTATAATGATGATATTTGACCTAAGAAGGTGATGTCAGAAGACTGGAGTGGAGTACAGAGAACATGGATATGCAAGATAACATAAGAGATAAAAAGATATTTTTCTTAATATATCTGTCGAAAATCACAACATTTTTAATCTTAATGAGAAAATCATACAACTAATAAAAATTAAATACAAAATATAAGTGTAGATTATTTTTCTTACATTCTCCCTCCAAAGCTATTAATACACTAGGTTGACATCCTTGTGAAGGAGGATGGCTAAGATAAGGCACCACACCCACACTAACACTCACAAGATCTTCTGATAAATAAATGAAGGAGAGAGAGAGAGTCTAGCAATAACAGTACATGCTCATGAAGCTGTCATGATTTGATAAATTTTTTAAGTGACAATGTTTCCATAAAAAAAAAAAAAAAAGTAATCTACTAGTTAATCATAAATGAAGACAATATAAAAATGTAAGCATAAAAATGTTAACAAGAATGAGTATTAGTACTACTCGTTCTAATGGATATGATAACAAGTACAAGTATTATAATGGAATATACCTAAAAATTCAAAATTTTCAGTTTATATTATTTAATTTCTTTGAATATCTATGAGGTACATATGCATAACTTTCTTCTCTTTTTATAATAAATAGTCTTGACTACATTACTGTAACGAAATTATGTGATATTACTGTGACACAAATTATGTGATATCCTGGTAAAAACTCCTTTCCCTCTTCTCCAAGCTATACAGCACTATCTGATGACAGTCCTCACACAGCGTGCTTCATTTTTTCAACTAATAAAGGCACATAGGATGCACTATAGAGTGAGGAGGTATATGCAATAGGAGAGACACTTCACTAGAGCATTAATATCACCACAGGACTGACATAATAATAATGTTATTTAGTGGAAGGTGTAGTTTTTGTCTGTAGTGTGTGAGGAAACCATGACAAAAATAATGAAGGAATGTTCACATTTGTTGAGTAGTAGTTCCAAATGACAAAATATATTGAATGAATTGGCTGCATGAAAAAAAAGTATGGCATGAAGTAAAATAACTAAATATCTAACATTCAGTGAGTACAAAAAGAAGACCTCCAATGAAATGGAAAGTCAAAGCTATGCATGTAAAATGAAGTGGTGAGGAACATGTAAAGAAAGAACAGGTCAAGTGATGAAGTACTGAATGTATCCTCATTTGCTCTTAAGAACAAATGTGAAATATAAGAGAGAGAGAGAGAGAGAGAGAGAGAGAGAGAGAGAGAGAGAGAGAGAGAGAGAGAGAGAGAGAGAGAGAGAGAGAGAGAGAGAGAGAGAGAGAGAGAGAGAGAGAGAGAGAGAGAGAGTCTTTCAACAGATAACATGACATTAAAGTATGGGTTTGTGTAGATGAGATATGTACATGAGGAGTGGATGACAACTGAGTACATGTTTAATTCCTTCCTTGCTGTCACTTAATTAAATTTTCTTACTTCTCTTCATGAATTGAGTTTTCATCCTGTTTATTGTGAAATAGGAAAAATCAGTCACTAGCTAAGTGAAAGCTCTTGACAATATTTCTATTTCTGTGTTTTGAATGAAAATTAATAATGTATATTGAGCACTGTCCTGGCATACCTTTCAGTACAGTGGATAATACAACATGCTTATAATACTACATCTTCCACAACTTATACTGTAAGAGCCATTTGAAAATGAGAGAGGAAAAAAAGAACTGAAAATAGAAATAGAATGACTGGATAAAAATAAACTTATTCTAATTAACATGTCAATAAAAAGACAAAACAGGCCATGCAAGTAGTACTTACGCTCATTATCAGACCCGTCTTCTGATTTATCATCTTTGCTCTTGTTTAGGAATGGGAATTTTCGACTAAATGACAAGGTCTTTTTCTTCCTTTCTAGTGTTGATTGCTGGAAAAAGATGCTATAATTACTTCTCCTAATGATAAGTATCAAGAAGTGAAAAACAGAACACCTTCAGTTTTGTTTTACTGTCAAGTATTCACTGCATCCAGAACTCAATACATATGTCTATTTAAACATCAATTCATTATTGCATTTTCTTTATAAAATCCCAAATTTAATTCCTTGTCTCTGATTAGAGACAAAACAATCAATTCTCTCTCATAATTAGAGATTCTTGCAAAGAAAACCTTCCCCATCCTTCTCACACATCTAATTTAACAAATTTGTTCTTGTATTCATCTAAGTTCTTCACTTATGCTTATATATGCATACATATGTGTTTATGTGTATATATATATATATATATATATATATATATATATATATATATATATATATATATATATATATATATATATATATATATATATATATATATATATATATATATATATATATATATATATATATATATATATATATATATATATATATATATATACACACATACGTGTTATAAATAGATACATAGGTATAACTGTAATCTCCACTGAAATATATAAAGACATTTCATATGAATATGCAGTAGGTATTTCTATCATTCTGATATGATTGTAAACACACTTTATAACTACATTTCTTATTCATATCACACAGCTGTGCATTTCTATTAAACTATAACTGCTGGCCCTTTAAGGTATGGTGTGTTCTTATGTCACCAATGAGGTACAATCCAAAGTCTTTGTATTGTCAGCATGTAGTGCTGATGGATAGTACAGACTTGAGGCATTATGTATCTTTGTACACAGTGTAAAATAACATAGTGATGCCATCTTGTTGAGGTAGAACAGGCAGGGAAGTTAAGGCCTGAATTATGAATGGGGCCACAGTTAGCACTATGTTAATAAGTTTGGACAAATATGTTTCTCCTTCATGTTTTTTAAATCATGTGATTTGTCAATGTATCTTTAACATGAATCTGAGCATTAAACTGTTAATGTCAATCAACAATTTACTGAAAGTCTACTTAATGGCTATCATGTGAGTTTCATGCAGATACTGAAAAATTCAGTATGTAGATGGTGAGTATGAGCAAGAATACTGCAGGTGAGGTGTAAGTGTGGCTTATATGTATGTCATATGGCTTATATGTCAGGAGGATGTGACCATAAATAATGGTAGTGTGGGTTGGGTCTCACTAACACTTAGGTATCCTTGCTAACATCTGGTGTGTGTTTGTGTGTGTGTTACAGTTTCAATTCCAAACTGATAAAATATGTAGGCACATTTTTCATTTGCAAGATGCTTGTCCTATAGAATTTATATTTACCCATTATTTCTTAATGAACTATATTTTAACTTGCCTTCTAATTTTATATACTTATAACTTAGATAAATTTTTAATAGAACTTTTAGTTAATGTAAGTGTGAGAATTACAAACCCTGGCATCAGTGTTGTTCTTGCCCTGGAAAGCCACAGATCGTAATCTTGCTTTTTGCTTCTTCTCCCAGCGAGCTTTACTGGGAATGATACCAGTAGTTCCTGGAGAAATTTAAGAAGTGTAGTAGTAGCATTATAGATTGCCTTATGACAATAACTATGTTAAATGATTTTTTTCCAAAGTTTAATTATTAGACTGCATTCAGTGTGTACAGAGCACTACTTGTGGATTTCCAAACCAGACCAAATTCACCAAGAAAATATGGTATGAGCTCCTAAGTAGAGATCTAAAACCCAAGGAAACCTGACCTAGTTGTGCTTTCTCTTACTTGACAGACTGCCGTCAGGTGACAAAGGCTGACCCAAGTAAATGTAGAACTTACCTTTTAAAATGATGAACTTGAAACTATAATTGCAACTATTACAAATGGACTTCGTGCAGAGTTCACTTCAAGCAAAACAACAAGCTGTGTTTTGTAGTGAAGTATACACACACATGCTATTCATCAAAAGTAATGAACCATAATGAATGGTTTTAAGAGTTACATTACATAAAAAGCTTTAAATTCTATTG
>NC_059268.1:9329183-9356683 GCF_017591435.1 Portunus trituberculatus | reverse complement strand
GCTATCATTATCATTAATACCTAGTTAAGTTGATGACGTGCGCGGCTTTCGGCTTTTCTGCGGAGCACAACAGCTGGTCAATCGCAAAGGGAGGCAATAAAAGCATGCGTCAACGGCACCACTTGAGACACACGCAATCCCCGAAACTCGGCAACGGTAGTAGTTGTGGCGGACAGAATAGCAACAATAATAATCATTGTACAAATAAAAGTTAGGTTGTGAGCCACTTCACGAGCAATACGTCAGTTGAGTTGTTGGTCGGACGTGTTGACCTTGAAACGGCAATCCCTGACATAGCCCTTCTCACTGTATGGGTGTTCTGTTTTTTTCATGGTCTCTTTCCATTTCTCTTCTTATCCAAAATTTATGCACTGTTCGTTTAGTTTCCTTCGTTTCATGCAGAGAAAGGTCCCATAATCCTTACGATGGAACAAGGAGAGGGACATAAAAGCACAGGCATACATAATGTAGGGCATGGTCTACAAGGTAAACTTAAATATGCAAATAATATATATTTTTTCTCCTATCCCCTCCGAGTACTAGACCTCCAAGGCCTTTCTATGGCCCTCCTCTCTCCTCGCCCTTGACGGTGGTGTAACCTTACGGCCCTGAGAGCGGTGCCTCCTCCTCCTATCCCTTTCCCTGTTTATTGGTTACTGGTACTTCCTGAAAAAGAACATATTAGTAGATAGGGACAACAAGTATCGAAGAAGGCAACAAGCAAGCAAGAAAGAATAGAAAGGAAAATAAGGGGATTAATTCAGAGAGTGATGAAAGGCAAACTTACAGAGAGAGAGAGAGAGAGAGAGAGAGAGAGAGAGAGAGAGAGAGAGAGAGAGAGAGAGAGAGAGAGAGAGAGAGAGAGAGAGAGAGAGATTGGGTGACAAAGCTCTACAACCATATAAAACTTATCATATATAATCTTATACGTCTTGTTCCTCTTGGAGGAGGAGGAGGAGGAGGAGGAAATACAAATCGAAATCAGTGTAAGTAAAGGACACATTTACTGTTAATCCTATCAAGTACACATTTCTCATTATCTCTCAGTTCATGAATAGGAACACGCATTCCACATCCCCACACCGACGTAGTACATTCTAGCCTGCCCTCTCCTCCAATCCCATTCCTCTCCTACCTGCCTCCATATCCTCACACCTGCCCTTCCTCTCAACCCTCACCTGCCCTCTTCTCGACCCCTCACCTGCCCTCTTCTCGATCCCTCACCTGCCCTCTTCTCGACTCCACACCTGCTCTCCGTATCACATCCTCTGCCACTCAATGGTTCTCCTTAGATTTTCCATTCCGAGCAAATCCGACACTGAAGTTCCTTACGCACACTCATGAATGTAACAGTACCCTCCTACTCTTCCTCCTCCTCTATAACTCTATACAAACTAATTTTATTTCTTAGTCTCCTGTTGTTGGTGATTGCTTTTGTTTGTCATAATATGTAGTATAGTATGTGTTACTTTTATGTGAGTTATTGCAGTTATCGTAATTTGTATGGTTTCGTTACTACCACCATCACCACTACTATAATACTAATAAAAATAAAGTCAAGAGAACATTTATAAACTTCTTTGCGTGCCACTAAGAATGAATTTGCACATGATAATTCTCACCCCCCCCCTCCCATTCTCGTCTCTTCTCCAAGCGTTCCTACGTTCATACGTTTCTAGCGACAGTGTCAATACCACAGTGAACCCTCTACTGTGCTCGTGTGAAGGGATCTGCTGCTGTGAAGGACGGAACAACTCATCATCTCCTACTTAATATTCCAAGGCGACACATTTTAATTTAATCTGTCTGTCTCTTGTCTGTACCTGTCCATCTGCCTCTACTCTACTACCACGGCGCAGCGGGGTGGCTCTGGTGGTCTATGCTACCGTACACCTCGCCGTCTTCTACTTGTCTGTACTCGTTGGTGTTTAATTTTAGATGAGTGTGCTGATTCTCTCTCTCTCTCTCTCTCTCTCTCTCTCTCTGGCCAATGGATTTATCATAAAGGGCATATTTTTGAGGGAGTTATCCTTTTCCTTTTTTTTTTTTATATGAACTGAAATGAGGAGGTTGGTAAGTGTGTGTGTGTGTGTGTGTGTGTGTGTGTGCGTGTGCGAGAGAGAGAGAGAGAGAGAGAGAGAGAGAGAGAGAGAGAGAGAGAGAGAGAGAGAGAGAGAGAGCAATGTGTGAGGGAGAGGAGTGGTCCTTGTTGGCGACTAATGAACTGTGAAACGATATCTCGTATTCTGAACACTGAAGGGTTGAGGAGGTGAAAGAGCACGTCTGTGTCTGTCTTTGTTCGTCTCTGTCTCCCTGTCTCTGTATAGTGGTAAGGGTGCGTAGTAGTAGTAGTAGCAATAGCAGTAGAAATGGTTACTGGGTGCAATCATAGTTTTGGGGCACATGTGGGTTTTCTTTATTTATTGACAGGCTTGCAAATATACAGCCAGGAACAAACAAATAGACCAAGCCATAAACCATTACATCAATAATTACTGAGAGAGAGAGAGAGAGAGAGAGAGAGAGAGAGAGAGAGAGAGAGAGAGAGAGAGAGAGAGAGAGAGAGAGAGAGAGAGAGAGAGAGAGAGAGAGAGAGAGAGAGAGAGAGAGAGAGAGAGAGAGAGAGAGAGAGAGAGAGAGAGAGAGAGAGAGAGAGAGAGAGAGACTAACTGCTAGTAGGGTTATACAATTTGGCTTTGGCACTGAAAACAAGACTTCTTTCTCTGTTTAAATCGTAACTTTTTTTTTTCCTACAAGAGCTACAAATTATCTTTAAAGACTAACCAAATGTTTCATCCTTTATTCATTCCTACAATTCTGAGAGAGAGAGAGAGAGAGAGAGAGAGAGAGAGAGAGAGAGAGAGAGAGAGAGAGAGAGAGAGAGAGAGAGAGAGAGAGAGAGAGAGAGAGAGAGAGAGAGAAAAGGGTGTGTACTGCATATTTCAATACATTGTTAACTCAACACCGGACCGCCTCAATCCTGAAGTCAAAGAATGAACAATGGAGCAACTAACACTATTGGCCCTTACGACGGAGCTTTTTGATAAGGTGCTCTACTGAATGTGGTGGAAGAAATCTAGTTAAGTAAAGGTGACAGCTCTCCACTGCAGTGACCCACTCTACTCGGTGACTGGTTCCCTCACACAACAAAAGCCAACACAATCTTAAAGTAGTTACAGTTCGTGGAATGAATCGATCACTACAGTTCAATGATCCAACACTCCAACATTGGTCCACATATCCACTATTATGGCAAAATAATTGACTTCTGACGGACACAGTCATCCACCTCAATCAGCTGACTAACCACTAATGTAGCAGCTTTGTCTGAAATGGTGGTGGTGGTAATGAACTAAGATATTGAAATTACGTAGAACCCACAATGAAATGGAAGCTTAGACATTACTTGATATTTATTCTGTATTACTGCCAAGTATCCTAATCAGTAAATATTCATCGCTAATGATGACAGACGTCCACAGCCAAGAAATATACGGATGACTGAATCTGTCGGGACTACTCAAGCTGCAATTAATTGTAATGTATCTACCCATTCTGTCTCAATAATGGAGCGCTTACACAACAGCAGTGATGGCCATTCCAGCAAGACTCACTCATTTATATATTTTGCCGTATTACCGAATGAGAGATTTCACACACACGTCTTTAATCACCCGTTCCTTCACGACCAGGTTCATTGTAAAACAGTTATACGTGTCTTTCTTCGTTCCTCCAATTTTTCTAAGCCTCGCAATCGCTCTATATCGGTGTATCAATCAAGACAGGGAGCAGTAACCTTAATTTAACGAACGTAATTTTCTTTAGCCTCGTACAGTTTTATCTTTTTTTTTTTTTCACAGAAATTTAGCAGTTTCTATCAACACACTCACACACACACACACACACACACACACACACACACACACACACACACACACACAAGAAACAGTTGCATAACATCATGGTACCGTGACTTCAAATCTTTTTCCGACAAGTCTAAACTTTCTCACGTAACTCATTTATTCATCAAGACGAAGAAGTTACGTGCGTGCAGTAATTCTGGTAGTCACGCAGTCTGCAGTAGGAAGTCTTCCGCACACCTACTCACTGTAAGGCTGAAAATTGATGTGAGGGTGCATGTGGGACGCAGGCGATACGCGGGCGAACATCAATTTTAGCCAGTCTGCGGTTTCTCAAATGTGACGCGCTTGATTGTACCGCTACGTGGACACGAAGTAAAAAAAAAAAAAAAAAAACGAGAAAGAAACTGCCAAACACCTTCCATTACTCAGGATCGAACACTTGACGCATGAAGTCTGCGGTTGTGTACAAAATTGCACCACGCTTGGTGTATGAACAATGAACAAAAGCATGAGAGAGAGAGAGAGAGAGAGAGAGAGAGAGAGAGAGAGAGAGAGAGAGAGAGAGAGAGAGAGAGAGAGAATGTGTGAGGAAGGGAAGAAACCATCCTGCATCTTCCACCGGCTGGGGGGATCAAACCCATGGCGAGTGTGCTAATTAATTAAATTACCACCCGGCTGCAGCTCCCCACTGGCAGGCCAATGGATGCGGCGCCTACGTGGTAGTGGTGACATCACAGACCTCACGGAGACCAATTAGCAAGACACCAAACACACCGCGCTCTGAGGCCTGTTTGGTGCAGCGCAGGTTACAATTACATACAAATTGGTGCAAACTGGCGGATAGAAAATAATGGGCGTGATATATAGCGTTGATTTGTGTCGTGTATATAGGTATAAACGAGACAGGCGTACGAGGGAGGACGGTCGTGGGTTCTCTAGACAGGCGGCAAGGACTGGTCGGATGAACTAACTCGTGCATCCATATTGAAGGAATGAAGCCCGATGCTGCTGATTCCATTATACGAACGTGATCGTGAATATTCAATCTCTGGTATTCCATTTCCTTTCCGCTGTTACATTCTTATTTCGATATTTCCTGCATTCTTTTTTTTTTTTTTTTCTAGCATTGGCATTTGTAAGTTTACTCATGAAATAATTTTCATGCGATTCGCTTAAATGTGGTGATATTGCAAGGAATAAAGTAATATCTGACGTACACAGCGTACCATTATCAACGCACTGCACGGTAATTTAAAACCGTATTCTCATATTCACGTTCATATTTCATTAAGGCAATATTACAGGTCCCATGCTTTGCACCACTCGTGTCCTTGTGCTGAGTGTTTGCAAAAAAGAAAACATGTTTGTAGAAAGGAAATCAATACTGAAAATCCTGATGCTATTGACGCCCATTAGCTGCCCTTCTATGACACGAGGCACGGAGAACCTTAAGCACCCTATAAACATGACTGCTCCTTCACCATTAGCGCTACTGTGGGGACAGACTCTGTGCTACGGTACGGCGTGTGGTGTTTCAAGTCCTGCCTTACCACACACCTACTCCTTGCTAGTTCAATGTTGTGAAGGGGATGTGTGCTGACAATTGCCACACATCTGCCCCGTGTCAGCGCCCTCTACTCCCGCCCGCCACCACGTCTATCACACATATTTCTGGGATCTGAATGAATCATCGCCACACGAGTGGAGATTATCTAGGAAATGATCACTTGCCACACAAGAGTCCCATCACCGCACTGAGGTAATTGGCCAGGTGTGGTCCCAGGGGTGAGGAGAGTGTCAAGAGGTGAGGGCCACGCTACTCTCCCTCCCTCCTTCCTCCTTCCCTAGTTAGAAACTCTGACAACAATGACAATGTAAAAACTTTCATCACTTGCCATGGTGACAATGTTTCCCTTCACAAAATAACCCCGGGAAGAATGTTACAAGCATTCCCTTCTTTAATATAAATAACTCTAGAAAAAGAATGGATAAAAAAAGGAAAGAAAAAAAAAAACTATTATCCTCGCGTGGAATACTTAATTCAGTGGTATAAAGAAATTATGTTCTTGAGGCAGAGTAGAATTATACACGAGTCAAAATGCAAAGAGAGAAAATATTTACGTTGCAGAATAAAGAAAAATTCTGCATAATTAAAATAACTGAGTATTAATATTAATGTCAGAGAGAGAGAGAGAGAGAGAGAGAGAGAGAGAGAGAGAGAGAGAGAGAGAGAGAGAGAGAGAGAGAGAGAGAGAGAGACCATGTATTGAAACGCTTTATATATTCATGAGGATAACTTAGGAGCTACGAGACATGACTAGCCGAGTTATCACAAATATCATATAACTTTCCACAATGATAAAGTACACTCCTTATCAAACAATCACTTAGATCACACAGACATCCTTGAAAACCCCTCATGACTTTCACTGGAGCCTGTCGCAGCACGTCAAGACAACGCAGACACGCTTGAAAATACGAACCAAGAATTTTCAAGTGTGGGTCGGCGGCCCTGACACACTGGTCGAGAGTAATTACCTGACGCAACACACCACTTCCCCTTCCCTCGGGTGAGTGGCGGTGGATTAACTTTTTTCTTCTCCCTCAAATTTACTTTCTGTTTAGTATAAGTTCTGCCTGAGTAACCGCCTTCCTGTCTTTTGTTCTTTAGCTTTTGTTTTTGTTCGATTATGTGCTAAAAATAACTACGGACGCACGGATTCTCTCTCTCTCTCTCTCTAAGAAAACAAAAGTTCTTATGTTTTCAGATTTCCTCTTCTCATCCTTCTTCTTTTTCGCGTTCCCAGTGTATCCAAGCCTTCCTTTCCTTGCGCCGCTGCCTCACTAATGTTGCCTTGCCGGGAGTGAAACAGACCTAAGCTTCTCAACAATACAGTTAATTAACACTCCGGAACCTGAAACCTATGAGACCACCTCGACTTCCTCCTCATACTGGCAGCCTTTCTGAACACACTGCACGCCATGATGATGATGATGATGATGATGATGATGGTGGTGGTGGTGGTGAGTGTGTGGGAAACGTATCCTTTGTTTGAACCTCGTTACTTTGTTGACATATATGCATTGTTTTTTTTTTTTAATATACAGTAACAAATGCTCTCTCTCTCTCTCTCTCTCTCTCTCTCTCTCTCTCTCTCTCATTTACACTTTTAAGCGTGAAGGGCATGACAAGGGTATAAAAGAGAAAAGGGAAGGAGAGGATGATTTTACCGCTCTCAAAAAAATGAATGAATAAATAAATGACAGAACAATAAAGTTAATCAGAAAAGAGTCCAAAACAGAAACCAATTTAGCTCCGATGCTTCCCTCCTGGACCGTTTCGTCAGGGAGGGAAAAAGACACAAGCAGGGAGCGAATGTGATGAGAGATGAGAAACTCCCGCGTTAGTGAGATGGAAAGCATTTGTGGCTGAGAATATATGAAAGGTCTTGTGTAATGTTCTTTCCTTTTTCCATTTTTTTTTCCTCCTTAGTATTTTGAAGTTAGGGTACATGATCTTAACCGTTTCAGTACAGGGACGCATTTTTAACCTTGAGTTTTGGGTATGATAAAACGATATTATTGACATTAGGAAGGGGCTATGGAGATCAGAAGATTAATGGCCAAAGTTTTCACTATTCTAATCACCACTTAAATTTCCGAAGCTGTACAAAATCACCAAATAGTAACCAGAATAAGTATTGAAACGTGCCATGGTACTGAAGGGGTTAAAAAGCCTTTCTTAACCACTTCCTGAACAGTCAACAGAGAAACTTTCGGTCATCTGATTCCAATTAAAGTATCTTGTTACGAACGTTTGAAAAGTAGCACAGGTCAATGCCAAATACAAATATGGCCCTATAGTTTTAAACACTTTTTTTTTTTCAGTACTATTTTAGAAAGTCCACAGTGTTCATCAGCCGAGGTTTCGCAGTTTTCCTCCTACTAATAATGTATAACTTTCGTAAACAATAAAAAGATATATATGAGAAAGTCTTTTTAAACCCTAATGACATCCTCTAGAGCAGCATTTCTCAACCTTTTTACCCTTGCGTAACCCTTAAAATAAATTACATGTCTCAAGGAACCCCTGCGCAAAAATATCCCTGAATTCTGGAAAAGAAATTTATTGAATATTATGGGCGAATGAGGGAGTGTAACTGCACGCCAGGAACCACACAGACGACTGATGTAGACTGTGCATGCGTCTTGTACTGAATACATGAATCAGTCACGTACAGGCGCCGTACAGACATCACTAAATATATTCCCAACGCTTACATTTTTAATAACATAATAGGTTAGATATGATGATGTCTATATCATAATATTACAATAACCAATGATATGTTGTGCGTGTTTTGTTATATTACGTATATGAAATTAAATAAAAAGTAAAAAAATTGCATTGGCTTATCTCACTTGTTCTGAGAAACCCTGCTCTAAAGATTGATAAAACTAGACGCATGGCACTGAAACATTAAAAAATACAGATCATATAGAGGAGTCCTCGAGTTTACCTTAAGTGTAATGACGGGAAATGATGAAATGAATGACACACTGGGGAGGTGACAGGATAAGTATGCTCACACACGTGTTGGCTGAAGAATGAGTGGGTGTGTTCATGAATCAAGCCTTGCGCAGGGGAGCGAGAAATTACGTAATGAAGGATAACAGCGCAAGGGGAAAAATACACAAGGATATGTTTATTTTGGAAAGGATGGAGGTCAAAGGGAAAAGAAGGGGAGATAAAGACGTATTCTTAAAGGCACAAAGAATTACAACTTAGACTCAAACGATGCAGACGAAGCCTTTAGTTACAATTGGGAGACTCTTTCACTGACTGACTGACTGACTGACTGACTGACTGACTGACTGACGAGAGAGAGAGAGAGAGAGAGAGAGAGAGAGAGAGAGAGAGAGAGAGAGAGAGAGAGAGAGAGAGAGAGAGAGAGAGAGAATATGAAGTAACGGTGAAGTGAAAGGCAAACAAGTACAAAAAGACAAGTACCACGAAGAGCGAAAAAAATAATAAAAAATAACAGAAAAACTAACACTACAAGGCATGACCACAAAAAATAACGACAAAACAAATGAAAGACGAAGGATTGTGGATTCAACTCCTACATGGACGGCGTGGTAAAAGGATAATGGAAGGAAGTCACGGATGGGAAGGAAAATAGAGAGAGAAAGAGAGAGAGAGGGAGGAAAAAAAGAAGGAGAAAAAGAAAGATCCATTAATAACTACACAGGAAAACCTCCCCGCCCTTTCTCCACGCAGCCTTCACCTTCCACACTTCCCTCAACACACCTCACGTAGGTAAACTCACCCACCGCCTAACCGCCCTCCCTCCCTCCATCTCCCCTTTTCCGGTGCCACGCCCCTGCCTCACCCTTCCCCTACCCAAGTGCAGCCGCCTCACCTCTGACACTCCACACCATCTCAAGCACACACCAAGACACAAAGACACACGCATTCTGTCCCCAGGCAAGATCATGGCTACCACCAACACTCGCCCGAGCGCCACACCGGATGTAGCTCCCCGGCACCTCCCTCGCAATTATCTTGGTATCTTCTCCTCCTTCTCCTCCTCTGCTCTCTTTTCCTCCCTCTTCCCCATCCCCCACAACGTAGTGATGTCTGTCTGTCTGTCTGGTGAAACTGAACAAATACGTGTTTCTTCTTTTTTTATATATATAAAATTATGTTTCTCCTCTCGTTCATCTATTCTTTTCCTCTGTTTGTCTGTTTATCTATCTGTCTGTCTGTCTGTCTGTCTCTCTCTCTCTCTCCAACAATGTAGTAATCTAGTCTGGGGTTAGAAATAAAGTAACATGTAAGCTGTAGTAGACATCCCACTGCCTGTTTGTATGTCTCGCCCTCCCTCGTGCTACTATACATATAGAACAGATGTCAACCAGATGGCCCTGCATTCGCCTCATTCCCAAGCATATGGTGGTGGTGGTGGTGTCGTACCTCTCAGCCGCCACCTCGCTACCATTTCAAGCGTTGGATTCTTCGCATTCCCAACCCAAGGCTTAGCTTATCGAGCGTCCCCCACACTCCACACCCCACCTCGTTTTACTGGTCCAAAACGCTGCCCAAGACAAGTAAACTGGCGAACATAAACACACACAATAACATACACGCACGCACGCACGCACGCGCGCACACACACACACACACACACACACACACACACACACACACACACACACACACACACACACACACCACCCATTTACTGCTTCAAAAGTTACCCTAAAACACATAAACTCAACGAATGAGAGTACATTAAGGTTATAAACACACACACACACACACACACACACACACACACACACACATTACTACCATATTCCGTGAAATTTACGATAAGCATTACCTTGCCTTATGTAAAAACGAGAAATCTGGAGGAGGAGGCGGAGGAGGAGGAGGAGGAGGAGGAGGAGGAGGAGGAGGAGGAGGAGGAGGAGGAGGAGGAGGAGGAGGAGGAGGAGGAGGAGCTAATTTGCAAGTACCTGCCATCCACCTGGTCCTATTAGCAGCCCCATCCCTCACACCTCTACTCCTTACTCCTGCTGACGGTAACACAACAAAGAACACCATTAAGAAAGGTATAATCACAGGCACACACGTACAGCTTCCTAATGACAAGTCTTCGTGTATGCAGGAGACTCCATGACCCCGGTTGTAATTGTATCAAAGATTTCGTTATCAGTATTCTTTATGGATGAATTGCATGAGCGGATAGGACAAGAAGAAAGGAGGAGGAAGTGGAAAAGACGAAGACGAAGACGAAAAAGAAGAAAAGAGGAAGAGTAGGAGGAAGAATGATTGACTGAAATTTGGCGCATCAACACTAACGTTCTAATTACGCGGTCGAAGAAGAAGAAGAAGAATGATAAGAATGAGATGATGTGAAGGAGGAAGAGGATGGATGAAGAGAATGAAGAGCAGGAGGGAGAGGTAGAGCATGTCTGTTACAGTTACTTTCGTTCTCCTGCGTTGGCGTGCAGTGTCTATCAGCAGCAGCAGAGAATGACGCAGGATGAACACATTGATGAGACGGAGAACACGAATGAAAACCTTGGTGGCTCCCAGTCACAGCTATACGTGGGGTGGGGAGTCAAGGGGTTCTTCTTCCTCTTTTCTTCCTCTCCCATGCATATATAATTTTCCTGGATCTTCCTTGCAGCTTTTTCTTCGTTACTTCTTCCTTTCATGGTACTGAGAATTAATACAACATTCATTCGTTCGTTTTCCTCTCCTCTTCCTCTTTCTCGTAAAGCTTAGCATCTTCATCGCAATTACTTCTCTTTCTCTTCTTTAACTTGGATTCTACGTATAATATTGTTCTTTTATGCTATTCATTTTACCCCTTCTTCCACGTAGCTTCACATTCTTCTACGTATGCATCTTCCTTATCGTTGTCGTGATATTCCTCTTGCATTCAGTGATATAATCTTAATCTAGGTAATTACATTTAATCTTCTACTTCTTAAACGTATAAACACTCTTCTACGTATACATTTTCCTCTTCGTTATCGTCGTCCTCCTCCTCTTCATTTGGTAAAATTATTTTTGTAATATAATCTTTCTCCTCTAGGTTATTACATCTTATCCAGTAATTATATTTAATGTCAAAACTCTTCTACGTAAACATTTTTCTTTTCGTTATCGTCATCCTACTATTCCTCCTCCACTACATTTAGTAACATTTTTTTTTCCTGTATGCAGTATCTTCTTTTCCTTTTTCGATACGTAAACACTCATCAAAACATCTTACTCCCTTCGTTCTCCTCCTGCTCTCTAGTCACACGTCCCCGTCACGCCCTGCGCCTCGGCCCCCATCATTATCGCTCCACGCCATCGACTTGGAACGCCATCACCACTACTGCTGCTGCCACGCATTACTTACATTAACTTTCACCACCACCACTACCTGCCTGCCACCACCACCAACTCACGCCACGCTCTCTTTACCAATACCAACACCACCACGATACAGTCTTGTAAGAAAATACCGAGAAAGGGTCGTGTTGCGGTTTCTTGTGTAAAAACGGTGAAGTTAAGATTAAGAGGAAAGGTTAGAGAGATTAGAGGAAAGTGAAGGAGCGGAGGAGAGAGAAAAGTGGCGTTAAAGAGAAGTGTTTCGTCACGACCTTCGACCTGACCTCACTCAACTTAGACCTGAAGGAGTTAAGGTAATGGTAGACACGTGCCTAGGTGTGTAATTGGGTACAAAGGTGAGGGTGCGGACAGGTAACGAGCGAGCTGTAATTTGCATACTCGAAATTAATTAAAACATTTCGCCTAGAGAGAGAGAGAGAGAGAGAGAGAGAGAGAGAGAGAGAGAGAGAGAGAGAGAGAGAGAGAGAGAGAGAGAGAGAGAGAGAGAGAGAGAGAGAGAGAATCACGTAGCTGAAAAAATAAGAAGAGGCTGCAAGGCCACTCTACTACACAAGGAGGAGGAGGAGGAGGAAGAAAGGTTGGGGGGAAAGAGCCACATGATGAAGAGCAAGGAGGAGGAAGAGTCTGTGAAAATATACGAGTAAAAACATGTGGCCCTCCAGTGTGTGTGTGTGTGTGTGTGTGTGTGTGTGTGTGTGTGTGTGTGTGTGTGTGTGTGTGTGTGTGTGTGTGTGTGACAATGTTGCAGGATAATCAATTAAGCTACTTCCGCTGGTTGCCTTCCGCCACACCCTCACCCAAACACTCTGCCACACCCAGCCCATCCCTCCTGACACGCTGCGCCACAAACACACACACACACACACACACACACACACACACACACACACACACACACACACACACACGGGCAAGAGGGTCGTAACTCGAGGCACTCTTGGAATGAGTGGCTGAACGAGAGGCAGGCTGTGTGTTGGTGGAACGCGGTGAGAAGCTTGATATGTGTGTGTGTGTGTGTGTGTGTGTGTGTGTGTGTGTGTGTGTGTGTGTGTGTGTGTGTGTGTGTGTGTGTGTGTGTGTGTGTGTGTGTGAGCCACACCTGACAGCCCATTATTACAGAGGGGCGGGCAAAATGAGGGAATAGTGACCAGGTAGCAGGAATGGCTGAAGCACGGTAGGACTATGCACCACTTATCTTATTTACCTATTCATTGATTATTATTATTAGCATTTATTTCTTATAGCCAGGATCACTTCACTACCGGGAAGCAGTGGCGTGGCGGCATTTCAGACACATTCCACGAATGAAAATAATGATGGCTACATTTCGAGGAATTCTAAGAATGTTTCTGTGAGGCTCTCACCATGCAGGACAAGTTGATGGACAACCTGGGGCCCACACCATAAATGTCAAGAGTGTCTATACAAACAGCCCGGAGCCTCTATCACCAGAATGATAATTAGTTTTAATGCACACCAATACATTTTAGAAACTACATACATTTTACTTCTTTCTCGAGTTGCCTTCTCACGGAAATTGAACGTACACTTTAAAGTAAGAAAAAATAAATAAACAAAAATAAACCAAAAATAATTAACAGAAAGAAGGGAACGAATATCCGATAAAAATATTTTCTGAAGTGTGTGCTTCATTACTCACTATCATTGGTGTTGAAAACCTGCGTGAACACTAAACGCCACACATATGCCTTCGTCCGACAGTGCCGCAGGAGGGCATAAGCTGGTAAGCAAGGTCTCACACCCAGCTTCAATAACATGCAATGGTGACATGCTATGAAACCCGAAAAATCCAGCCCATGCACAAGTTGACAGATATACGCTGCATGCACCGCTGTTACTCTCAGTCTTTCACACTTGAGTATACTAGCCCATAGCAATTGTTTTTTTCTTTTTTTTTTCTAATGTTACAGCCTATAGCGCCTGTAGGTTCACTTGAAGAGTATGGGATGCGCTGTTCAGCTTTCACCCATTAGTGGCGCAGGCAATTTTATTTATAGTGGTACCCAGTACCTACTACTTGACTTTTACGAGAAAAAAGACTAGCACCAAGTTCTTGAAAAGTTCCGTAATTCAACACCTCCGTTCTTGAGATGCGCACCATCGACACAACACTATACCAAACAAGCTGCCACAAATACACCGACGCGCGCTGGTCCATCCTCTTCTAACTATCGTCACGAGTTATCCACAAGTAAACGTGAAAAAAAAAAAAAAAAAAATCAGTGATAGCTGCGAGCAATTCTATGCCATTCAGTTTGATCCAACGCAGGTGTTACACCAACTAGCGTTCTAAACACAGGAAGGAAACAACATTGTAGGGCAGCTTATCAAAGACATCTGAAACAACTCCTCTGCCAGACGAGCGCTACAGGTGTGAGGAAAAAGTAGGGTAAACATCCGGGGTGTCTGGGACTTAACAGGGCGACAGTGGCAGCCCGGGGCACCACACTCAGGTAACATGCGTGGACTCTTTCATGCTTAACACGCCAACAGAAATCCACTCCACTCAAGCTGCTCTATTTACCAATACAGCACCTCTTCCAACTACTTCACTACCCGGTACTGTGGTGGTCTGTTCCAACACGAGACACTTGACTAATAGCAACGGCATGGAGAGTAGCCAAGGAAGAGACCAGAGCGTGATAAATATTCCCAACAACTCAACACTCGACGTAAGATTCCTGGTGAAAAATAATCCCATCATACAAACCTTCCTTGAGGGTCCTGTGGCACCCTTCCACCTCCACCACCACACCCTCAACACCCTCCTCCTTGACCCTCAGGTGACCTTGACGCAACACTGCCCCTCCCCTCCCTCCGCCCGTCTCTTCACCCGAGGGAAGCGCTGTGGTCATGTCCGCGGCAGGGAAGCAACGGGATGCTCACCACCTCTGGCATTATGTACAGTGTGATTTGTAAAGGCTCGCTGCGCAGGTAGCAAGGGTTCCCAGCCTACTGCCCGTCCCTGGTGACTGGCCCTCTACCACTGCCTGTCAACTTGTACTGTCACCATCACCATCACCCGTCACTGTCTATCACCAGCTGTCACCACCACTACCCCCACTATCACCTTTCACTCTACCATTGTCATTACCATCACCGTCATCCTCTACCACTGTCTGTCACCTGCTTTTGTCATCATCACCAACACCGTCACCCTCTACTTACCACCACTTCACAAGTTTCGTGACTGGTGACGCATATTTCTGAGAATGCAGACATAGGCACTGAATGCTTTCGAAACATTGTTCTTAAATCCATCTACTTAAGTAAAATACAAACAATTCAGGTTAAGTAAAGCACATGACCTTAGACGAGAGGATTCAGCTCGAATACCAATCTCTTTAAATGAAGTGACTTTGCAGGTGTGTTCCTTCGTGTATCGTTAGTATAATATTGCAAGTTTCACACCAGGTCTCATGTCCTTAATGCTGTTATACCCCCCCTCCCACGATACATCTCGCGTGCTGGGAGGACTAGGGTTGTGGGCACCTTGGGCACATTCCTCTAATGACATGTGGCCGAAATAGTTCCCTTGCGGCCACTAGCGACAGTCCGATCCAGCGTAAGGGATCCGAGAGTGGAAGGAAGGTGGGTTCTGGGCTCGCTAGGAGTTAACACTGCCATCCCTCCAATATGTAAATGGCCTCGTCGTCTAGTTTACCTAACAGCCCCGGGGAGGTGCGTGGGGCAGATGCAAATAAAAAGGACGCATTAGCATACCGCAATTCAGGCACGGCTCACGCAGACCAGAAAACGAGGCCTCAGGTGTGTGCCAAGCTACAAACTAAAATAAAAGTGAAGAGGGAGGAGGAGAATGTTGAGAAGAAAATGCACTCTATTGGGAAACTCCGGCTAATCTTACTGAATAAACTTCCTTCTTTCTTTAGACTTGTTCCCCGTCAAAAAAGAGAGGCGTCACCCGAAAGTCAATTTTTTCTTAACTACAACGGAATGGAGAAGGGAGGATCGGGGAGAGACAAAGGGAGCGGAACCAGGCAAGGCATCACAACAGACCATCTTTCCTTACTTCCCTATCTCAAACCTCAGTAGCTGTTAATGTGCTACTCCGTGAGGCAAGCACTGATGGAATGGGCGGTAAGTTCATTGTTCCTCACTCTTTTTATTTCTAAAATTATTACCTATGTTATTATTATTATTAACATTAGTTTTCAACCCTACTGCTGTTGTATATAGCTTGTAACACACGTAAGAATAATATCAGTAATGACAAAAAGTAATATTCCTTTAAATATATAAGTTTTCTTTTTCACTTGCTCCACATTTGCCTCAGGGCGGTGAAGTGCCTCTCTGCCTCTTTAGCCCCGTTTCCCCCTCCCCGCAGATATCAGGCAGGCGTCGCGTGTGTAGTGCTCCTCAGAATCCGCCGCTCCCCGAGACACGAAGGCTCAACGCGGGCTGTAATGGACCACACTGAGATGATTCTAAAGTTGACACAGACGCGTGCAGTTTCTAATCCCGCACGAGTCTTTACCCTGCGCTGGAGAATACCATGCAACGGCGCTCCCTCAGTCACGTCACCAAACATGACCTGGACAAGGAAGTATGCCACACGCCACCAACACTCCTTAGTTACGAGGCTCCACGCTGCCACAACTCAGCAGATGCGGTGCAGAGAGAGAGAGAGAGAGAGAGAGAGAGAGAGAGAGAGAGAGAGAGAGAGAGAGAGAGAGAGAGAGAGAGAGAGAGAGAGAGAGAGAGAGAAATTTGAGTTGGTATTACACATACTAGGATACATTCTCTCTCCCTGCCATGTCTTTAAAGCTATCAGATTTCATAACATCTACTACCACCACCACCACTACCAACACCGCCGACGCCACCGCCGCCGCCTTCGTGTACCATAACAAACCACAAATGTCTAACCATTTAAAGAAGAGAAGGAAAAAACAAACAAAAAACGTACACTTGATACTGGAAACACAAACGGAACTTCCATAGCTATTCCCTTCACAATAAATTACTTTCAAGTCGCACTAAATATCACACGCCAGTGTAACCTTTCCCCGTCGCTCAGTGTGGACCCTCGTGCCTACTTGGGAGGGAGTTGCTACACCCCGCCACTCGCTGAGGGACTATACATTTCTCTGCGACGGGGGACGAATGGGACGAATCGCCTTTCGTCCCTGCAAGACTGGCAATTTAATTTCCGGACGCACCTCCTTTGTGTGAGTTTAATAAATGGTCAAATGAAAGCCACCCATCTTACTTCAATTGAGATTTAAAGCCCCGAGTCTTTCCAAGTGGAGCGCTCATGAGCCGTGCACCGCCTCTCCCTGCATCGACTACTCATGAACTCTCATTTGTGAAGTATTAAGGGCCTGAGGATACTTAAGTGCTGCAATGGATGAGCATATGAACTTTGCCATTCTTCCTCAGACGTGGAGGTATTAAAGGGACTGTATGTTTGATTAATGGCAAAGCTTCATCTGGCCTCTCAAGGAACAAGGATCTGCACCATGTTACTGTCAAGGCATTGTTTCAGGGATGCAACAAAGGGAAGGCCATTCTCATGTTTCTGTTCTAACTTGTTGGTGATGAATGCTTCCTGCATTAAAACACACACACACACACACACACACACACACACACACACACACACACACACACATCGTCTCGATATCCACAAACTGGGACAAAAAAGAAACTAAAATCAGGAATAAAGTAAGGCGCAAACTGCGACTACCACCAACACCGCCACCGACTAACCAGCCAGCCAGCAACACTCAACCTAAAGCAGCCAGCCATGACACAACGGCCTCCCCTGTTCCCCTCCATCCAGGCACCCTCACCGCCTCATGCAGGTATTAATCTCTCGCCTCTAGAGCCTTCTTTACTCCCTGTCTCCCCGGGGGTTACGCGTCAATAAACTGCCTGGTTTGGCTGCATGTGGCACGTGCATGCTTCCGTGACAGGCGTGATCAATACACCCCCGCGTGCCCGGACCGCTGATCGATGACACATTCCTCAGTCCAGCACTCCACTACCTCTACCACTACTACTAGCACCGCTGCCGCCGCCGCCGCCGTCACCACCGAATATCTTCCGCTTTCCAGTCACACAAATCTTAACATTCAACGACCTTCCCCTCTCAATTACATAAAAAAAAGTTAGCCTATATCTATAGATCATATTTCTACACCGCTCTCAAACTCCGATTTCCAAATTGTTTGGAAATCTTGGAGGCTACTTGGCTCATGGTGACAACTTTGTTACTTAGGAAACTTCACTACCAACTTGTGTTTTTGTTTGGTCTCCACTAATGAGTTCACGATTATGTTCCTTGGATTGCCTAGACGCATAAACCAAAGTCTTGTGGCAGAGAGGAGATTGAAAGTCGAGAGAGAGAGAGAGAGAGAGAGAGAGAGAGAGAGAGAGAGAGAGAGAGAGAGAGAGAGAGAGAGAGAGAGAGAGAGAGAGAGAGAGAGAGAGAGAGAGAGATGATGCTGAACGTGACATGCTGCCACTACCCAAGAAAAGAAAGGAGGGTGCCCATGCCTAGGTAATAGTGTTAACACACACCTTGTATTCTCCGGAACGCACTACAGGACCCACAAGGACACACACACTGGACGTCTGGCTACCAGTCTTGCCGCACCACCACGATGACTCCTCACCTGGCTGCACGGCGCGCCACGCGTCGCCTCAGCGGAGAGAATGTCGCAGCAGTAGCACCAAGGAGGCGGCACCACGCCGGAGTGCCAGCCTTCCACAGCAGCAGGTGTGTGCGCGCCAGGCACGGGGAGGGGGAAGGCGTGCAAGGGGGCACAGCGATCGCACGAGCCAGCGGCGCACCTTTATCTAGCCCGGAGCGAGGCGCCCGAGTGCCCCGCCCAGCACCACCAGCAGGTAGAGAGAGAGACCCGCCACCCAAGCCAACTCTTTCTGTCGCTACTGGCGCAGCCCCATGACCGATCGCCCCGCTATCACCGTGTCGCCAAAGTCTCTCAGTTCCCATCACCGTCGACCTACAACTAACAGGTGGTCCTGTCACTTTTTTTTTTATCTGCGTTACCCCACACGCCTCAGTGCTGGCCTGTGCTCACGCAGGTCTTGACACTGTTTCATGTTGAAGGTGCATGTCAATGTTTCCAGGGTGTCATGAGGTGCATGTACACACCATCAACACGCAAGAACGCGATTCCGCTACAGGTTCCCCCTACCCAGCAGTGCCAGGAAGTGTCGTTCCTTACTGACATTACATACAAGCACAACGATTTCGCGAGACTCTCTTCCTATCAGCGAGGTATGAGTAAAGAGCAACATGCACGTGATTGCCTGCAGCACACTCTCCTGATAACGTCCTTGCCGAACACACTCACAGTTGGCTGGAGCGGAGGGAAAATGTATTAAAGAAGACCCCACATTATATGAATGGTATAGGTCTATTAGAATCTTTGCAAAGGAGAATGACTAAAAGGATACATGGGATGAGAGATATTCCTTACGAAACGAGACTGAAGCTGTTAAATTTGTATTCCTTAGACTTAGAGAGACGTAGATCAAGAAGGGACCTGAAGAAGGTGCTTAAATGGTATAGGCAAAATTTTTAGGATAAGTAGCCAGGGAAGAACCAGAAAAAAATGAGTTCAAGCTTGAGAAATTTAAAGTTTAAGGAGGAAATTGGAAGGAACTGGTCCTCTAATAGTGGTTGACGAATGGAACGAACTCACTACATAATCAGGTTGTCAGTACTAAGTCAATAGAAGATTAGACATGGACATGGACAGGGATGATAGTGGAATAAGATTGATATGTTCATATAGGGACTACCACGTGTAGACCACATGGCCTCTTGCACCTTCCATCATTTTATGTTCTTATATTCTAAAGCCATGTGTGTGTGTGTGTGTGTGTGTGTGTGTGTGTGTGTGTGTGTGTGTGTGTGTGTGTGTGTGTGTGTGTGTGAGAGAGAGAGAGAGAGAGAGAGAGAGAGAGAGAGAGAGAGAGAGAGAGAGAGAGAGAGAGAGAGAGAGAGAGAGAGAGAGAGAGAGAGAGAGAGAGAGAGAGAGAGAATACATTATCACACTACACGCGAGTTCTTCCATTATATGATTTGCTGGCATCACCAAGACAACAAAAACGAAAGAGAGAGAGAGAGAGAGAGAGAGAGAGAGAGAGAGAGAGAGAGAGAGAGAGAGAGAGAGAGAGAGAGAGAGAGAGAGAGAATGAATTACGCAAAAGGAGATAAAAATAAATAAATAAAAAGAAAAAAATAACACAACATATGCTTATGCACAAAAAAAGAGACAGAAAACGGAGAATGGAAAAAGGAATGGAGAGTAAGACGCGGAATAGGAATGTCAATAAGGAAACGACACATACTCGCTGATAAAGAGGACGAGAAGCAGACGTGAAGGGAAGAATGGGGGAGACCAGAGTGGACACAGAGCACCCGGGGGGGGGATAGGGAAGGGACGCAACGACACTGAAGAAATGACCGGTGGAGGAAGGGACAACCGGATGCAGGGGAATGAGTAGGAAGCGAGGAGCTGGCGAGACAGACGGACGGACGGGAGAGAAGGGAAAGGGAAACACGGTGCAGGAACGAAAGGGTGCGTGAGAGAGGAAAACTGAATGGAGGTGAAGGAAAGAGAGGATGAGTGGGAAAGAGAGGGATGCACAAAAGTTTGGTATTGACCCGCCAGCCCTCGCCAGGTGCTGCACCCCCGACGCCTCACCCTTCACCCCTCTCCCGCTCGCCGCCCCTTCCTCCTCTCCTCCAGACCAGGTGAGAGCCACCTAACATGCGCGCCGCACGCTTCCGAGAGACGACGAAGAGGAGGAGGAGGAGGAGGAGGAGGAGGAGGAGGAGGAGGAGGAGGAGGAAAAAATAAACAAAGAGAAATGGAAGAAATGCGAAGCGAGAAAGATTTAATAAGAGAAGCAAACAGTAGAAGAGAAAGAAGGAAGAAAACCAAAAGAGATAGAAGCAAGACGAAGATGACGTGAGAGAGAGAGAGAGAGAGAGAGAGAGAGAGAGAGAGAGAGAGAGAGAGAGAGAGAGAGAGAGAGAGAGAGGAATGATGCGAACTTTGAAGCGTGGGAAAGTTGGAGAAATGGAAGAGAAAGAGTAAGGAGGAGGAGGAGTGAGAAAAAAAAAGAGAAACGAAAGGAGAGCGACGTGCAATGCGAGGAAAAGATGAAGACATGGAGTAAGGAGAGAGAAAACAGGGAGAGAAGAAAAAGAGGAAGTAACGACGCTCCAAAAAAGTAGGAATATCACAGTTCAAGTTGCACGTTTTCTCTTCCGGATTTGATGGGAAACAAATTAAGATACAGTAATAAAATGTAATACTACCAACTACTACTACTGCTACTACTACTACTACTACTACGAATTTGCTTCAATTAATGGCGGCAGCACGAAATTCAGTTTTCATCTTATTTCGAAGGCTATAAAAGTGATAAAACAGGTTCTCACGTGCACTTTTGCCACGAGTGATGCAAACTCCTTGTTAAACCAATACTAAATCCCTTGACTATTTCCACCAGAGTTTGCTCGAAGTGGACGACGTGAGGGTAAACACGAGCAGTGAGACCGTATTCTGAAACACTACGCCGCGCCTCCTCTACTTTCAAAAGGCTCTCATAGAAGATACACACTTTTTTTGACTTTTTTTTCTTATATAAGGTTCAAAAGACAGATTAACACGATTCCTACGTTGCTAACATGATAAACACTCTTGAGAACCCGACTTCTTATCTCTGAGGACATTGGAAAAATAGTCGTAGAGAGAGAGCAAAGCATTTCAAAATACTGGTCCAGGAACACTCCATCAGCGGCGATGAAACAAAACACGCTATTCACTCTGGTCTCTCATCAAGCCTGCAGGTCTGCGTGTGACAAGGCCGGCGTGTGTATCAAATCATGCTATATTTTTAAAGCATATACATAATTCCAGTTGGAGGGAAAGGAGGAGAGGAAAGAAAAAAAAGGGGAAAAATTGTTGTCATAATCATACTTCTCCGTGACTTGCTTTTGTCGCTGTCAAGTTGTGGAGCCACCTATAGGAAAGAAACCTGACCACGGAACAAAAGAATAAAAAAAAAAAAAAAAAAAAAAATAATAATAATAAAACATAAATAAATAAAAAAAAGGAAAGCAAAAATCCTACAATCGAGAATCTCTTAACACACACACACACACACACACACACACACACGAGATTTAGGCGTATTTTGCCGATGGTTATCTCGAGCCGAGGTGATTTGCACACTCGCGGTTCTGGACGATTTGCATGCAATAGTATACACCTTCCTATTTTTTTTATCCTCGCTCCCTTTCTTTCCCTGCAATCCATCTCTGGCCTGGCTGAGGGAGTTAGTTGTACTTTGCCCACTACCAAAGATGCCTGACCAGTGGGCTTAAAGAAAAAAAATATATGAAAAAAAAGAAAGAAAAAAGGTACATATTGTTTAGTGAATTGGAAAGTGGCGTGAGCTCAAGGACGACACCTAAATCTCTCTCTCTCTCTCTCTCTCTCTGCCCAAAAACTCCAGTACACGTATCTTTAAGGTCTTAGCTATACTGTACATGCTGGCATAGCTTTCGAGCATTAGTACGAAAATCTTTTATAATTCTTTGTTGTGCACCTCCGTGTTTTAAAATACAGGCGCGCTAATTCCCATGAAATCTAGCGAGCTTTCCAGCGATCTTCCAAGCTGTGTCGAGCTATTATGCAGGGAACAACGACGGAAAGCAGTACCAAGGGATCCGTTAGGCTTTGTAATTAGTCGTTAGAATCAGGATATCACTCAACTTTACAACAACATTCTTAGAGTACAACTAATAAAGTATACTGGTTGTCCTTAAAATAAGTTTCAGTTCAATAGTTAAAGGAAAGCGCAATATTTGACATCAATATCGCAATACACTACAGAGGATGTGTGTCGGCAGTGTGATGCAACAGCGTGGCCCACCCGCCCCTCACGGAAGGAAGGTAATTCATCGCCACTGAACGCGTACTTGAGACTCCCGAAGCGAAGGGGTCTAGGTAGAGGTAGCGAGGAGACACGTGACACCTTCCGTTGTGATAGAAAACGCCTGGTGAGAGGCGTGCCGGAAAAGCGACAATAAGAAATAAATGTCTCTCTCTCTCTCTCTCTCTCTCTCCGTTTAACACATGTGGGCGGCTCACACACGCGTCATTCATGAAATATCTCTCAACGTTTTTCTTCACTATTCTATTAATCTGAACAATCTGTGGTCGAGAAGTTTCTATGCAGTGTCCAGACAACTAATCGCACATTTTACAATTTCTTAAGGATAACATTGTCTTTCCATTCCAAGGCTCTCTTCGTAATCAGCGCAGACGATTGGATGATTAACCTTTTCACCATCGCTACACCTCACATAACTTTGCAGGCTTTAGTTCACTGTAATGTTAGCTTTCCAGTCAACTCATTTTCAAAGCAATTCAGTTCCTATCAGCATTATTCAGTGCCTTAAGTCTAGAGAACGTCAGTATTAAGACCATGCAAAGTTATTACAAGGTGTACTGTATATATCAAGTTTTTCTTTTTATTTTCTTTATTGTTTAACCCCTTCTATACATCTACCTTATCAGACTGATCGATATGCAGAGAGAGAGAGAGAGAGAGAGAGAGAGAGAGAGAGAGAGAGAGAGAGAGAGAGAGAGAGAGAGAGAGAGAGAGAGAGAGAGAGAGAGAGAGAGAGAGATAGTAATTGGGACATACACATTGCATACAAACACCTAAAAACGTCATGAAACATGAACATAAAGAGGACAGACAGCATCGTATTCAACCAATAGTGTGCTTTCTCTCTCTCTCTCTCTCTCTCTCTTAAAGGTCAAATCACGCTGTACACCGGTGTCCCCCGCCATGCCGGCAATACCTGAGGGAATGGCCCAAAACAAAGACCCGAAGTCTCTGCCCTACACCTAAAAATTTCCCTCCTCTCTGAAAGACTGCCCAGTATTTTTCAAGCCTCCCTTAAACCAAACCGCAGTGCACTCGTCCCTGGCAACACCACGTGGTAAGTGGTTAGACAATATGCATATTTCAATGTCCAACACTAAGTCTTTTTTTTCACCTCCCTTTTACAGACACGATTTTTTCCGTTGTAATAACCAACACGAAGACTCACGCTGCATATCAGATAGTACGATAATAGTGGACTTTCTTGCGTACCTATCTCCCTTCTTTTGCAAACATTTATAGCATTAACTAATCGGAGATAACGCTCGACACTCGCAAGTTATGCTTACATTTGTCCGTTTTCATAAAAGCTCTTCACTCAGTGAAAAAAAAAAAAAAAAAAAAAAAACTTACCGCTGCGTAACGTAGCGTAAAGACGACCAAGTAAGAGCGTTTTGATAATACACGGTTTCAAGACCATTTTTAAATATTCTCTCTCTCTCTCTCTCTCTCTCTCATCGAATATCATGGTGTCGTACTGGGTTTTCCCCCTTAACTGAGCACTTTGTAAGCCTCGGTGGCGGTGGGATGGGAGGAGAGGAGCAGGCGAGAGGGTGGGAGGAGGTTGGTGTGAACTGGGCTGAAGATGGAAAATGGTGGGAGTGGGGTGAGGTCGAAATAAAGTGTGGTGATGGGGATGCCGGTAGTAATGAGAGGGAATGGAGAAGGAAAGGGTCGTAGAGATGCGTGAGGGTAATGGGAATGGAATAAGGGAAATGGAAGGAAAGAACGTGAAGAGAAAGGATGAGAGAGGAGTGGGGAAGGGCTCTCCAGGGAGGGGAACTCGTGGTAAAAGCCTTGAGAGAGAGAGAGAGAGAGAGAGAGAGAGAGAGAGAGAGAGAGAGAGAGAGAGAGAGAGAGAGAGAGAGAGAGAGAGAGAGAGAGAGAGAGAGAGAGAGCGTCTCGTATGATGGTTGCTAGCTGGCTGCACCCCAACTCGGCTCCACCTGGCTGGCTACTCTCCTGATACCTAGCAACCCCAGTAGGCAGGCAGCTTGAGGCATTGCTCTAGTTATGCTGCGATAATAATGAGGGAGGGCTGGAGTAAACTCTGCCAGGGTTTTTCTGCGTTGATGTAAAGGCATGGATGTAGCACTACAGAGAAGCAAGTCAGCATATATGACGCTGATACTACATATGGTACACACTTGTTTCTAATTAATTCTGACATGTTCACCTGTATGTGTTTGAAAAAAAAAAACCTGAAAATGGATAAGAAGGTTGAAAAATAAGAAGTAATTAGTTAAAATGGAGAAATTAATGGAAAAAAGACAGCGCAAAATCATTCTTCAAAATCAGTCAAGATAAAACCATATATCAGACGGAGTGTTAACGATTTCACGGCGTCGTCAAAATTGAGAACTAAGACGGACGCCTGTCAAGCCCAACACTCGCTCCCTATTCAGTCTCTCGCACACCTGCGGCACCATTTCTGCACCCCAGCCGTAAGTTAAAATTAGATATTGGAGGACTGAACACATATAGCTCGAGGATCCTGGCAACTGGTGATCCGTGTGCTGTCACCCGCGCTCCTCCCAATCATCTGCATTAATCTGCTTCATGTCTGTTTCTACCTGGGCAGGTAATGGAGTTAAGAGGAAGTGCAGCATTTATGTAAGTTGCTTTCCTTCAGGTTACACACACGTACGTACGTACGCACGCACGCACGCACACACACACACACACACACACACACACACAATAAAGCATTTCAGTTCATTGTCTTAGTGGCCCCCCCCTGTACATTTTCAGTGTAATTTTTTACATTGCCAAAGTAATAAACCGTATATTATTATTATTATTATTATTATTATTAATCAAAATTCCATAATGGTTTCAGATTTCCGCACAGTGATACATATACAAAATCACACATGATCTTTTCAGACATGCTCTGGCGATACGAAATGTAAAATTCAATACCGGCAAATGTCAGCAGGTAACAGTGATTTGGAAATCAGCTGAGGCAGAAAATCATAATTTACAAACCACAAGGAAAGCAGGCATGTTTTCAATTGTGGAAATTCAGTAAATTTACCATACCACGAAAATGTTTAAAAAACTGAGTCAAGCTCACGACAGAATAAATACCGGCACCTGCTCTAGCGGTCACTGTTCAGGGCCGGCTAAAGAAGGGCTGAAATAAACAGACAACTTGGCCAGATCTCGCTCCTGAGAGAGAGAGAGAGAGAGAGAGAGAGAGAGAGAGAGAGAGAGAGAGAGAGAGAGAGAGAGAGAGAGAGAGAGAGAGAGAATCACATTAATGGCAACAAGGGAATTAAAACCATATTTACAATTAAAAACAATCAAATGCTGCAGCGATCACGGTGACGGGCATGGCGCCAACAGCGACATTCCTGCGATGATTCTCTTTAAAACGAACTCGCAAGTCTGTCATATCCAACATCATGGTATCGGAAAAAAAAGAATGCATAAAAAAAAAAAGTGACTGCATCCATCCATCAATGGGATTGTGTCTAGTCACCAGGTCACATCAGGCATTTACTGACGCTATCTGTCACATCAAACTGAGCACCGATTTGTTACTGCCTGTTTGACTTACGGGTCTCATGCATACAGGAATACATAACATCCTATCAAAATTATTCACTGAAGATTTTGTCTGCATTACGTAAACACAAACCCCAGTCATATTTGGTGTCGTATGACGTCCATTACATACTGGGCCAAGAAAAATAAGAAGGATAAAGCCTGCGTGAGAGAAGACTTAGTGTACAACTCAACTCACGGACTACTGAGCTTATATCAATGAAGAAATTCCTGTCACATGTCACCCTAAAACAGGGACATGCACACAAGGGTAGGTAGTAAAACCGCCCGACTTACATTCTCGCATGGTGGCCCTTGCTGGCATCACCCTTTGCACTGTGTAGCCTGACTTATTGATGGAGTCATCCAGTGCCTGCCTCGAAAAAAATAAATAAATAAACACACGTTGCCATTCAACAGACAGACTAACAGCAGCAGGCCCCAGGTACTGAGGATTGAGGACGAGGTGAGGTGACGTGACTGGGAATAGCTTCGTTAAAACAAAGTGAACCTTAGCTACATCTTTTACCAACCACCTCTTCGAAATCACATCATCATTCTTACAATACAGCACACAAGCCATAACAAATATATTTATAAGTAATCACCAACTCTATTTGTAAGTAATGTCTATCTTCATGCATTCATTAACTGTCCCCTTTATTAACGCTAAGGTCCGTATTACTTATCTCAAAATATGTCAGTACACTCAGTGTCTTTATATGATGAAAACACAAGACATTGGAGATTGAAGCTGCCCTGCTGGTACCGTTAACTTCACTAATCTTTGTACACAATAGCAAATATTTTGTGAGACCAAAACTACACACCCCATGGAAGAGGCACTACATACGTCGATCAGTTATTGAATGGTATTGACAGTTCACACGCTTCAAGTAACAAACAACTACTCGCAGATATGTAGCTATAGCTGGTTCCTACGTAGACTAAGATTCCTCTCGTTGCCTGACTTAAAAAAAAAATCAGTCCGTAAAGGACTATTTCTTTCCCCTCAAAGTACAGTACAGTGCAATAAAATTGATCATAAACCCAGTCAATATAAATGGTATTAAATGCTCGTGCAGCCAGTACTTCAGCATCACGATCTGATCTCAAACATCTACATTCTCTATTTTTTTGTTCTCTATGCCGCTACTCATCTTACTATCTAATTTGCTATAAGTGGA
>NC_059268.1:9296683-9324183 GCF_017591435.1 Portunus trituberculatus | reverse complement strand
AGCACGCGTCTCTGAGGGCGGGGAGACGGAAAACAAAAAATCATAAGAGGATCACATCCATTTACACAGTGCGTAAATCCTTCTTGACTGTATCCGAGTACCCGATCGATCGCCAGGTTCAAAATTAATGTGACCAGTACTCGTGTGCTACACTGCACAATACAATACGTGTATATCATAGAGCAGCGCTGCTGCATGCCATGCATGTTAATGCACGCATCTACATCATTAGTTACATCCCAGTGCAAAAGGCCTTAGTAAAATATTGATGTATAATTCACGGTGTATATAAAAACTTTATTTACGTAATGTACCTCAAATATTATTATTATTATCATTCTCAATATCATTACTATTTTGTTAATCAATACTTAACAAATTTAAGAAAATTTCACCAAATAAAAGCTGCCGTGCAACAAAATCACATAACTACCCTATCTCACTGGTGCACCACATACCTCCCTAAAGGCGGGTTCACACGTGCCAATCTAAGACTGAAATTGCAAGTCGGTAGAATTTACGACTGGAGAAACAAGTCACAAAACAAGACCAACATGTTGGTCTTGTTCAGTCGATTTACGACTTTATTCACGTTTTGACGTCACGGAGTAGGCTTTGAAAATTTTTGGGTTGGTGAGGGAAAATGAATTATACAATAAGAAAAAGTAAATAAATAAAAAACTTGCGCAAATCGTCGTTCGATGAAATAGCTGCCACTCTCCAAGAAGACTTGTCAGGGTTTAATTTGGTCGCAATTGTACATAGTCTTCTTAAGATTAGTGTGTGGCATAGACACTCCTTTCTTTCCTTCTACTTAGCCATGGGCGTATCCACAGGCATTTTCTTTTCTGTTGGCTCTTCCGGTACACAAAGCAGAGCAATCACCGCTTCAACATATTGGCGGGTAGCAGTGTGTTTACACTCACCTCCCGCCAAGGCGCCAACTAGTCGATACTTAACAGTCGCTTATGTGTGACGTTTTTCCGACTAGAAGAGCTCTGTCAATATTTCTAGCGACTTGCAATTTCAGTCGCAAATTGGCACATGAACCCGCCGTAACAAAAGAATATTGTATCCTCGCCGCTATCCACAAAACGTATACCTTTCCCATGAACGATACGTATTCAGTGTACCACACATTCATACAGGATGTAACCTGATTCCTTACTTCATGGAGGAGCCTTCCTTAGAATTATTGTTAGTTTTTTTTTTTTTTTTTTTTTTTTTTTTTTTTTAGCTAGAGCGACATGTCAACACAAGGGATTTTAATGGGTAAAAATCATACGTCATAGGTTTTTATTTGTCAATGAGGCCACACCTTCCTTAACCCAACTTCATGTCCGCCTCCTTCCTTATCCCCACTCCTTCCTCGATGCTACATCTCATCACTCATACCCACCTTTATATAAGCAGCTCTCCCACCCCATCCCACTCCCACTCTCTCTCTCTCTCTCTCTCTCTCTCTCTCTCTCTCTCATCAACGTACACTTTTTTTCCAGGTCGGCAATCCCTCACGGGACTACAATAAACACGGTAACACACACACACACACACACACACACACACACACACACACATTAATGCTGCTACAACAACCATAACTACTACTACTAAACTCTCTCACACACTTCCACTCTCGATTCTTTCCTCGTACTATTACAACTTACTCACTTTATTGTAGAAATTACTAGGAAATGCCCGAAAAGCCGTGAATGTAAAAAAAAAAAAAAAAAAAAAAAAAAAAAAACACTAGGAGAGTTAGCAAGATTTGAGTTTGGCATCAATTACGTAGAGAGCGCTATCGATAGGGATATAACTATCTAATCATCTGAAGCATTTTTGGGGTTATATAATCTATTTCCGTACTAATTCAGGCTTTCCTGCACTTTATGATTCTGGAAACACAAGGAAATTTTGCTAAATAGCGGTAAACTGGCCCGGAAGAAACGAGGAATTATGTGCGCTTGAAGCCGTTTTCGTAAACATATCAAGACACCGAAAAAAAAAAAAAAAAAAAAAAAAAAATGCGCCACATGATATGAAAAATGCTTACTGCAGAGAGAGAGGGGGGAGGGACTGGCTAGTTCGGAAGAATCAGGTTGGTAAGGGACCGTGGTATTGTGTGGTGTGGTATGGTATGTGTGTAATTCACTGTTTGATCTGCTGCAGTCTCTGACGAGAGTGAGAGTGTGTGTGTGTGTGTGTGTAATTCACTGTTTGATCTGCTGCAGTCTCTGACGAGACAGCCAGACGTTACCCTACGGAACGAGCTCAGAGCTCATTGTTTCCGATCTTCGGATAGGCCTGAGACCAGGCACACACCCACACCAGGACAACAAGGTCACAACTCCTCGATTTACATCCCGTACCTACTCACTGCTAGGTGAACAGGGGCTACACGTGAAAGGAGACACACCCAAATATCTCCACCCGGCCGGGGAATCGAACCCCGGTCCTCTGGCTTGTGAAGCCAGCGCTCTAACCACTGAGCTACCGGGCCGTGTGTGTGTGTGTGTGTGTGTGTGTGTGTGTGTGTGTGTGTGTGTGTGTGTGTGTGTGTGTGTGTGTGTGTGTGTGTGTGTGTGTGTGTGTGTGTGTGTGTGTGTGTGTGTGTGTGTGTGAGAGAGAGAGAGAGAGAGAGAGAGAGAGAGAGAGAGAGAGAGAGAGAGAGAGAGAGAGAGAGAGAGAGAGAGAGAGAGAGAGAGAGAGAGAGAGAGAGAGAGAGAGAGAGAGAGAGAGAGAGAGAGAATGGTGGAGGGTTGAAGGAAGTATGAGAAGCATGGGGCTGGGCCAGACAGGAGGAAGGATGGGGAAGGGGTGTGGGGGTTGAGAGGAATAAAGCAGGCCTATGACACACAAAAGAGGCAGTTCTCACCAATGAGAGCTGTCTTGACAAAAGGATGACAGATTTCACTTTAGTTAGAAATATAATAAGTAGGAAAACTACTTTATCAAGTAGGGAGACAACTGTACTTGTACACACTGAATATTAAAATCAAAACCTTTCTGTAATTTCTTTTAACTTTTGACAGAAGTGGCAATTTAGAAAGTTTTTTTTAAAGATTTGGTTTAATTAACTTCCATGTAAAAATAAGGAGGAGTAGGAGTGTAGTGGTAACTGTTACTCATACAGTATGTTAGTGGTTAGTAAGTAGTGGCAAGGCACAGAGGTGGTAGGTTGTCAAAGAGGATGGAGTTGCAGCCAGAACCACCAAAGGACAAGGAACCATAACTAACAGCCTTGCTGAAGCTTAATGCATCTATCTAATTACACCACAAACTCTATACCCATATAATGCCTACAGCACCCCCAACACAACACTGACACTTAAATATTGGTATCACACAGTACTTTCCCACACTGTCCTATGCCTCTTGTCTGGGGCTAAGGTGGCCTCCATGAGGCAGTCACACATGATAAAACATTTGTCCTACACATACAGCTTAAGTGGGACCATGATACATTTTTGGCATTCTCCAGGTTCCCTCTGTTAAGAGGGTTAAACACAGGGCTGGTAGACAACCTCAAATGATATGTGGCTGCCAGGAAGGTCTGGTCCAATATGGCTGAACATCCTATGAATATCCTCCAGCAATGCACTGTTTCCTTGTGACACCTCAACTAACTAAGAGAGAGCTGCACCACACATGCACGCTCTAGACAGAAAGAAAAAAAGAGTTACTTACTTTGGTATGAGGTCGTCAGGTGTGGAGCTGGAGTCCATGCCATGCTCATTGTGGCTATCGTCGTGGGAGGCTGGGGGCGGCGTGGCTGGAGGGCAGGGAGAGGGGGAAGGGAAAGTTAGACTAGCTCTCAGACACTCTTGGGACTTCATCATACATGTTAGTAATGAAGAGGTACTCATCACCTCAGGGATGATACAGTAGGTATTAATGGCTTCAATCTTGTTAAACACGGGCACTAGTGATACAAGGGCGGATACAATGAGTGGCTGGATATGCAGGCAGTAGATTGATATTTCCCTGCCACCAGTTGTTGTAAAGGATACATCTCTGGCTATATCAATAACCAAGTCACCAACATTACTTATGAAAATCATTGAAAAAAATGATTCCAAATTAAATCAATAACCAAGACATTAATATAATTCATAAATCCTATAGAAAAAAGAAAACACCTTAATGTAACAACATCATTCTTAAAACAAAATGTTAAAAAAAGTCTCTAGTTAAATTAATAGGCAAGGCATTAATGTCAGTGGTAAAACCTATTGAAAAGAAGGTCTGGCTGTTCAAATGAATAATCACAGTATCACTGTTATTTGTAAAAATGCCTGCATCTTGTTTCTGAAGCAATACAGAAGCACAATTGTGTAAATGCTAATGTATTTTGACAAATAACACATATAAAGAGACAGAAAAGATGTCTGGTTAACAAATCTCTTACGTCCATGTTCACTGGCAACCTGACTAAACCACATTGTATGTAGTACAGTATATATTCTGCATCCGCCCTTATTATAATTGTCCATTAGTCAAACTTCGCAGTATTTGCGTATTATTTTGCTAATGACTAATAGAATTAATGCGTGAAACAAGCAAAACATAGATCTTATTTCTAAAGAAGTGGAAATCTATTTGATGGTGTGAGGGATAAAAAAATATTCATAACTCTCATTTAACATACTACATGGTGGTATATGATTAAAACTGTCAACGAAGCTACTCATTTTTTCTTAAGTAAATGTGAAATACGAACTGTGTGTGTGTGTGTGTGTGTGTGTGTGTGTGTGTGTGTGTGTGTGTGTGTGTGTGTGTGTGTGTGTGTGTGTGTGTGTGTGTGTGTGTGTGTGTGTGTGTGTGTTGTACAATTCTAGCTGGCAGCAAGCAGTGTTATATAGCACACACGGCTGAACACGAGTGCCGCAGTTTTTAGTGCTGTGTTCTGTGAAAAGCAAACTTAGCAAGGATCAGGACCTGGAGGGATGGTATTGCATACTGAGGAAGATTGAGATACTGAAAAGAAAAAGTTTTTTAAAATTATGGTAAATAATGGTATTCATTTCATGGGAATGTTAAACAATCAGTGACATGTAACAACATATGCTACAAATGCTTCCACACGTCAATAAATCAATAAATCAATAATAATAAACTACGCAATCACTTATAGTTTTATCATGACCTACAATGAAAACTCTTCAGAGGAAATCCCAAAGATAAAGTGTGACAGTACAAGATTTTGAAAAAGGCTTGCTCAAATATTTCTCTAGACAAAAGGGCTTAGCTGGTAGGAACAATATTCTAGGAACTTACACCAGTGGTACTCATATGCAGAATTAATCACTACTTGCATGAATATCACCTTCATCAAAATCATTATACACTCAAAAATTCAAAAGATGAAAACTGACTGTTGTATGAAATATTTCTATAAAGATATGAAAGACCAGATCTTACAGAGAGGAGGTAAATACGTAAGATTTTTTCATAATGAATTTCTATGTTTAATTTGGGCATGAGCTTTTGGACCATTGCTTCATAATAAGAGACTATAATATTTGATGGTAGAGATTATGTCTGTGTCATATCTTTCGGTCTTTTTGTCCACTTACTTGTCAGTAACTCTGACTGCAAGACACCACAAAAAATAAATTTAGTTCTTAATAAATTTATATATCCTTTTTTTTACGTTGATTTTCGATCAAGAAGCAATTTATTAAACTCTGAATCAGATCTCAACACATATCCATAGTTCTTCTCATAGACTTCCAAATTTTTCAAACATTTTAAAATATGGACATGAAGGAATGCCATGACTTGGCCATGTTTCACATGATGGTATGGCATTCTCTGGATGCCTTCTAGTTGGTAGTACATTACCCTTATCCTTTACACACAACTCATTCATGGCAAAATAATTATAATATCAATTGCTATCTATTTATCACTCAGGAGAAACAGAGGAATAGAATTCGCACCTATTGCATGCTACACATGTCATCCTATTTTATATCTACATTAACACTATCTAGGTTTCCTTTATGCAGTTTTGTGTGTCTTCAGAAAGCCTGAAACATAAGAATTTTTCTGGCTATCAATTAATGCTAAATTTATTGAAATAGTTTTTCAATGAAAAAATGAAAAAATGATGAAGCCAAAGGTGTTTGTTCAGTGGATTCGGTCTGAGTTTGTGATTGTGGACTACTTCCATACTGCATCCATAAATAGTTTGTAAGCCCATGCAACCATCACCATGATAGTTTTGAGATATGATAGTCTAAAATAGAATTCCCATATCTGCCTCCTCTCCTTTCTCCCTCTCCCACAAACATATATTTCAGGTTTATAATTTTTACTATGTCTTTCCTCCTTCACTTATTCATGCATCTATTCTGCATTCATGCATAGATTACACACTAATACAGCTACCTTGAATTCTTGTGCATATAGAAATATGACAATAGTGAGGAAAAAGCAAGAAAAATCTCTGACATCTTCCCTTTCTCAGATTTTTACTATGTGATCTTGTGCTTCAAATGTCATATTCTTCTCTCAGGATCAGTGTGTGTGTGTGTGTATGTATGTGTGTGTGTGTGTGTGTGTGTGTGTGTGTGTGTGTGTGTGTGTGTGTGTGTGTGTGTGTGTGTGTGTGTGTGTGTGTAATTCACCTCGGTCGCCTGGTGGTCACCCAGCCAGTCTTCCCCATTACAGAGCGAGCTCAGAGCTCATAGGCCGATCTTTGGGTAGGACTGAGACCACATCAACACACAACACACACCGGGAAAGCGAGGCCACCCCTCGAGTTACTGCTAGGTGAACAGGGGCCACACATTAAGAGACTTTCCCATTTGCCTCGCCACTTACCGGGACTCGAACCCGGACCTCTCGATTGTGAGTCGAGCGTGCTAACCACTACACTATGCGGTGTGTGTATGTGTGTGTGTGTGTGTGTGTGTGTGTGTGTGTGTGTGTGTAATTCATTCACCTTGGTCGCCTGCTGGTCACCCAGCCAGTCTTCCCCATTACAGAGCGAGCTCAGAGCTCATAGACCGATCTTCGGGTAGGACTGAGACCACAACACAATCCACACACTGGGAAAGCGAGGCCACAACCCCTCGAGTTACATCCCGTACCTATTTACTGCTAGGTGAACAGGGGTCACACATTAAGAGGCTTGTCCATTTGCCTCACCGCCTCCAGGACTCGAACCCGGACCCTCTCAATTGTGAGTCGAGCGTGCTAACCACTACACTACGGTGTGTGTGTGTGTGTGTGTGTGTGTGTGTGTGTGTGTGTGTGTGTGTGTGTGTGTGTGTGTGTGTGTGTGTGTGTGTGTGTGTATTTACCTAGTTGTAGTTTTACAGGGTCTGAGCTTTATGCTCGTGTGGCCCCGTCTCCATATCTACACTTATCCACTCTTACTTTAAAAGTATGCACACTCGTTGCAGACACTACTTCTTCATTTAAACTGTTCCACGTCTCAATACATCTTTGCGGAAACTATATTTTTAACATCTCTCAGACATCTTCCTTTTCTCAGCTTTTTACTATGCGATCTTGTGCTTCGAATGTCATATTTTTCTCTCAGGATCAGTTTCTCATTATCCACTTGGTCCATTCCGTTGATCAATTTATAAACTTGTATCAGATCTCCTCTCTCCTTCTTTGTTCCAGGGTTGGTAGATCCATAGCCTTTAGTCTCTCCTCATATGTCATCCCTTCAAATTCTGGAACCATTCTTGTAGCCATTTTTGTAGTCTCTCCAACTTTCCTTATGTGTTTCTTTTATGAGGGGTCCACACTACTCCTGCATATTCCAATCTGGGTCTTATTATAGTACTTATCAATTTCTTCATCATTTCTTTGTCCATGTAGTGAAATGCTACTCCAATATTCCTTAGCAAATTATATGTTTCTCTAAAAATTCTATTAATATGGCTTACTGGTTGATTGTTTTCTTCCATCGTCACTCCTAAGTCCTTTTCCTTTTTTACTTTCTCCAGTTCTACTCCATCTCCCATCTTATAGATTCCCAAGGGTCGTCTTTCACTCTTTCCCATTTCCATGACATGGCTTTTGTTCACATTGAATTCCATTTCCCACTTTTACTCCATTCCCAGATCTTATTTAGGTCTTTTTGCAGTATTTCACAATCCTCCTTTTGCTTTATAACTCTGCACAGTTTCGTATCATCTGCAAACAGATTTATGTAGCTGTTCACTCCTTCTGGCATGTCGTTAATATAAATGAGGAAAAGTATTGGTGCCAATACTGACCCCTGTGGCACTCCGCTTTCTACTGCTCTCCACTTGGACTTCATATCTTTAACTACCGTCCTTATTTCTCTCCCCCTCAAATAATTTTCTATCCATCTCAATGTGCTTCCTTTTAAGCCACCCTTCTCTAACTTCCATAGTAATCTTGCATGTGGCACTTTGTCAAACGCCTTTTTTAAATCCAAATAAATACAGTCAACCCATCCCTCTCTCTCTTGTACTCTATCAACTATTCTAGAATAGAAACCCAATAAACTAGTTACACACGACCGTCTTTTTCTAAAACCAAATTGGCTATTTGATATTAATTTGTTGTCTTCAAGGAACTTGATCCATTGTTTCTTTATTATTCTTTCACACATCTTGTGTTTCACTGTTTGATCTGCTGCAGTCTCTGACGAGACAGCCAGAGCTCATTATTTCTGATCTTCGGATAGGCCTGAGACCAGGCACACAACACACACCGGGACAACAAGGTCACAACTCCTCGATTTACATCCTGTACCTACTCACTGCTAGGTGAACAGGGGCTACACGTGAAAGGAGACACACCCAAATATCTCCACCCGGCCGGGGAATCAAACCCCGGTCCTCTGGCTTGTGAAACCAGCGCTCTAACCACTGAGCTACCAGACGTGTGTGTGTGTGTGTGTGTGTGTGTGTGTGTGTGTGTGTGTGTGTGTGTGTGTGTGTGTGTGTGTGTGTGTGTGTGTGTGTGTGTGTGTGTGTGTGTGTGTGTGTGTGTGTGTGTGTGTGTGTAATTCACCTCACTGTTTGATCTGCTGCAGTCTCTGATGAGACAGCCAGACGTTACCCTACGGAGCGAGCTCAGAGCTCATTATTTCCGATCTTTGGATAGGCCTGAGACCAGGCACACACCACACACCGGGACAACAAGGTCACAACTCGATTTACATCCCGTACCTACTCACTGCTAGGTGAACAGGGGCTACACGTGAAGGGAGACACACCCAAATATCTCCACCCGGCCAGGGAATCGAACCCTGGTCCTCTGGCTTGTGAAGCCAGCGCTCTAACCACTGAGCTACCGGGCTTGTGTGTGTGTGTGTGTGTGTGTGTGTGTATTTACCAAGTTGTATATTAGAGGATGTGTAATTTTTTCACCTCCTCGGTCGCCTGCTGGTCACCCAGTCAGTCTTCCTCATTATGGAGCGAGCTCAGAGCTCATAGACCGATCTTCGGGAAGGACTGAGACCACAACACACTCCACACACCGGGAAAGCGAGGCCACAACCCCTCGAGTTACATCCCGTACCTATTTACTGCTAGGTGAACAGGGGCCACACATTAAGAGGCTTGCCCATTTGCCTGTTTATGTGTGTGTGTGTATATAATATATTCATGAATGTGTGCATGAAAATACATGATGCAAAGGATAAGAGATCATCTATGATATGTCATGAAATACAGCAATCAAATGGAGAAAAATCAGAGGCATGTGGCCTCTGGTTTGATATGAACATGAGCACTGCCTAAAAAAATTCATTATTATTATGTACTATCACATCGTTATGAGAAATTGATAAGAGAAAGTGCATATTTAATAACCTTAACAGGAAATGTTGGTGTTGTCCTGGTGAGGAAATTAACACTTGCCCAACAATGACAATGTCCTACATGACTGCTCTAAATGAAAAATTACAGTAGTGAGTTCAATATTCTCACATGGAGATGATTACAGGGATTTAAGTATTCTATTGAGGATTCCTGGGATGTAAATATACACAGAAAGCCTGAATTCTATGGCAAAATGTTATGCACACTGAGAATAATTAAATTTTTTTAAATGAAAATGGTGAAGTTCATATTGTAAAAGGTTATATAATTTGTATATCAAACATACACATAGAAGCAAAACTAAGGTGAAAAACAAAGCTATGCTCATCATGTAATTATTTGCAATTATGTACTACACAAAATTTTCATGGAGTTTGCTATATCTTTCAACAATCCTCCAAATCCTTCCCTTTTAAATTGTACAAATACATGGACGTACTAGTACATTATACACATAGTTAAGTAATGATTATTCAAGCTTATTCATTCATCTGGAATTAATTTTATATACAGTGGAGACTCAATACTCGAACTTCATTTGTTCCATATGGCTGTTAGAGTATCAAAAAGTCTGACAATTGATACCTATAAATCAGTTAAGTAATTCTAACCTTAGCAGAACCTTAAGTTTATGAAAATCTAAATGTAAATTTTTTTCATAATTTTGATCTGAGCTTACCGTAAGTGAAGGCTAGTAATGGATAACGTAGAAGAGAAGGGTGTGGAAGAGGGAGGTTATTTGTTGGAGGAGGATTCACCATCCCTATAAAACGTCTGGTAACTCATCTCGTGGCATGATTCCTCTGTACTCACTAGTGGAGAGCTGTGGCTCACTAACAATTGCACTCTCACTAGATTCCTTATTTTCACCACTAAGAAGCCTCTTTGGTGCCATTGTAAGTTTGTAAGTGAAAAACTACAGACAGTACGCAGGAGAATGTTGTCGTTCTCATGACCACGGCGGGACTAGGAACATGCACCGGTATCCAGTATACTGGAATATTGGTAATCTGGCTTTGGTATATTACTGGCATGAGAATGGTACATTCATGTGTGCGGCTGTTCAAGTACCAGATCGAACTTTTGCATTTGGGTATTGAAAGTTTGACTTTTAAGATGTTCGAGTACTGAGTCTTCATCGTATAAATATATATATATGTATGTATGTATATATGTATGTATGTATGTGTATGTGTGTATATACATATATATAACTATATGAACAAAGAATACACACCAGATTAAAGAAATTGGTCACATAACAACTTACGGGGAGGAAGAGAACGGTCAGGCTGGTGGGTAGGCTGTGGAGGGTGAGCTGTCACATCTGGGGCAGAGTTGGTTTGGGAGGTGACAACTTTACCCAACACCAATACCACACGGTCAGTGGTGGACTTGAGGCAGGCAACAGCATCTTCGTGGGTGACATTTTCAAGATTGACATCACCTGACTGTTGAGAAAAATAAAGAAATTAACATAATTTTATCCTAAACTATCAAGTTCAGACAGTAATAGAAATATAAAAATGAATGAAATGTTCTGCTAAGGTATTAAGCAGAAGAATTGATCTTATAACCTAGCAAAAATGCATTTCTGACTGAATGCTCCTTGTAATGACCTAGACATTGTGCTAATAAATTGTCTTGAGGGCTGCTACATGTGCCACAGTAGAAAAAAGGAAGAACAGAGTTGGTGGATAGATTCATGTGAGTAGTCCCTGGTGGCCTTTGTTAAGTCACTGAAGGTGTTCAAGAAGACAGAGACCATGTTGTATGAGGACTTTGCCACTATTATACCATTAACACTCAAAGTTGAAGCATTTTCTGTATACTAACAGTTAAAACAATCTTGACTAGGAAAGAGTGTTGAATTGCAAAAGTTGTATATCAGTACAACAACACCCTGCCATTGTTGACACCTGCCAACATTGTATCAGTGCACAGTGCATAATAAAACCAACTGACACTTTTCACAGATGAAGCAACTGGTTATTATGATCATTATGATGTTGGTGATGCTGTGAGTGAAGCCTTAACACACAAGATGTGACATCACCTATGACACTGGAAGGTTACTGGCAGTGTCAGAGCAGCAGTTCAAGTTAACTAAATTATAAGGCACATCAGGGACCACTGCCACTTGAAGTCAGCAGGTAAAGGTCAGCAACAAGCAAGGTAGTAGGAAGAAGAAATGTACAAGTTATTCATCAGATTGACTCATTCTTTAAAAATCTTTGATAGAGTTGGACACTGCTGTCTCACCAATACAAGAGAACAGAAAATACAAAAAGCATGAAATTCTGAATGGGAGAGGAAGCTGGTAACACACTTTTGTTAAAAATAAACTTCAGGATCCCCTTGTAAATTCTTGTTACTATATATATTGAAAGACAGTGAGATACAACAGTATGATGGTATATATACTGGAGGAGGTATGGTACTTGCAAATTAATGGACTACATATTGTGTCAGCTGTTTTGAGTCACTACATACACTCCTAGTGACAGCAAGTGAGGAAAAAGGAAGGATAGTCACTGGTGCCCCAGCTGTGGTTCTAGCTGCTATTCAAAAAAATGATCTAAGAAGGAAGTTTATTTTTGTACAATGTTGTGTAGTAGGGCAAAGAATGAATACTTTATCAGGTTCTAGAGATTCTACATCATCAAATAGTATTAAATAAATGCTCCTAAAAATAAAGTGGTATTTTTGCATATCTCATGGAATCCAGCTCAGCATTAATGGTCTGATGTCTCATCTTAACTTCAGGATTTATAGACAAGTCATATTAATGGCATGGTGAGACAATATTACATATTTGTTCATTCATTTTACTAACTCTTGCAAGGTTTAGATATTTGATATAGTCACAAAAAAGTACAGATGTGACATCTGCCATTAATACTAACCTAATAATATCAGCACTTGCAGGTCAAAACTTTGGTCTTAATTGTAAATGCAGTTTTTAAGAAGTTAAGTAAAAAATTAATATGTTAATTGCTTAGAGTTTAGGTGGTAACTGGAGATGGCAATCGTAACAGATGGCTTCTGCTTTTATTGGTGAGGTAAGAAGTCTTTTCTATCTGGTTATTTATAAAAATTGCCTGCCAAGGTAAACTTCTATTGCTTGGTAGCCTTAGATCATAACCCAGATTTGAACTAGTGCACCTGAAGGCCTACTGGCTTCCATGACCACATGGCAACTGTCACTGGCACATTGGTTACACTACTACATATATTGTACTTTATTACTACATATTATTATTCATGTCACACATGAAAACTCTTTCCCACTTCTGCTAATTTTAACATTCTCCACTCACTGGTGTCTCTCTCACAGCGATGAGCTTGTCTCCCACACAGACGCGGCCATCTACATGTGCTGCTCCACCCTCCATGATTTTGGTGATGTAAATACCATTGTCACCAGGAATGTGTTGATTTCCAATACCACCAGCAATGCTGAATCCAAGGCCTTTGTTTCCTTTGATTAATTCCACTTCCATAAGAAGAACATTGGGGGGTCGTTTGCGACGCTTCACACACTGAAAACAAACATCATAATTAGAAGTATGATTCTAAGTTTATTTATAATTCACATTATGGTTATTATGGAGTGTGTAAATTTGGCTTTCCTACAAATAAAATACAAAAATAACAAGATTTGCTCAAAAGAAAAAATTTTGCTTCTTAGAAACTAGTATCAAAATTGTCTATATTGTACATACTGTACATGTGAACACTGAAAGTGAGTGGTGTGCAAATGTTTATACTATACATAGTTCTCAAGCAAAAAATTACACACACACATATATATATTGCATTTTCTTTATAAAGATAAGGTTGAAGGAAACAGTAATTCCTTTGATGTTCAGCTTCTAATTAAGTCTTTCTATTTGCCTAATCAATTCCTACTTTACATTTTGTTAGGTGCTAGGTAACATCTTCAAGTAGAATGAGGCTGAAAGTGTAGGTGAACCATGGTAGGTGACCAATCTTATATGCATATGCCTACATCAGGAGGTGCAGGGACACACAACCTCATTCTGCCTAAAGATGTCTCCTACTGTGGAAAGAATTGTTGCAAGCAATAAACCTTCTTTTGCTAAGCTTAATGATGCCTTTGCTGCTTAAAAGAAAGAATTAAGTATTGCAACACACTACAAATAGCATGAATATCACTTCACTTCAGCATTTCTGCTTCAAACATGTATCTTATATTTAACCATTACTTAGTATATAGAACCATAACTCAGAATATCAATAATTACTGACCACTAACTATTCCTGAAAGAAGCATTGAGTAAAATGGAAGTCATATCACCTTGAGCTTTTGATCACACCATTAGTTTGCATACAGGGTAGACAGCAGCTCAAGGAAAGCATATCAACACCACCAGTTGCTGAGGTGGGACCTGACTCCACTCTAGACTCTACCAATAATGTTGGCAACAGACTGTCCACACCAATATCTACACCATTCAATACACCATGTTAGGTGCTATGAAGATTACTGCAAATTGCATTCAGTGTTATTAAAATAATATAAGTACTATTCATAAGCAGTTATTTATAATCTTACAATTAATACAAGGTATAACACACTAACCAAGTGAACAGTATTGCCGGCGCGCTTGAGTGCATCCACCGCCGTCGCATGAGACACATTGACCACACTCACATCATTCACTGACACTATGACGTCTGTGATCTGAAGGCGACCATCTGTGGCAGCTGCACCACCAGGTATCAGCTTGGTGATGTAGATAGATGTGTCTGACCTGCAAAATCAACAGGAGTTAGGTATAACATATAAATCCAACAATAACAATTCATTTGACAAATCTCAATCATTCCTTTCTCCATACCAAGAAATTCTCACTTGATTGGATGTATAAAGTGTGATGTGGGAACTGAAAAATAAAAATTGGGAACAACTGATGTTGACAATATGTTCTTACAGACTGCATTTACAAATTGTCACGTACTTGGAAAACATAATTGATTTGGGTGCCGGCTAGCTGGTTGAACAAGGGTTAAGGTGACGGTAATTTATGGAACTAATATCTTTTCTGAGGTCTGATACACATCGTGACAAAATTTAGCGATAACATGAAGAGAGAGAGAGAGAGAGAGAGAGAGAGAGAGAGAGAGAGAGAGAGAGAGAGAGAGAGAGAGAGAGAGAGAGAGAGAGAGATTGATTCAGTATTACATTATCACTGGTATGAGATGAAATCATTAAGTATTAACACTTTAATTATTGTGAACATGGAAAGGTGTCGTGTGTATCAGGGACTGTACAGCAAGGGTGCATGGAAAAGAAATAAAAAAAGAAAGGAAGAGAGAATAACACTGACGAAATTAAGACTATGGATGAGTTGAACAGGTGAACACTACCTGACTTTGTTCTATCTAACTATAAAATAAATGGTGTGTGAGGAACCTCTCCTCATATGAAATCTGTACAATATAGAAACCCTGAGAAAATCAAAAGAACAGAAAATAGCTTGGACAAAAAATCATTGAGGTAGGTAAGCTATCAAACACAATTTTTTTTTCTTGAGCCAGTCTGAGTGAGTGATGAAATGGTCAGTTCAGAGTTCGCACAAAAGACAGACCGGTAATGTCTGCTTTAAAAAGAAGCGAGTTGGGTGACATTTATAAAATAGAACGATTATCCGAAAGGTTGCGTCTAGACGACTGGCGCAGATATTGAGTTTCTGAGCGACACTGAAGGCCGCATGTCTTCTCCGTCCAGCCAAAAATAATCGGAAGGTTGAAAGTTTGACGATGTGAAGTAATTTTTCGTGAATTTCAAACTTCCATTAAGAGAAATTACCTGGAAAGAGACACCGGAAATCTAGGGTAAACTTACTCATATAAAAGTGAATAGAATGTGATCTGGAAAATTACATGAAAGAAGGAAAATATCACAAGACTAGACATGAGATGCGAGTGCTGGAGAGGAGATAGCGTTTCTACGAGACAGTACGAGTTGGACTGACGCACAGCGGTGGGGGAGAGGGATGGAGGGAAGGCAGGCAGGGGCGTGATGTGAGAAAGATAGACAGAGCAAGCTTGAAATTAAATCAATAAACAAAGTGATAAACTGAGAATAACAATGGTAAACCAAACCTTGTGTTCCGCTCTACAAAATAAAATAATTACAGTATAATAGTACCGGCTACTCAGAGACCAAATTGAAATACGTATCTAGGTAATAATGGTCCTTGATATAAATGCTATTGCGTTCTTGTAACTAACCCATCTATCTGTATTCCTCTTTCTTCCCATTCCTCCTCTTCCTCCTTCCCATCATTATTATCACCATCATCATTCTATTTTACTAATATTACTATAACATGTATCAAATCTAAATAACAACTATTGCGATATCGCACGAATACAGAGGTCAATCCTACCATTTGCTCAAGTTTTATTTTCAACATAAAAAAAGTAATGCAAATAGGAGAAAATATTAAGTACGACAGTCGAGAACATAGATGACTCACTCCTTTCACTGCAAGCACGTGATGACAATAATCTTACTAAAGTAACTAAACCAATGGAGATCAGGACACTTTCAGAAAACCACCCACCTATGAAGCAAACAACAGTCCCCAGAACAGTACCAATAATGCATGCAAACACTTCTGCTATGCCATAAGTGAAAGCTAACATAGGAAAACCCAAAATAGCTTTGGGGTCTGAGGGGTCTCCAAGCGCACGGGTTCGAATCCTGTCCACGGTCCGAGTGTAGGTTGGGCTTCCTCACTCGGGGCAACGGTTTCCTAGCGGGTGGGCTTTGAGATAGGAGGCACCCTAAAAAGTATCTCGTTTAGCCCATAAATTCCCGTGAAAAGCCCACATGGTATAAAAAAAACACTATATTCATACAGACACATTTTTTTCTCCTTTCTGTTTCAAGCCACATAATTTGCGTCGACCTTGAGGAACACTTGGTGGTGAGATTAGATAGCTAATGGCGGTACATGGTACGCACTGACACTATCTGTGAAATATGACAGCCAAGATCAAGGGCACGTGGAACAAACTTTATCCATAACTTTGCCTGCTGATTGATACATTACTGAAAACCTGAACAAATGAAGGACAAAAGAAGAAAGAAAGAAAGAAAGAAAGAAAGAAAGAAGAAGAAGAAGAAGAAGAAGAAGAAGAAGAAGAAGAAGAAGAAGAAGAAGAAGAAGAAGAAGAAGAAGAAGAAGAAGACAGTAAATTAGCACAATAACACTCAATTCAAGGTCACACGACACACTACCTTGCTGTGATATTGATCTTTTTTCGGTTTAGCTTTGTAGCTTCTCTTCTGAGAGAGAGAGAGAGAGAGAGAGAGAGAGAGAGAGAGAGAGAGAGAGAGAGAGAGAGAGAGAGAGAGAGAGAGAGAGAGAGAGAGAATTACCAGATATTATGATGCAGCAAATGAACGTCCACGTGACAAATATTCAAGTCAACGATCGTAAATGTACCAGAGGTCATGTGATGAGGAAGTGACCTTGCTGTGCGTCCCTTCTTAAGCAAGTCCCCCAGAAAACAAAGCCTTAATAAGACTAAATAATGTTTTCTCAGACAATCAACCTCCCTCACAGCTGCCATTGTCACGCAGGTGTCAGATTACAGGAGGGTGTCACGGGAGAGACGGACGTGTCATGGCAACAAGAATCTCTCCCTTGACGGCCTTCGATAAATCCGAATAAAACAATGAGATATACACACGGCACAGAAATATATAAAGAGATAAACTGTCAAATAAACAAAGCCAATAGCCATCGTTCGCATGGTTTATTAGATGCTAGCGTCAGGAAGGGAAGACTCGATTCCAGCCAGCGCGAGGGGAGGGATATATTATACGTACGACAGCTTGGCTGGTATCTTGAGGCCAAGCCTATTGTCCTATTTTACGCTTCAAGGTACACGTTGCTCTACATCAGCTGCGTACTGCGAGAGTTTGCAGAGTTTGCAGAATGGCTATGATCCGTCTAACACAGTGGTTTTCAAACTTTTCCCGAGCCAGTAGTAGTAGTAGTACCACTTGGAGCTCCCGTACAGTCCCCGTGTATCACTGGTTCCAGAAAAAAACTCAATTCCAGCAAATATAAGTTATTCACAAATAGAATACATAAATGAACGAACAAAGAACTACAAGGAACTCAATTTAATGCGAGGGATGGATCTGTTTTTTTTTTCACCAGCTGATCGATGCCAGATTATATCTTGTGTAAGGTAAGGATAATTTTTCTGAGAAATGAATTAATTTAATTTAACTAGAAATCGCTTATGATCCTGAAAGTGCTCATGTACCACAAGTTGGGAATCACTGGTTGAACAGGACAGGACAATATACATGTGGTTTCAGGTTCCCGAGGTCTGACTCACCACTGTTTTGTGCGATATGTTATCACGTTGTTCCACATCAGCTGCGTACTGCAAGGGTTTGGGGAATGGCAAGTGAGTGGTTTGATCCGTCTAACAGGACAATATACATGTGATTTCAGGTTCCCGAGGTATGACTCACCAATGTTTTGTGCGAGATGTTATCATGTGCTTGTTGCTACTGATAATGATTGAAAAAACCAGGATATTCATTTATAACTGTCATTATTATCATTATCACGGGTCATTAATAATGCTGAATCATTGCACAACACCTGCAAAAGCGTTACGGTAAATCACAGACATTACACAGCAATGAATTCCAAGTTGTGGGGCGCTGATGAAAAGTTAGAAGAAAAATCACGACTTAAAAGGCAACCAAATAAGAATATCGAGACCTGAGGATTGCAAGTGGCATCAACACCAAACATTCAGATACAGAACAAAGGAAGATAATGTTAGGGAGCGGCAATGCTAAGGTGACGAATAAAGTGAGTTTGATTTAGATATGAAGGCCTTCAGGAAATACCAAACTAATAAAGACTCGCACTAAGAAACGCTTTACTATCTCACAACGATTATTTCTAAAGATCACATAGACGATTAACCGCGTTCTCAAGTGTATTTCCTGTTGATAGCATAGAAACCTCTTTAACCTGTCACTAGAAGCGTAAAAATAATAATAATAATAATAATAATAATAATAATAATAATAATAATAATAATAATAAAATAAAAACCCTTGTAACTTCAACTAGACCACACTGAAAATAGTCTAGGTGTGGCGCAGAGGGGTTTCAAAATATGGTCCAGAGATGCGTTTGTGACTCACCCAATGTGTGGGTTGTCGGTGCCGCCGGCGATGCTGAAGCCCAGACCTTGGTTGCCCCGCTCCAGGATAATGTCCTCGCTCTCCCACTCGTCCTGGCCGCCATTTGTCTGTCGGAGAAAAAGAAAATATGGATGTAATGAACAGCTGCAGGCGGCGTTAGAGAGAGAGAGAGAGAGAGAGAGAGAGAGAGAGAGAGAGAGAGAGAGAGAGAGAGAGAGAGAGAGAGAGAGAGAGAGAGAGAGAGAGAGAGAGAGAGAGAGAGAGAGAGAGAGAGAGAGAGAGAGAGAGAGAGAGAGAGACCGTCACAGGTATCTCTCTGAACAGATCCTGTGTATCGTATATGACTTTTGTCCCTCCCCTGCCCCCACCCCTCCGACACTGACACTGTGCCGTGACTCATGAAGGTCAGAGGAAGCCTTTGTCCAGCAGTGAACTTTAATGACTCCTGATGTTAATTACACACACACACACACACACACACACACACACACACACACACACACACACACACACACACACACACTACATGATATAAATATTAGAAATTCAGAGGTATACACGCTACGCTGTCAACATCTCACACTCCACCGCCAGGTCAAGTCTTATTGCAGGTGACGGGACACAACGAATCACTGGGGCCACACTGAAGAGAAGGAATACAGAGGCTATTCGTACATGGCATGACGGCAACAAGGTTTGACGAGTGTTAAGAGAACTATCTAAATAAAAAAAAATAAGAAAAAAAAAGTTAAATGATGAATAGAGGAAAGAATGAATAAAATATAAGTAAAGATTTGGTGTTTAATCTCTTTGTAAATTAATGACACTTAAATTATTGATTAAGTGAATTAAGTAGAAATTAAGTGTCAATCAAATAGTCGGTGAGGCACATTACATTTCCCACAGGAGGACGAGGCGAGGCGAGGCGAGACTCAGCCAGGCATCAAGGGACACTAACAAATTCATCAGATCAGGTCAATTAATAAGTATATATTTTCACCTTTCCCCCTTTGGCCTACTGCTGGGTGTTCATCGATCAGAATCCTTCCCTAGCACAGGACACAACCCAGCATCAACATGTGTCACACTTAACCTTTTCAGGAAAGTTAAGGCGTGCTCTGTGTGCAAGTCACGCTGGCGTCACACACAAGCAGCGTGTGGGTATGACTCGGAAAATCACTCATGAAACACTGGCACGGCCTGTGGCTGGGGATGTCCTACACCCGTCATGCAAGATATCCACAACATAATATAAGGGAAAATCATTTGTGATAACTTATAATTTTCTTACTAAACTCTAGTTATTCAAATGATGCCAAGTATACCTAATTCATATGAATCGACTGTCAGTCTTTATAAACTGAGCGCCTCTCTCCCCCTGCCCACCACAATCCCTAGATACGAGCCTGGCGTGGAGTATATTTAGAGGCGGTGCAGAGGAGAATCTAACCGCCAGCTTCCAAATGTAAGTTGGTCGTGAGCACGTGAGGATTATTTATGAGTGCACATTAAGGCGTGCTTATGTCACGCCTGTGACCTGTGACCTTGTAGCAGTTAATTAATAAATGGTCTTAGAATAATGTCCCCCTCCCCCCCTCCTACACACACAACACAACATACACACACACACACACACACACACACACACACACACACACACAAAACGCATAATGCCGGTATAATAAGATAACACTAATCAAAGGCATTCCACATGAGACAGCAGATCGAGAGAGAAAAAATGTTAGCTCCGCAAGGAAAAAAAAAAAAACCAAGCAGCAAGACCAATGGCAGTAAAGCGTACGGCGACATGGAGGCTTGCACACCGCGGGTCGAGGTGGTCCCTGCTAATGAAGAGTATGAGGAATGACAACAAGGTGAGACTGTAAACTCCAAATCGGCTGGAGAGAGTGACGCAAGACTGCAGGCACATCACTGACGCTCACTGTTCTCCTGGGGCGCGGCGGTGCAGGTGTGGCTGGTATCACGCTCAACAAGGCAGCTCAAAATAGGTAGCCAGGAGTTCCTCTCCCAAGCTGGCGGGATACTTAATGGCAAACCAGCTCTGTACATAATCTCGTTATAAAGCCACACATATGAAAACAATAACAACCCTAAGACCTGAAAACTGCCCAGACAAACAGTACAAACTTTTATATATATATATATATATATATATATATATATATATATATATATATATATATATATATATATATATATATATATATATTTTTTTTTCGTTTCCTTCACCACCATCATAATACTGAAGAGGTTACTAGATATGAATGACATGTTAAATACTTGTGGTCCATTATCGTTACCTCTAAAGACTTAACGTCACATTGTTTTTCCTTGGAGACAATAACAACAGCAATCGCGTATCATGTAATTTTGCCCAAATCTCCAAAAGAAAAGGGGAAAAAAGTCAACCAATTATCCACGATAGTCATGTTTGCTCACTCTTTTGTTTTTGTTATTGTTCATGGCGAGATGATTATATATATATATATATATATATATATATATATATATATATATATATATATATATATATATATATATATATATATATATATATATATATATATATATATATATATATATATATATATATATATATATATATATATATATGAGGCAGTCACTGCCTCACCTCAGCCTCTCGCCACCGGCCACACACAACAGTGGCGCACGCTGGTCAACACGCTCATCAGAAACACCTATGCTGGAATTCCGGTGATGCCTGACCGTCTTTTTTTTTTTCACAACATGACAGAATAAATCATATAAATGAGAATACGTATTATCCACCGACATGACGCAATTCTTTGGCCTCCGTCTAGCCACGCACCGTGAGAAACAAAGAATAAAAAAAAAAGTATATTGGCAGCTATAATCTGCCTATGCTACTACAAGCTACGCATATAAGACCGCTACAAGGGACGAAGATTTTCAAACAAAAATTTCGATGTAAAAGAATAACACTGACGGTCCGGGATGATCGTTTCATGGAACATGAAACGTCTTACCTAACCAACAATAACCAGGATTGATTGATTTAATTTCGTGGGGACACAGCAGCAAGTCATACGTTGTTAGGATACGGGAAAAACACACGAGGAAACGTAAGCTATATATCGCGTCACCATCCGCGAAAATTTGCGGGATTGTAACTTCTGACACTGTAAACTAATGGTAGAGTGAATTCTGAACAGGCCGCTGTTTGAAGATGATACTACATTTTAGGGCCATTCAGAGGAGATTGATATATATAGACGAGTTAGGAACGGTGCATGAAAGAAGGAAATTGTGAGTAAACGAGAGAAAAAGTAACAAATCGTCTTTAAAGAGAAAGAGACGGTATACGGAAAAAACGTATAGTAATTCTGAATGAGTTACTTGAGAAGGTACATTGTTTCAAGTACCCATTATCGTATTTTGAAGAAAGTATAGATAAATAATGGAAAGACGAGATTCAGATTCAAGGAGTGAGAAAAATATGGAAAGAACGAAGAGAATAAATAGTCAATTGTAGATCGATTGGAATGAATAAATTCTCAGCGAAGGTTGAATAGAGAACGCAGTGATAAGGAGCTGACACACTACACGGATCAGAAACATGGAAACTGAAAACAACAGAGAGATTAAATGTACTGGCGATATGGTGCCTGAGGACAAGGTGTGTGTACGAATATGGTAGGATAAGACATTAACTCCTTCAATACAGGGACACATTTTTACCATATTTAGACGATATTACTTACATCAGGAAAGGTCTATGGAGATCAGAAGATAAATGACCTGAGTCTGAACTATTTTAATCCCAACACAAATTTCTGAAGCTGTATCAAATCACCAAGTCGTAAGCCTTATATGAAAACGCGTCATGGTACTGAAGGTGTTAAGAGGATGAAGGATAGCTGGTGTTGGAGTTGGCTAACTGAGCAGAACGGAGAGTGTGATTTGGACAAGGAGGGGATGGAAAAGAGCGGCCAAGGAAGAGGATGAAGAGGATAAGTGGATCGGATGTGAAAGTCTAAGCCTGAAAAGAGGACCATGAATGAGAAGAATACGCAGTGTGAAGAGAACGTTTTAATTTAAGAGGGGTGTTTGTAAAGCAAGAGAAGATGGCTGTATACGTGAGAAGGGGGGACAGAAAGTGTTTTGGATACATGGCTGGAAACGACGCGAGGTTTTCCAGCATCTGTTCTCATCAGCTACATGGTAGGGTTAGGTGCGGGGGAGACAATTATCTATCATAACGAGGCTAAACGAACTCTCATCTCAAACTACAACGAAAAATGCCACATGTACCACGCAACTCTCCCTTCCGTAGTGTGGTGAGGCAAAATTCGACTTTCTCTCCTCTAACGACCCAAACAAAAGAACATATGTCCCTGTATGAGTGTGTGGTTGTGTTATTGGGGCTACACAACTTTAATTAAGAAGAACATCAGAATATATTTACATCTTCCTAAGACTTGAACTCATTTGCGAGGGAGGTTCCAAGACATTTATCCCTTTCTTTTGGCTAACTCTCTCGGACCTGCACGGGAATTGACAACTAAGTGGGCCTTTTTTAACTCTCTGTTGCGCTTGGCTAGTTTTCCCCTCTTACATACAAAGATGGATGTAAACTGACAGACACCAAACCCATAAACTAACAGCACCAGTTCTCAGTATACTGGGTAACGCTTTCCACACGTTATACTCACTGGCGGCTCGTCCACGATGTAAATAATATTGTCGTTGTTGTCCCAGGGGATGGTGGAGGAGGGACGCACGGGGGAGGGCTTCCTAGATCTGCGGGGAGTGCGTGTTCTGCGGGAGCCACTCTTCTCATCTGACGGGTAGCTCCTTCTCTTCTCCTTATCCTTTTTGCTGCTCGATCTGTCTTTGGTACGGCGACCCTCCCTCCCTCGCGGGTCTTCCTCAACTCCACATGCTCTCTGGGCCGCCTTTCCTCCTGAAGTAGCGCTTCTTCTCCCCGTTTCGTGTATACAAATTCCCTGATATAACTCCCTTCCCTTTCTCTTCTTGCTCTGTCTTCAATTTCCCTGCTGCGTGTCGGTCCAGACTCTCCTGAACTCTGTCGCCGCAGCTCATTCCTCATACTGTGATTCACTTTGATGATGCGAACTTCCTCTCTGCTTCCCATCCTTCTGTTATAGTCTCGGTCAGAAATTATCACATGCGCGGGGCAGCGTCTAGACCCCCGTCCGAGGAGGCGCAACGTCGTGGTCTGCCGGACATGATGCTTCCCTTCCGGCCAAGCTATCCGTCACCGGGAGCCTGGCTTGCCATTATCACCACACAGGCAACACTTTACACACCCACTCTCTCCAGTGCTTTCAAGATCACTTTTTTCTCTCTCCTGGTTACGAAAATCACTATTATAAGAGTCAGGTTTCTCTTGGTTAAAGTTCATACACACACACACACACACACACACACACACACACACACACACACACACACACACACACACACACACACACACACACACACACACACACACAAAGGTGCATTCAACTCGTCACCGTTAGCTGTAAATCCTTCAAATTACATAAAAAAAAAAAAAAAAATTGCACTCATTTTCTTCTTTCCCGTGTCTGTCCGCGCACAGAAGTAAAGTCATACGCATATTTCCGTCAGTTTACCCAACAACCGTAAGGCAACACACACCTGAACGGTTAACACTTCTCGAGGCTGTCTGGCGGCACACCTTGCATGTTAGGGCAATGCAACTCAGGTATAGCAAATAATCAGCTCAGCAACAACGAGAAAGTCGATCTCTAAACACACTAGCAATTAAAGCTATCTATGGTTCTGACATTTGATACCGTAAGCCTCGCAGACAATGGAGGTGGTGGTGAAAGTGTTTACCCGCGAGAAAATAACGAGATATGAAGTGAATGGTGGTGGTTGTGGTGACAAAGGATAGCGGCTTCACCAGGCATAGTTCCCTAAACATCTCATCTTTACAGGAAACAAACAGCAGCGGGTATTACTGGCGCCTTCATGTGTTTTTTTTTTGTAATTCTCATGAAAATTAACAATCCTTCATCATCAACAGGAAAAACAACCATGAAAACCTCACTTATAACTTATGTGGCCTAAAAATCGTTGAAGATTAAGAGTCCAAATATTACTAACATGGCTTACAACTCTTTTGCTTCCCTCCCGCCAATTTCAAGTTGACGTTCCCACTCCACCGAAGCAACAAGAAACAAATCAAGACATTCAAAAGAACTCTTCGTCCAATATTCAACAAGAGACGCCAGCAAGACCTACATGAGTGCATAAGTCCCGGATCTTATTACCAGCGAGGCGGCACAACACTTGGGAATGTAATAATACCTCCTATAATAGAGTCATTGTGTTTCCGTAATAACCTGATTGTTTAGCGTCATAAGGCGAGAGAGGCAAGGCTGTAACCATTTATTATATCTCTAAGGAGGTGAGGCGCGTGCTGCTGCCCTGAGGAGACGAGGCGAGTGTGTCAGGACTTCACTGCTGCTGTTGCTTCTCATGCTGCTGCTCGGCTCAACAGCTGGTGGCGGCATCACTTGCTGACGTCACTCGCCACAGCCCAGACACGGACGGAGCCTTGGTATTAGCAACAGCCTCATCACTACTAGCCTTCAACTCCCAATGTTTGGAAAGATGCCGGAGAATTTCCCTCTCTCTCTCTCTCTCTCTCTCTCTCTCTCTCTCTACGTTCCAAGTGACAAAGAATGGAGGAATGTGTGTGTGTGTGTGTGTGTGTGTGTGTGTGTGTGTGTGTGTGTGTGTGTGTGTGTTTGTAGTTGTATAGTAAAATAACAATAAAAAAAGATCTCTCTCTCTCTCTCTCTCTCTCTCTCTCTTAACTCCATTACCACCATCCCACATCCATGAATAGTAAGTAAGCCACACAGCCACACACTTCAGTCCATCCTGTGGGTTGTGGGTATTCATTCATGATGTATAGCACGGCCGTATATATATAAATATCTCAATCCCTAACCCTCCTCTCTCTCTCTCTCTCTCTCTCTCTCTCTCTCTCACACACACACACACACACACACACACACACACACACACAAAGACATCCCTTCCGTTCCTCTCTTTCTCTCCCTCCTCTCACATTCCAAACGAAACGCAGTTATCAGATTCTTCCCAACTGTGTCACTACCACAGCTGAATTAATTACACACACACACACACACACACACACACACACACACACACACACACACACACACACACATATACACACACATTTAGGGGTCTCATTTCACTCCACCAACATTACTACAGTCAATTAACGCCGACGAATCACAACGTTTAGTCCGCGGTCATTATGTATCATCTCTGAGCGGCGACCCTTCATCCAACAATCCACTCACAACCCTATGCATCCCGGGCGTCCTCCACACACATTTCACGCCCACTGACCCCGCCTGAATATTCCCAGCAATGTTATCTGATCCCTCCCTACTCCAACACACTATAGCCTCCATATCACCACGAGTCCTTATCAAAATTGTATGCATGTTTAACTTTTTCACTAATGGCAGTACAGTCTTTACAAATACCAAAACATAAGGAACATGCGATTTAAAGGGCTGGTTTTTCTAGTGAGCAAGTAGTGCAATATTTAGAGTTGCTGGCTAAGGAACAGTGAATGGGTTAAGTTTTTCTTATTATCTACGAACAGTTTAAATATGAGTGATTGTAGTTTTAAAAGGATGAAATAATATAACACTAGACAAATGAAGTTATTATGTTGCTAGGAGGAATTAAATAGCTATGGATCTCAAGAACCAAGCTTGAATCTGTGGTTATGATGAATGAACGGCTGAAAACTCCAGCAGTCTTCATTCTCGCCAACCTTTCATGTCCCAGCGATCCTTGGCTTTCCACAACACTGCGCGATTGCTGTGCATGACCACCACCACCGCTACCACCATCACACTGTCTTGTCTCAGCCATCCCTTTATTGCCCCTTGAGTCACACAACTGGGTGGTTAAGACATGCAAATCTGGCGTGACAACTAACTGACCACTGTTCCTGCGGCCATTTCGCCTTTAGAACTAAAATTAGGATCATTACAACTTCCTCTCTTCATCGCGCAAGTCAGTAACGTGTTGCTTCCGGGTAAGAATTATTCAACATCCATGACTTTGGTGCACTGGTATGGAGCGTGAGAGGCGCAGGCGTGAAGGGAGGAGTGGGCGGGAGGGTACGGGAGGATGGAAAAGGTTGAGTTATATGTGCTATAGTAAGAGAAGCTGAATGAGAGAGAGAGAGAGAGAGAGAGAGAGAGAGAGAGAGAGAGAGAGAGAGAGAGAGAGAGAGAGAGAGAGAGAGAGAGAGAGAGAGAGAGAGAGAGAGAGAGAGTGTGTGTGTGTGTGTGTGTGTGTGTGTGTGTGTGTGTGTGTGTGTGTGTGTGTGTGTGTGTGTGTGTGTGTGTGTG